>NC_050489.2:10107009-10449509 GCF_012460135.2 Molothrus ater | reverse complement strand
AAACAAATTGAAAATGTTGATTTCTCTCAGAGCACTTTTTAAAGCAGTAGCAAAAATCACTCTTTGAAACTAATTATTTTTAATTTCTGGTTATGTCTGTGTATGTATGTCTTTGTGGTGGACTGTATTAGATCTCCATGCACTGAACTACAGTGCTGTCTGTCACTTTGGAGCTGGTACCTTGTGCTCAGAGCTATGCTGTTAGAGTGTTCTGGGAACTGTAGAAGAGTCTATGGAAGCCTAATGATTCATCAGGAATTTCATTCTAGAATCAAAATTGTGTATACAGTGAGATTCCACCCCTCTTATTAAACTTAGTGCTGTGCTGGCAAACCAGTTTGGGCTCAGCAGAAGTGTTCATGGTATTACTGCATTACAGGAGGGCTGATTAATCCAAAAGCACTGTGACTCTGTGCTCACAATGTGCTGTACTTAATAAAGTCAGCCTGCGTCCAAACAAGGTGGTGTCAGAAACTCGAAGATTCATAAAAGGGCATCTGAAAATATTGCTTCTGTAGATGGGACTATTTAGTAATTTTTTTAAGTCCAAGGAATTCTTTCCTTCTGACTCAGTATTCAGTGGATCAGGAACAAATTGACCAGCATGACATAACTTCCATCTTTTCTGTCAGGCTGTTGTCAAATCCAAGATGGTGGAACAAGTGAATTGTTTGCTTATTCCAAAGGGATTTCCTGTGTTTGTTAGATGCCTTACCAAATGCTCTCATCATCCACTCAGGTAGCGTTACACAGAATCTTCAAATTGGAGTACCTGAATTAATGCTTTATGGCACAGAAAATAAAAAATACAGTGTTTGCTAGAGAAAAAACTTAACTCCTCAAGTTGAATTTCTTTTCCAGCATTCCTTGCCAAAACCCTTTTAACTAGAAGTTTGGAATGAATTTGCAGTAGAAGAACATTGAAAAGACTCCATGTAAACAAAAAACCTGCTTACAGGCAAGTAACATTCTGTGACATCCTGAAGTTATTAGGGATTTTTTTTGTTTCACTTTTGTTCTTTTAAGTAGAAGCTTCTGTCCACAAGTATACAAAAAATAAAACAAGTCCTTTTAAATAAATGAAGTGTGTCCTTATTTTCAGTTTTCTTTCTGGGCCTTCAAAAATAGATTTCCTGTAAACTAGATACAGGTCTCAAAGATGTGCAACCGACTTTGTAAAGTCTTGAACTTGTCTCTCTCATCAAAGCCACCTTTTCTTTCTTTATATGCCAAGTTTTTTGCATTCACTTCTGGGTATGTTTTCTGTTCATGCATGTTACATCACCCCCACGTGCCCTCACTGCCTTTTGTTCTAGCTTACCAATGTTTATCAGAACCAAGGGAAATCAAAGGTACAACCTTTCAGATACCAAAAGCAAAATTTGTATCCTTCTAAAGACAGATGACAGCCATAACCTCTGTATCTAATTATATTCTGCAGCTAACTGTTCCTTCTCCAAAGCACACTGGAAATATTTGCCATGTATAAAATTGAGTATGGTAATGAGAACTCTTAAGTCTTTTTTTCCAGAGTACCTTCTTAAATATCTCCACCTATATATTTCAGCCACTTTAGACATGGAATATATATTTAAATCCCTAAATACTAGAAATTGTATATAATTGGAATGTTGCATATTATTAGCATTCTTTCAATAGTTGAATGTTCTGTGGAATTGGAGCTTTTATAGTTTGCCCCACCACATCTCAAATCTGTAACTTTACTTAACAGCATGCAGAGGTTCCTATATAAGGTCATGCGTTAAAAATTACATTTAAGCACCATATGGAGTAAATATGTGTCCTCCCTTTACTAACCTTAAATGATAAGCCTTAGGAAACTGTTATTTGTCAGTGCTATAAAGCAGATTGCTGCACAGTGGTTTCAATTATCTTCAAAGAGTTCTTCACAGGCAGTAATAGTTATATCAAAACCTGAAATTTATTATTCAGGTTCTATGCTGAAGTCTTCACAGTGATTATGTTCCTTTCAACAGAATGCTTTTTATGCTGACTTTTCACATTCTTTTTCATCTTTTTTATTATTTCCCCAGAATGACCACCAAGTTAATACAGCTTGTTAATGATAAAAAAAGTCTGAACAGGTTGGTGGCGGCCCCAAGTGGCTGGGTCAGGCCTGGAGCTGGAAGAAAGGATTGTGCAATGACAAGAAAAAGTTCATGAGCTTGAGAAACAGAACGAGAGCCTCCCCTTTCAGCTGACCAGCAGCTCCAGATTCCAGGCCACAGGCCTTGTCCATCCAGCTGGGTTCAATCTTTTATTAGCAGTGGTCTCAGAAAAGTGAGCAAGGCTGCTGATATGCCAGAGCACACAGGGAAAGGTGTAATTCACATTTATTAAAAACATTGGTTTATATCCCTAACAATTGCTTCACTGTAGCCAGTCCATACTCTTTTTTGTTCATCAGTGGGCAATAATATACCTGTAGGCAGAAAGATTGTTCTTTCCCCTTGTTCTTGTATTTATTTATAGCAGCCATGTTAACTTGCTTGCCTTTGAAGTCCTTATTATGAGAATCCACAGAGGTAGGGGTTAAACAAAAGTACAGATTTGAGAAGACAGTAGCTATCAGGCAAGTTTTCTAATAGTTAAAATCATTTGACTTCCTTAGTAAAACTTCTCTACATGTTAAAGGGTTATAAAAGTAGTATATGAAAAAGTTTACTGTTTTCATGTTATAACAAAGTTTCACATCTGTAGTTTGTTTGCACATGTTTTTCCTTTCTTAATTTCAAGGTTTGTTCTAGTCTCTTGATGCATGTGTGCCCAGCACTGCAGACTTGAAAAATCTCACATGTGTGGGCTTTGAAAAGCAACTACTACAATGCAGCCATCTATAATGGTGCTTTTTGCTCTTGAGACTTTCTGCTTAAGGCAGGCTCCCTCTCAGGCCTTTACTCACTGTAGTTACATTGGGAAATCACACTTTAAAACTTTCATATATTCATAGGAACATTTGTAGAAGTAATTGTACTCAGTTAACCTATACACTGAACTGATAATGCATTTTAAAAAAACCCCAGCAGCTACAGCACTGATTCAAACCTGAGTCAGCAGAGTTGTCTCCTAAATTTCCAGAAACTATGGATCAAGCTGGTGGCCAGTTACACCCTCACACCAGTCTTTTTTTTTGTCATTTTTATGACATTCATTCAGGTATATGATAACAGCAACAATTCTCATGTTTTTACATTAAAAAATGTGTTTGTTTCTACCAATTTGCCTCTCTAATCTATTTGTAGTGGAAGTTTCGATGATTTTCATACACCTGTTTTTACACTTCATATCATTGATTGGGCAGTCTTATTCCCAAAATCAATTTGTTTGGTTTTTGTCTTAACAATGCAAAAATAGGTTGGAGGTATAATAATTTTATTCAGGCCCAGTGCTACCAGATAGAAGAGGGACTTGGTTCTGGGAATACAGATCAAATGTTGATATGACAGAGGGGGAGGGCTTATCTTGGTATAAAAACAGATCCAGATCTAAGATGTCCTGTGCAGAACTAGGACTGGGACCATATTGATTAGGGCAGAGACTCTTAAACTGAAGCAAACATGAGTAATTAAAAAAAAAACAAAAATAGGAAAAGTTGTTCTCAGGAGGTCCAGGTCAGATGGCAATGTTCAGAAATTACATAGAGGTTCTGATGTGTCAATCTGTTCTCTAAAGCCTTGTCCAAACCAGAGGGGATTCTGGTAATCTGAGTGCTCTGAATATGCAATTTTTTGAACACATTTTCTTAAGGCGAAGACTTACTAGAAATCTAGTAACCAATACTCAGAACTTGAACACGGTAGCATTGTCTTCCATAAGGACAGAGAATACTTTCTATAATATTAATTAAGCATAGACTATTTATGGTTTTGTCTTGCATATGTCCTCATCCTGCCCTTTTGATCAATGATGATAAGCCCAACAGACTGATGTTGGATTTCTGCCCTCTTTTTTTTAAAGACTGCTGAACTCTTAGATTGCTCAGTCGAACCTCTGAAATCATTTTTAGTGCAGATCAGAAAACATGCAGGACTTATCCAAAAGTAAAATGCCTTGAAAAATTCAGGAGAGCCTGGCTGTCTCTAGGTTATGAAGAGACCAAAAAAAAATCCACAAAGAATAAATATACCTTACTGGGTCTGCTTTGTGTTTGACTGCTTTAAAAATACCATAGCAAATTGATCCAGAAGGTCTTCAACATAATTCTTGCAAAATTTTAGGTATAAGTTCATAGCAAACAATTTAATGTTCATTACTGCCCATGGATAATTTGGCATCTAGCAATAGTAGAAAACTATTGGCCTTGTATGAGGGTAGAGTAGCAAATTAGGTGTAGCTGTGCAGTGCAGCAAAATCAGACAATGTGCCTGCAGAATGTGTTCATAATAAAGCCTCTATTAGAGAAGTCTTTTTTCTTTCTCTTTTTTACTTAAAAAAAATACATGCAAAATTCTGCAGCTTTGCATGTATTTCCCCTTTTTGCTATTTCAGTTTCAGACTGTTACCTTTAGTGGTGTTAAGGATCTAGTATGGCATGATCCTGCAATCCTTGCTAGTTTGATTTCAATGGAAGTTCTTGATAAGAAATATGTCATCAGTTCTTTAACTGCCTTTCAAGGGAGGGACCCTGTTATGTGTGAGCATTCTTTAGTGCATCACTGGTGCTACATAAATAATACATCATAATGTTTGCTATTAAATTATTCACAAAGTCATAAGTCTCCCCTATTCAGAATTTCCTTTATATAGTTTAAATAGGTTAAAGAAGTTGTTATCATAAATAATGTCTCAGTCTGTGCCTACAGTGAATTTAGAAAATATTTTAAATATTTTTTCATTATTTGAAAGTAATCTGTATCGAAGAACTTCTGTGCTTCATTTTTGTATGAACACTCTTCTTCAAGTACAGCAGACAGAAACTGAAGATAACATCTAAATTTGATGTCAACTACCATATTTGTGTGAAAACTTTTAAGGAGTCTGAAAGTAAAGATGAACTTCAAATTCAGCTTAAAAGAAATCTTCAAATAAAGACATGGTCTAAAAAGTAGTGCTGATCCTTATTTATGTTCATCAAATTACTTGTATCCAAACCATCACACTTGACCTAAGTTGCTATCTAAGTTGCTATTAAGTTCTTAAATTACTTCCTTTATAGTCTATTTCTAGTTTGAAACCTGATAGAAGGTATGTTAGTATTTGAGAGATGGCTGTGTTTGACTGAAAATACTAGGAAATAAACTGAAAAATGTCCACCAGTACATTTGTAGAATAGTGTGTGTTCTATAATTTTGCCACCAGAATACTTTATGGGAGGCTCTTAATCCTCAAGTTTTCCAAGTCATGAATTTTTTATGTGCTGAATGCACAGAGGCAGAACTTAAAGGGATCCATGAATGTTATATTTTGGGCACTTTCAATAGCTTGCTTTCTTGGGAATGTTGTAACTGCTATCTACAACAGTCTGTATGAGTTGTTTTATTGCACAAATAATCCTACAGGTTTTGTCTCATTCTTATTTTTAATTTTTGTATCAGCAGAGAAGAAATGTCAATACTGGAATACTGGAGAAAAACCTGGACATTTGGGTGACCAATAAGGTCATCTTAGTTTATCTTTGTAGCTTATGTTTTTGAATTTTGATATTATTAGCAGCTTTTTCATGTGTTTTGTCAGAAAACACATGGCTGTCATCCTGCTACTTAAGCATGTAAAGACAGAGTTGAAATTCTTTAGGAGCTGTGTGATGCCAACAGGATTGGGCTCCCACCAATCTCCTTGCTGCAGCACCATCTGATGTCAGCCTGCTGTTAGATTTCTGCCAGCCTTTAGGAAAACATTCTTTATTTTGCTACATGTTTAAGAAGTTCTTGTGATTGAAATCGCTGTAGTTACCAAATAGTGAAGCAGCCCCAGCTAATCATTAGTTCACCATCAATTAGGAAGGGAGGTGCTGGTTATCCTGAGTTATCCTATATCCACAAATATCCCATCATATTTTAAAGCTGCTTTTGCAGCTTCACTGCAGTTTCTGTCTAACACTAGAGCTACATACAAGAGTTGAGTTCACGTGCAGCACTCCTTGAGATGATTATTCTAATGTGGCTGCAATCAATGATTTTTTTCCATATTTAATTGGAGTTTGTTTGGGGATTCTTTCAGGAATGTAGAAATCTGCCTTAAGGGACAAACTTGGATTAAACACATTTTAAGTACAAAATTTATCTACAATTAGCTTGACTGTTTGTTAATGAAAAGATGGCTGAAACCACAGCCTTGTGATTTGATGCCTATGGTACACAGTGTGCAAGGTAAAGCTTTAATTATGAATAAAATCATTTTGCAAGCAGGTATCTTCAAATTACTTAATAGCTCATAGTGCTTTCCAAAAATACCTTTAAAGCCATCCCAGACTGCATTTGTGAAACAGGTATTTGCATGTTTGTACTTTTTGTTGTATGTTTTATTTAGTTGATTTTTTAATGAAAAAAGCTTATTTGCTTGTCAGTTTTTAATTGTTTGACATTTTTTACTACATTGTTACTCTGGACTTAAACTTATTAGCTTTGTTAATTAAATCAATTAGATGTATGTAGATCTGTTAGATAGTACTGCACATTCATGTTCTTCTTTGCTTGTGACTGTGTCTTGGATGTTGTATTTGTGGTTGAGAACAATTAGCTGAAAAGCCTTTTGTTTATTTTGCCAGACAGAGGGCAAGTGACCCTGAGAAGTTTGGTGGTGATACATATTTTACTTGTTTGGTTTCAGTTCTGAGTATGAATGGGTAAAAGTTTTTGAGCCACTAATCCAGTAAATACAATAGTCAGGACTCCTTAAGAGTAGTCTCAGTATTGAATCCATGTCCTGCTCATATGGAAGCAAAGACAAGATGCAAGGGATGTGGTTTAATTAGACCTCAATTTTATTAGCTTAGCCATCTGGGATTTACTGGCATAAATTTGTACAGTGGAGGTCACGATCCTTTCTTTAATCATTTCCTTCTGGTGTAAGTTGCTATCAGTGCCCCATTCCCACACAGCTGGTCCCCAGCCTGTTATTGGGACTCCACTCTATGTGCTTTTAATCCAAATGATAAGAGGTCTGGAAGAGAGATTGTCTCTTTGGTGTAGTTCAGACATTAACCCCAAAGATAATCCTTAGCTTTTTTAAGAGTCACTTTCTCCTAACTTCGTTTTCCATTTCAGACTTTTAAAGCCAGCACGAAGATGAGGTTTAAAGGAAGGATAGAGTTCATGTTCCTTATTTCTGCAGTTGGGGTAGAAGAGCTAGGATCACTTTGCCCATTAATTCATGTTATTGCCTCCAAAGAGATATTAGTTCCTTTTCTTTTTCTGACTTCTGTTCAGCTCTACTTCCACGTGTCCAAGTTCTGTGGCAATTTTTTTTCTTTTTTTTTTTTTTTTTTAGTTTTTGGGCACTAAAGAAAATATTGCTTGAGCTATCTCAGTACAACTTTAGCCTTATACATTACTTTGGGGGAAGTGTTTGTTTTAATGAAAAATACTAGTTAGTTTCTATTAAATCTGTGTATAACCCCTATTTTTAAGCCATATCTGAATACCTGAGCAGATGTTCAGGGACCAGAATTTACCTACCTGAGAGGGAGAAGCCTGTGTAGATCATAATTTTCGATTCTACTGGTTTGTGACTTCATTTCTAGAAGAATGATCCTTCCCAGCAGTCCTCCTCAATTAGCTGTGCCTTACCCATGAAATCTGAGAGATCTCATTGTTCAACAAGCTCTTCTTCATATACCTGGATGCGGTGGACATTTCTTAGGCATATTTAATTCAAATAAATAAGAATTGTGATCAATGTAATGCACTATAAGTAATTAATTGCACATGCTTTCTCTAGCTCTTAAAATTGCAAGGTTTGAAATGATTGAAATAAAGAGTAATTTTTCACTTCTGAATTTGAATAAATTGCTCCATAATATTAATATCTAAAACTTGTTTGAATCAAATGCCGTTTCATTCACTGTTGAAAAAATAGTTAATGTTGACTGTCAGAAGCTATGGAGTTTACATCTGTACATCATAAATTTCACTATCATCTGCTCCTTTTTCTACTTAAAGAGAAAAAATAACGTCCCCTGCTTAAAAAAGAAAGGAAAAAAAGGGGCCTTTGAAGGCATCAGACCCTTTTGTTTGATGTGTGGAACAAGATTAATAAAAACGTGCCACTACATTAGCTTTTAAATAGCTAGCATGAGACAGTGCTGCTGTCTATACTCACCACAACTTTAATTTATGTAGATAACATATTTGAGACACATGATAGTTTTAGCTTTGAGTTAGGCCTGTTTCTTGGGGAAGATCTCAGATTTGTGACTGTGTTTATCTTTTGTGCAAGGACAATTAACTGGGTAATGCCAAAACACAATAGCATTTGATATTTTGAAGAATAAAAGGAAAATATTTCACGTATCCAGCTGGTTTACAGATGTGTAAGCTTTATAGTCCATTCTCTTGCTCCAGCGTGGCATTGTGACTGTATGTCCAATACATCTAAAATTGATAAATATTGGAAGAAAAAATGCCTTTTCAAAAGTTAAAGATTTTTTTATTTATAATAATTTATATTAATAAAAATCGTAATCAAATCTTGTAGTTGTAATCTTAGAATTGTAAGAATATCTACATAAATATTAAATTATTTTCACATAGTTGACACACCTGCAGCATGTTTGAGTCCAGGCCTTCAGGTGTTACAAGTTGACCCTTTTATTAGCAGAATTCGATATATTTAAAGTATAAGAGAGAATTAATAAAAATTATATTCTGCTGGCACCAAATACTTCAGATGGTGGAAAAGTGAATGGAGAAGAAATAATCTCTTTAAGTATAGGATGGAAGTTTTTTCTGTCATGTCCTGTTTTATACAATAATCAAAGATGTTGATGCATTCTTTAAGGCTGCTGTATCTTAATGTTTATCTACCTACATTCTGTAATGTCAGTTATAGCAGAAGAAATTAATTTGGGCATTACACACTAAATCTGCCGCATTTTTGGAATTGAAAAAGCTGTTGTAGAAAGCTGATTTGCAAAACGAGTTCAACTTTTCAAAAGCTCATGATATATTTCTTTTTAAATTTGAAGCCTAAACGTTTGGGACAGTGTGGAAATTATCAAGGTTGTAAACAACTGGTTGAGAAAAGCAGTTCTCTTTCAGCAATGGAAGGGAAATTTCTCCGGTTTCAAGAGATATTTGGAATTTGGTCAGTACATTTCTCTACTTTTATCACATGAGCCAGTGTAAATGGAAAAAAAAATATTCACGGTTCTTGATTTTGAGTCAATACTGAGTACATAAAATGAACCACATATTACACTTCTCTCAAGCTGCTCCAAATGGAGGAAGGATTTTTAGTATTAAATTTTGGGCTTTTTTTAGAAGAGTCTAGGAGGTCATCCCGGGCAGATTGTGAAGAATGAACTGGGCTGTCTGGCCACTGAAAGAGACTCCTGATGATTTAAAGAGAGAGCTTTGACTTAAATATACTAATTTACCAAAAAAAGGGGTACCAGACCACCCTCATTTTATCAGTCTTGGATAAAGTTTTGGAGATTGTGCTGTTTTGTTCTCCGTGATTCAGTTTGAGCTTGTGTTCTTAAGTTCATGGAAATTATTTTAAAAGGCTATTGTAAGTAATGTTTTTCTTTATAACAAGAACAGTTTTATGAAAACATCACTGAATGTGCAATTACAGCTCTTGCCTTCTTTTTCCCATATGTGTTTGGAGACCTGCACGTGCACATGGAGGTGGTATGATTGGCAGCCTGAAATGGGAGAGTTCCTGGCAGTAGGGGAATCCTAACTGCAGTACAGCTCTGTAAAGTGTCCTAGCCTTAGGAGCTGGAAGCACCAGGAATCCCTGTAACCTCTTACTGCTCTTACCCTTCAGCATTCTACATCACACTTGTGCCATTAGATTTTTGTTCCATTCCTTTTTCCCCTGTGTTGTTTCATTTCTACCTTTTGCTCTACTTAGCCTTCTTCCCCTCTTTGGTGTAGTGCCTATATCCTTTGTGCCAAAGCAGCTCTTCTGTCAGCAGCTCAAATCTAGTTTTTCATAGGGTGAGCTATAGTAATTCCAGGGGAGACAGGTTTCACATGACTTTTTGGGTTCTTAAATAAAAAGCAATAAGTAAACTGTTCCATTTTAAATCATATGCAACTTTCTGGTAACTTACACCAGTAGGCTTTTGGGTGCTTTTGCCTCTTTCTTGGCAGCAGCTGAAAGGAAACATGGGCTTAGGACCCAAACTGTTATTTGAAGACATTGTTTCTAATATTCACAGTGAAAGGTGCATTTTGGAGAAGGATGAGTGTTTTCTGTGGCTCTTTTTTGTTACAAGAGAATGGATCCAATGGTTTTCCAATTTCAAATAATTTGAATCTTTGAGACATGTCTACTAAATGTGAATAACTGTAAAATCCAAAATTTCTAGTTTAGATGGCACATAACATGCTTACCTATTACAACTACTTTCTAGGAAATAGTATATTGAAAATACTGAAGCTAACTTTATTCTGTCTGCAATCATTAAGCACTATCTATAGCCACATATGTATTTAACCTACATTTTCATACACTCATTTTATTAAACAGAAGATTGGCTTCTGTGCTCTGTTGTTTCAAGTCATAATTTGAATATTATTTACATTGAAATTCTTAGTGAATGAGGCTTTATTAAAGCATTTGTGGAATGTAGCCACTACATTGTTAACTAATATTCTGAAATTAGAGATTCTATCAGCATTCTTCATTTAATATTAAAATTGGTTAAATGTGCCTTAATGTCATCCATTGAAATAAATGAAAATATAAAAGAAATCAGAAGTCCCTTTTTAAAGTACTACTAGTAGGAAAATAGAACTGAATGTATTAGGATTATGGAACAATCATGTATTTACAAGGAAGGGTTAACAGAGCTGTGGCAAGCTCTGTGATTACCATAACTGTGGTCAACATTCATTTCTGCTTGCTGCTGCGGTGTTTTTTGGTCAGCATGTCTAACCACCATAACCACAGCAAAATCTTTTAATTGCTGTACAGATGTATTTCTTAGTTGTTTTCATCATGACTGAACTGAGGGTTTAATGTTGATGAGAACACCAGGAGTGCCACCTTTCCCCAGCCATGCATTCAGTTACTTGGATCAAGTGTCTCCTGTTGAGCACATTGAGAATACATACTACATAAATACTGCCAGGGACACAGACCACTGTTGGAATATGCTGTGTTGTAACATTCTACTAGGTGTAATTGATTTTATTTTTTTCTGGATATTCCTTTCTTTTCATAGCGCCTAAAGAACTTAAAGACCAACCATGATGCTTAGCAAAAGGTGATGAGCTGAATGAATAGCTTAAAAAGGGGCAGTTAAAGTAGTTCCATCTTCAAAACAAATTGCAATCAGTAGCTATTTCAAACAGAGGGACAGAGGAGGTGAGGCTGTGGGCTAGAGCTAGAATCTTTTACTTTAGGTAGTGCATACAGATAAGGGAAAAAGAAATGTTGGGGTACATTTCAACAGAGGAGATGTGAATAGACCTTTCAAACATATTTAGAAGAGTGGTACTACATATATTTTTATCCTATTCACAAGAAAACTTCTGACCAAAATGCTGTTTGTATTTCATAGAACTGTGAACCACACCTGATCCAAACCACCAGTCTTTGGACAATATTTGAAGTTAAAGCATAAGACATCATGTCAATCTGGTACTAAAAACTGGTTTATTAATAGAAAAAACCCATAATACTTGGTTTATTGATCATGTATTGCTAGTTTCTAGTATTCTTTGAACCTGATTTAATTAGAGTACAGTGTTACATCTTATGCAGCAGTTCAAATCATTCTATGTCTAGTGACTCTGAGAGACTTCTGTCATCACTAACAAGTTGTCCAGATACAGGGCTAAACATCAGATGGGGAATGGTTTCTTCCCCATTTTCTTCTATGTGTAAGGAATAAAAATGTGAAAACCTACTTGATTTTTCTTGCATTTTGTACCAACTTAGTTTTACCACCTGTTTTACCTGTTGTAAATAAATGTATTTTACGTGACCCAAGTTTACCTCACAGATATTTTGCCAAGCATTTTAAATGTTGTAATGCATGGAGGGTAGATATTCTCTATTTAAGTGGCTCATGTCCTTAAACCAGATCCTGCTGTAGTGAGTGTTTTGGAAGCAAGGGTGTGTTGTTTCTATAATGTCACTAAAAATATTTTCTATTGGCAAAAGCCATGCTCTAGCTAATGCTGATATTCACTTCCTGGAAGGGAATTTAAAAATAGAACACTCCAGGTTTTTATATTATTTTGCATAAGACAGAATGTGATTAGATTGTTGATCAACTGCAACATGCTACTCTCAGCTTCATCTAAACAGCATGGAAAAGACTTTGGGCTAATGTAAATAAATCCATGTGGATTTATCTTATAAAGCTTCCAAGAGACAGTTGTATTAGAAGAACAAATAATAGCCTGACACTAAAAATTATTTGCTATTTCTGTTCACACATTCATTGTAATTTCATTTTGTGCTGTGCATTACTTGAAACTTCTCTCTTCATTTTAATTACAGGAAAGAATAAACAATCCAGAAAAAGAGAATGAACTCTTGAACAAAAACTATGATAAGCTGTGTAAGGTAAGTTAGGATTTCTGCATACAGAAAATTTGATTCTGGTCCTTTTTTCATAGATCTTAATATACTGTGTGCTGTAATGTGTTCATATATATTTTGTGCTTTTGCACACATGTAACTCTGCTCAGGCTGCTGTTCATCATATGACTGTATATGGAAACTCTCATGTGCTCTGCTGTATTTCATCAGCTCTGTTAAAAAACTTAACAGCTTAAAACTTTTTTTTTTACTTAGGAGGTGCAACAGTTGTATAATCACAAAATTTAGAGTTTTGTATGGAGAAGTTGGTCACTTGTCACTCACTTAGGTTAATTGCTGGAGATTTCTCCAGAATTTGATCATGTCACAAATATTTCTGATGAAGTTTTTGTTTATTCTCAATCATTTATTCAGAGAAATAATTCTTACTAATAAATCAACCTAACAATCTTGGCTTGAAATTTTCTGTTCTACTTATAAACATAATGGGATGACTTAAAAAAATATTAAACAAGAGAAATTGAAAATGAGCTTCCATTATAGCAAGTAGTCTATACTATGGTGTTTCTTTCACTAAAATGATCTGTCTTTTCATATACTCTCATTTAAACATTGATTCATCTTTCATCATTCCATGTTATTGTATAGGTATCAATAAATTAGAAAGAGAAGGATTATATAGCTACTATTTAATGGTCAGCTTTTTTGGTTGCCTATTTGAACAATACAACTTTACTAGAGCTTACCTGGGCTAGCAGTAGATAGGCCAGTGTCCACAGGTGCCACTTAATTAATAATTAATAATTCTTTTTCAACTTTTAAATGGAGGCAAAGGTGCATAAACCCATTCTTTGCTAAAGTTTTTTTCAGGAAATTTTTTGATGTTGATGGGAATTTTTGCCAAAGCCAAGACTGAAGAACTGGATCTGAAAAGTTTGCAAAGAACAAGTATGAATTTGTCAGTTGACTCCTATTATTTAGTCAGTATCCAAGAAAACAATTCATTTGTATAAAAGGTTTGGAGGAATTGTTTTCATATGACCTTGTAATGCAAATCTAGCAATGCTTAAACTCCCTCCAAAGGAAATGGTGCCAGATGTGGTTGACCATTATAATTACACAGATGGCTTCAACTCCAGTGAAATACAGTAAATATGAAAGAAATTCCACATGAATTCAAGTAAATGTAATCTTAAAATTTGAAAGAAGAAAGCAACACACGTGGACTCAATTCACACTGACATAAACATTAGCAATATATGGGTTCAGATAAAACCTGTCTTCTAAAATGTTCTTCATTTAAACATCTAAATTCTTAACAACCGTAATAATAATGCTTAATGATTCTTCTGCCAGCTCAGTCTTCTAAAAACCTGAACTAAAACCTGGCTGCACCCTACTGTGAAGTAATTGTACCTACAGCTGATGAACTCACATATAACTGGGTTGTGGTCATTCAAACTTGAAAACCTTTTCAGAAGTGTGGAAACTGACAGTATTTCTTTTCTTTTGAAGAGAGTTATGTTTTCCTTATGGAAGCCAATCAAACTCCAAGCAATTAGAGAACACAGTGTCTCTTCTGTACTTTGCAATACTGTGGAGTGGTAGTGGATTCAGTGCATTATATTGCCTGTATGTTACCTTCAAAATGCATGTATTACTGCAGGACTTAGAAGCTCTGCTTTAGCTCATGCATGCTGTGAAAACAGTCACACTATGAAATGCTCTATGCCTAGTGAACTGTGTACATAGGTTAGATATAGTATGAGAAAAAGACAAAATACAGGGATATACAATGTTTTCATGAATAATACATATAGGAATACAAACCCTATATACTTTAGGGTTTACAATTCATGCTATAATATTTTATTTCTTTAATCTTGAAGTCATTCTTCAAATATATGAGATATAAATGCACTTATAGGTGCTCAGAATTCTCAGTCAGCATGTAGAGTCTGAACCTGTGTGGGCTGTCCTCATGTGTCCTATGTGTTCTGCAGCATCTCTTCCTCCTCTCTTTTTGTGGTCAAGGCTTGTTACATAGATCTCTTCCAGAGATAGGTGGATAAAAAAATTGATATCGGAAGATTTCTAATACATTGATTTATGTAAAATATAGTTTTTTAGCTGACAAGCTTCACCAAAGAGTTGAGGAACTGACTTTTTTTTGTTTACAGAACCTTGCAGTTACTGATTTTTCATGGAGTACAAAAGTGAATAAACTGCTTTGTGCTTGGTGAAGATTGACATTTTGTTCAGTAAATAAGAATGCAAATATAATAATATGAAGGCTATACCACTCACTGTCTAATTTATATGAAAACTCATTGCACAGCTTTGTCTTTTTGCCTACTGAGAATTACACTGTAAATTGTATAATGTACTTAATTTAGTTTTAATCTGAGTAACGCTTTTTGTTGTGGTTTCAGCAGTTCTAGTTCTGTGTCCATGCAATGCTTATTGCACATAGATTGGTAGTTTACAAGTAAATAATGTGTTACAGGCAAAGAAGTTATTCTAATTTCTTGGCCCACCTCTGGTTTTTTTCTTTAAAGTAGGAGAACGATTACTTTAAATGTGCTTCTTAATCAGTATCAGAATTGTTGTTTTACAGTATGAGAAAACTGTTGTCACTTTGTGGTCAACATTTTTCTTTGAACAGGCAACTGACTTTATGCTCTGCATGTTTCACAGATTTAAAAGAAATCAGGTGGATGATCCCAGTTCTCTACACTAAGAGGTTTTGTATGCGGAAAGAATGGTTTTGTTAGTTGTCAGTTGCTGAGGTTTTGAGTTGTGGATTATTCTGGGATATGCATCTGAATTCCTTTTCTAGTCCCACAAATGCTGCATGCTGCCAGCTTTTTGACTTTGGATCTCTAAATTAAGGCCAGTTCCTTTGCTCATCCCACAAACTCTTTCATGTTTTTTAACCGCAGCCTGAGAAAGGCGCCTTGGTTTCAACAGCAGCAGACCAGCATGTGTTTACTTAATTCCTAAGACATGATGACAGTGGTCTCTGTGCCACTAAAAGCTTTTTTCTTTATTATTTTCTGTTGAAGCTGATTTCTAAAAAGTTTTTCACATGCCATATGTTTTATTACAGTGTCTTCTGTATGACCCAGGAACAGCAATGGAAATCAAAGGAACAGCAAATGAAACTGCAAATTGCTGAACTAGAGATGGCTATCAAATCTGATTTAGCAGACAAAAATGCAATCCTTGACAAGATCAAAGTAGAAAGAGGTATTTTTCTGAAAAAAATCTAATATCTTCTCAAGATGTGAGGTCATACCTATGTTGAAGCTCAGGAATATTGCCCAGAAAAGTGTAGTTTCTATTGCTGGTGATTTCAAAGCTGCCTTTTAAGTGAACATTTGTACAATATGCTAAGGTTATGACTAGCTATTAAGTACAAAAATTCACCAAATACAGATTATAAGCTGAATGAGGCTCATGCTTTTTCAGCTGCATTTATTCTTCTTCTGTTGGGTTAATACTTACTCTTTATTCAGTGTTTCTTCTCTCCTCTACATTGAAAGCTCTTACAGAAAAGAGGCCCATCTGACAGTCTCCCTCAAATTAAAAGCCGCTATTCTATTTACTGTGCAAAGTTACACAAAGCCTATACAGGCCTTTGACCATGTTTAATTGTCTTTCAACTTCATTAATTCAGAAATTTTTTATATTTTCAGTATACACTGATTTTTATTTACAGCTGTGTACATTTACAATAATACATTTTTCTTCTAATCTACTGAAGAGATTATTTCATATGTGTCTTTCCCATGCTGTAGGGGCAACTTCTCAGTGAATATTTAAGACTTTGCAATCTCTCTTTGTATCTCAATGCTGTGTTATATACTGTAGCAATATATAAAGTTTACAAAAGAAGAGCACAGGCTGGAAGTAACCTAAATATTTTTAATTTGATTCTTCAAATGTATATTTTTTAAAAAGTGTATTTCTGTGAACAATCTAATGGAATGAAGTAGACCAACTTGTTGTGAATACTTCTTCTTATGAGTATGGCTTCAGTTCATCATGTGCTTACTATTGAGATTCTGCGTAGCTTTATTGACATCTAATACTAAATTGATCATTTAAACTTTTTTTTTGACCACAGCAAGTGTTAGCAAAATTGGCCCTTAAGTGATACTAATATGAATAAAGATACCTTAAGCTACATTAATATGAAGTTACAACACATCAGTTACTGATAGCTTGATTATATAATGCTAAATTTAAAATTATATTCAGAGCATGAAAATATCATGGGCTGTACTATTATTTGGTTAAGCTGACTTTGGAAAATTAGGCAACACTTTCCATCTTCTGTCCTTCTATGTTTAAGTGCAATCTTTTAGGTGCATGCCTAATGTTTAAGTGGCAATGTTTGCCTTCCCCAGATTGGCACTTCATAGCTTCTTGTACCCCTGACTGTATCACCAGGGTACTACACTTTTAATTGTCATTAAGCTGCTGCAGCTTGCATAGATATTCTAATCCCCTTCAAACCCTGTGTATCTAGGATGTGATTACAGCTTTTTATCATTGCTCCTGCAGAAGTATTCACAGAATCACAGAATGGTTCAGGTTGGCAGGGATCACGGGGGGATCATCTCACAGAATTGTAGAACATACTGAGTTGGAAGGCACCCACAAGGATCACCAAAGTCCAGCTTCTGGCCCTGCACATTTGCTCTTGTTTGGATGGAGTTTGTTTTGCCTTCCCTCTAAAAATTACCAGCAGAGGGAAATAATGAATAAATGGAATGACTTTGGCATATAGCTAAATAGGTATTGTGAACAAGTGGTTTGGCCAATTAAAGGAACACTATCAAAGGTTTTGGCAAAAGCAGTTTTAATATGAATTTGTGAAAACATGGCTTTACTGAGTTTGTTGGCAAGGCTCACTTGCTACACAGATTTAAAGCATACAAAGGAAGATTAAATTAGAAAAAAATTGGAATGATTTATACTAAATTCAGGAATGCAAAGGGGGCAAGTGTGCCAAGATATGGATGCAAACATAAGGGTGCAAAAGAGTTTAGCAGCACTTAATGACTGAGTATTTTAACATTTATCAAGCAATCTCATAGGGTGCACTGCAGTTATAACAATGACCTGGCTGTAGGTATGAGATAGGAACATTCACACCATAATCCATTCCCATACACAGGTAAAGTGATGTGTGCACCTATCTCCATGTGTGTGCAGGTACCCATCAACCTAAGAGGGACCTACCGTGGGTTCAGTGAATAAATCACATCAAATCCCTTTGTGTTTCCCACCAAGCAGGGTTTAGACCTCATGGACTCTGGAAATGTGTGGGTGGGGATCAGCCCAGGCTTTGCTGTCTGCCATGGTCCTTCCAGTGGGGCAGATGTGATGTGTGGGAGGTGCCCATGCAGAGGGAGGTGCTGGCACTGCTGCAGCTCTCCAGGAGAGCACAGCAGGGCCTCACTTCTGTGGGGTTTAACATGACTGACTTCACTGAGTCATCACTGAGTTTCCACCCTGGACACAACCCTGCAGTGTTGTATCCATTGATGAGATGTTGTTGTACATAATTGTACTCAAAGAGAAACAAGGGAGTAAGATTACCTCAGAGAAAGTTATGTACTAAAGATATTTTACCTTAGAGAATGTTTGTATTATGTGACAAGGCTGATTCTTTTTTATATGATATTAGTTTGCTTTTGAAACAGAAAGTATTGTATAATTTAGTTGTAAAATTGCTAACTGAATAAGGTAGTAGTGGAGCAGGTTTTCTTGGCTTTGTTTTTTTTTTTAAACTGAGTCTTGTAGAACTGAAAGAGCTGAAATATAAATGAATCTGGAAATCTAAGAGGCTGAATATATGTTGACAGGTACCAAGTGATTATAATAGTTATGTTTTCACAAATATACATCGTTAGAGAATTTCTTTTTACTGTATCAATTATTTGTTACTGCAGTTGACAACTTCTCATTGTTTCCTGTGCTGCATAAGCAATGCCATTGTTTAAAGACTTTGCATATTGGCCATAACTCTTCAAGTTTTGAACTTTAGTAAGTTTTACTATTCAAGGGGTGCTATAAAGACTGTAAGTTTATCTTTTTATGTAGCATATGGGACAGGAGGTTAAACAAAAAGGCTAGCAGATGATAAGGTGGAGATGGCTGAAGAAATTTAACAGGAGACAGAAAAGCTCTCACATCTGTCAGAGGAGCAGTTAGCTGACCAAACATCAATTACTTCTGGAAATGAGAGAGAAATAACTGAAGGATTGGAACCAGAAGGTAGAATTCATCTTTATGAATAAGTAACTGTATTTTGTTAATAAATCTATGTCTCTTTCCATTTTCTTAAGCATTTCTTACTAGCAGTGGGAGCTGCCTCGTTATGAGAAGCTCCATGACAGAAATTATATTCTGGTGTACTTTATAGCTGAAGCTGGGTAGTGGATATGGTGGTGTTATTTTCTTCCCAAATGGAAACTGTATCATAATTGAATGCAAAAATCTGGTATCTGACCTAGATTCATAAAATATTAAGGGAAACCTGGCTTCTATTTTAAATATCTTTATATTCTCCCTTAGAACTATGCAGTTCTAAAGACCATTTTAATGAATATGCTCCTTTTGTCTGCAGATAACAGCCAATGCTGGTATTGGAAATCCTTTCAGACAGAGAGAGGGGTAGTATGTCTTATCATATTCGTGACTTAAAGTTGTTAGAGGGAGATTTATTTAAAGATTATAAAAGGCAGGTCATCCTGTTCCACCTCTGAGCTTAAACTGTTTATCATTGAAATAAACCAAGTCCACAATACCAAGTTTACAGTAAAAGCACAAACAGAATGCTAAAATTTCATGTTCATTTGTTTGCAGCTTCTGTGTAAGAATACATTAGAAAAATTGGAAAAATATGATGTTGAATCCCTGTTGTGTTTATAAGTAATTTGCTTCAGAGAAGAAAAACCCAAAATGCTCTGAAATAATCCACCTGCATACAGAACTATTTTTTTCTTTAAAAAAAGGATAAATTATTCTTTATGTGTGCCTGGTGTTAAGCACAGTCAGAGGAAATCCACAAATTCAGGCCATAATCCCGTATAAAGCTAACAGTTGTTCATACCTCAATTCATCACAGGACTTCTATCATTCCAGTCCTCAACTTTCATCTGGGAAGCACTACTTTTTTATTTTTACAAAACAGAAAAAAATACAGTTTAGATGACTATAAAGGTCATTGATTTGCAGGGTTAATCTTCTGCAAGGAAGAGAAGATTTGCCTGGCACTTATTCTTCATTTGTTAGTAAAGCACCTATATTGCTATCAGGCTTCTCAGCAGAACTCAGATGGACTGCAGTAAAGGGGTTTAACCACATTGATTCTTCCAATGTTTTTCACATCAAGGTGATAGTGCTCTTGAAGCAGTAAAATCTGACAGAAATGACTGTATTATTTCAAGTCCATTGTCCAGTAATATTAAACAGCTGAGTCAGAATGTATATGGCAATTATTTGTCCAGACTAAAAAATATTTTAAACCTAATGCTGTCTAAGAGTAGCTTTGCTGTATCTAACATCAGTTTTCAGTAAAGTTATATATGTACAGTATCAAATCACTTCAGTGTACTTCTTTTTCTATTATTATTTGTGGGCAAGTGCACTAATCATGTTCTCTTGACTTATTCTTAAAACCAGCAATTAATTACCACAAAGACATATATAAAAAATAAGATGACATTAATACAAATTTGGAAAATTTTCTTTGAACATTATTTCAGTAGGATAGTTCTGGAAAAAAAAACCAAGAATATTTCATACTTTTTGATCTAATCTTGACTGAACAATGCTAAAAAATATAAAACTAGTAAGTAAAATTGATGACAGTGCTTCTAACAGTTAATACTTCTCTGATCTGTCTCAGCCTTCTTTTAAAGGACCAGGGCTGTACTGTTAGATCCTATCAGATTTCATGGTTTGTTATGTTCTGCAGTGTGATATCCTAGAGGTAGCTTGATTTTTTTAAATGCTCTTTTCAAGGCTGTGAAACATCCTACAAAGCAACTAGCAACAAGAAGCAATTCTTTGTATGAGAAATATAGCTGTTCTTTGTTTAAACTGTAGAAGAGGTTTAGAAATGCAATCACTCATATATTCTTCATAAAGCTGCAGAGAGTACTTTTGAAGGTGGAATTGCATTGCTTATATGTATAATGTTAAAAACAATGTCACCTGTAATTTTGAGAACTAAAATTAGTGCTACTTATCTCTATTAAGTCAAAATATAATACACTTGTTCTATAATTTTCTAGTCGTGTATTTTATTTTCTCACAATCATTTAAGAGCACTTCTGTGAGAACTTTGTGTGTAGATCCATTTCAGGTTCATCAATGTCTACCTTTCCCCATTGATCTGTTCTTGTGGTAACAAAAATGCATGTTCATGAAGGGTAGATGAAACAATAAAACATCTGAACTATTAAGACAACAAGTATATTTGATACTGATTGGATTTTAAAAATATGCATTGGTTTATATGAATTCTTGGGTTAATTTTGGAATGCAGCATGTCAAAATTGTTACTGAATTTGTATTTTTTTAAGATCAAAAATCACTGCTTTTTATCTTTTGAGATAAATATCCTGCTGGTAATCAAACACTGTAAATAAAACTTGTGATTTTTGGAGATCGTTATGCTAATTATCCCCTAGATCTGAGTTGTATGCCAAACTGTTTAAGCCATTTAAGATCACACTGAGGTTTTCTGGCATGTTGCAAATTAGACAGTTCATGGTTATTTCTTAGATATGTTGATCACAAAGGGTATCTAACAGATTTTCCACTACTTAACTGTACCACTTGCTTCTTTCTCTTTTCTTCTTGTCTATGATGTATGATTAATCATAGATTACTTCATTTTGTTTCATTTCATTTACAACATTTATGAGCTTCACTTTGTCGGTATGAAATGCTTGTCCCCTTCTTTCCTTTCCAAAGTGGCATAATTAGTGTTAGCATCTTTTTTAACAGGCTACATAAAGTTTAGTGGCTGGATTAAATCAAGTCATTAACATAATGTGCTATACAATTTGCCCCTATCTCTTTTCGTTTCCAGTACATCAAAGTGCCACAGAGTGCCAGTGTAATTGGGCCTTGCTAGCTTGTCAGGTTCAGTCAGGCTGATGGCTGCTGCTTCTACTAAAAAGCTTCCAGGCATGATAATTAATAGAGAAAAGAAGTCTAAGAAATGTAAAAGTTTGGACAGTTCTCTATGAATATTTCATACATTTGAATAATCAGAAGTTAACATTATCAATTTGATGTATAATACATTGATTAAAAGCCTTGTTTCAGATCCTCAAAATAGACATCAAAACTGGGAATTTGCATTTTCTTTGGCATGGTCTTTATATTAAAAAAAATAAATTAAAAAAATCTTTTCTCTTCCATACCCTCCTCCTTTACACTCCCACATCTACACCAAACCCTTTCAGGAAATTATATAGCATTCAGTTTTCACAATAAGATTTACTGCTGTCAACTTCCAAGTTGTCTTAAAATGTGCCATGAGGCAATTACTTGGGCAAATACAATGCCCAATTTGTTTGGTAGTGGTTCTGTTTTTTTCTCTCTTTTTTTTTTTTGCAGGTGCCATAGGTGCATTCTCTTGCTCTAAGATCTCAAGTTGTAACTAATTTTGACATGAAAATCTTTCTTAAACAGCAAAAAAGTGCAAAAATACCAAGTGCTCATGGTTCTCCTGGTGAAGAGCACAAGCTTATGCTAAGATGAGAAGCTGTAAAGCTTCAAGTTTATGTATAGCAAGGCAATAAAAACTATTCCTTTTATTATGGGTTTTTTGGGTACAATTACTTGAATAGTGTATTTCCACCTATGTGCTAGCTGTATTAATTTAAAAAAGGAAATTACTTGGATATTGTATTGCAGTTTTAAATTTTGGCTGATATGATTCCTCTTTACACTTATTTTCTGCAAGACCTGAATGTCTTTAGTGTAATTCAGGGAGATATTTGAGTGTTCAATTTTTTTTTCTCAACTGGGCTTGTTTTGTGAATTTAATCTGAATTTAGAGAATTAAATTTCAGGGTTTTAGTATTACTCTGTGTTACTGAGTTGGCTCAATTCTAACATGCCAGAAATACTAATCCTTTGTATTCTCCTACTCCTGTATAGAACTAATCTCTGTTGCTTTGTGTTTTTCTTCTGTAAGAAATTGGAGAATTAAAAGTGCTGCACCAGCATATTTAATAAAACAAGAAATAAAATCTATGAAACAGAACCATCTTATCAGACTATGATAACAGCAACTTGTTAAACTTTGTAGCCAGTACTTTCAAGGAGTACTGATTGGTCTAAGATTAAAAAGAACCATTTGCCATTCTCCATCTTTGAGGTGGTTGTTTGCTGGGGGTCACTATAATCCTGAAACTAAAGTAAAAGTGAGTTTAAAGTATCCAGGAAATACCTAAGCTGTGTTTTGCAACTGATAAAGTGTGAGATGACAGAAGTTTGAGTAGACCCTATGCTGAAATGATGGACTTACAACTTCTATCTACCCCTTGTCAAATACACTTTGAAGTTGTAATTGAAAGCATGTACTGCAAGTCATTCTTTGAGATAGAAGAAATGAAAGAAGAGGGAGAAATTATACCAAACAACACCAAACAGCAGCTTTTAAAATTATTCAAAACTACAGAATCTTAAGTCATTGCCTATTATTTTTTAGGTAACAAATAAAACAAATTAGTCAGAATATGAAATTAAGTAGAACGCCAGATTTAAGGCTGAATATCTTTTTTTCCTCAAGGAATTTTCTGCCTTTCATGCCTTTTTAACTTAAGAATTATGCTTCCCTTTCAAATGAAAGGTAGTTGTAAGTTTACACAACATTTGAATTTCTTAATTATGTGACTGGTTGGTACCTGTGTAGCTAACTGGCTTTGAGATTTGACAGAGTTGGTTTTTATTTTTTCTGATGGATCAATCGAAGATGAGTGATTAAACATTAAAAAAGTTAAGTTTTCTCTTTGAGACAGTCTGCAGGAGTAGGTGTACCTTCATTCAGGGCAGTAACAATATTGCTAATGAAGTTTTCCCAGCTTCTTGGGGAGAAAATAAAATTCAGAATTATGCAAGTTTGTATCTCACCAATCAAACAGTTTCAGATATATTTATATTTTTGTATTATTTATCCCTGGAAACAGTTTATCTTTAAAGTCTGTTAGTTGTGGCTGTGCCATGGGCAAGGTGCAAAACCAAATCTTTAAAACCAATTCCACTTGAGGAGAAGCATTGAACAATTCTATGGTTTTTCTTCAGAAAGGGTGTGAGGTGAGCTGAAGAGAAAGCAAGGACTGTGCAAGTGATCTAAAGTTCTATTATGAGCAAAGTGCAACTGTGACTTCATGATCAGATATGTAGTTGTCATGGTTGGGGTAGGAAAGCACACTTCCCTCTAGAACCTTCTATTTTCTAAAGTCTTTGGTGCTTTAGAGCTACTTAGGAGTTGTCATTTTGGAAAGGGAAAGAGTGCATGGCTGGTACATTACAGATTACATAGAGAGTCAGTACCTAATCATTGGCTCAAGCTGTAGCAAGTAATTAATGCCTTAGAAGATATTAAAGATTAATTTATGCTGGTCTAAAAAATGATGAAATTTGGACTCTGCACCAGATAAAAAGGCAGCAACCAGAGTTCCCTTCATTGTCACAAATAGATCTTTTTATTCAGTGTGTTCTTAATTCTAGCAAGAGCTGAAGGGGTCGCATGGAGCCTTGTCATGGTGCTGATCTTGGGCCATTTCATTCTTCTCCTGGCACTTGGCAGGACAGTGATGCTGGGAGAAGATTTTCTGTGCCTTTCCCCTTCAGCAGGGATCCAGTTCCACAAGAGTTATTCAACAAGGAGAGAGAGATCTCTGCCCCAGGTCTTAGGGAGAGTCTGAGCTGTATGCACTTTATTAAAGTCCCATCCATGTGGAGAAGGAACAGGGAGCATTTCTGTATCCCTCTTCCTGTTCTCACATCTACACCAGTGTGGGGAAAAGGTAAAAATAGAACATGTTATTCCTCACATGAAAAGTCACTGCATACAGGACTAGAGTAATTTATTTGCAATATGTATTTTTATGTGGATATGGTTCTGTGTTGCCCTGTTAATCATAATTACTTAATGAGTGATGTTTGCTGTCTCTGTACACTTGAATTACATTGATGTTCCTGTAATAGCATTTTTTCTGGCTCTGTTCTATTGTTAATAAGATGATCACAGGAATTCAGCACTTGATAGAGGAAGAGGATTATTTCTCATTCAGTAATATATTTGTTAATCAATATTCATAGTGATTGAAATACTGATAGAAAATGGATGATTACTTGCGATTATTGGAGAATAGCTTTATATGCTCTTTGCTTGAAATAGAAATGAATAAGTGGACTCTGGAAATAAATATATAAAATGCTAAGGAGTAAAGCATGCATTTTTTTGAGCACTGGTAGATACTGGATTCAAGTCGATCTTACAGTTTAGAAGTTCCCTTTATTTTGAGTTTTTCAAGGCAATATATTAGTTAAAGCTAATATGTGTAAAAAATGTAAGCGATGTAAAAAATAGGAGCGTTGGTCCTTTAAGCCAGGTATTTTCAACTCAGCTTTTCTGTGCAGAAAGGACAAACTTATTTTTTAAAGCACTTCTGTTGGATACTGTTGTTGAGCATTTGAGACAGTTGGAATTCTATTTTTCATATCAAAGTGTTGGCCTTTTATTGTAACCAAAAAGGAAATCAAAATATGGAATATACAGCTGCTTGAAGATGGTAGTCAACACTAATTACAGAATGAAACCAAGGATTTTTAGTCTCAGAAATCAGAAAGATGAGAAAAGTTGAGATTTTGAATTTGGATGTGATGTCCAATGTATTTAGTACTTACCCTAAGGAGTTTGGTGATTCATCCAAATGCTTTGGGTAGCATTAATTACAAAGAGTCAATATCAAATGTAGACAAAGCATTTTGACATAGACTAAGTATCTTACCCATGTTTTGTTTTGCTAACCTGAAATGAAAGCACTGAACCAATTTCTTTGAGACATTTTTGAAAGTGTTTAATCTTCTTCAATGTCTACCCATTCTCTGTGTTAGGTGAAATTTTGTATTATATTTTGTTTTAAATGCTAAATGTAAAAACTAATTTTATTCCCATTAAATAGAATTATTTGTGGGCAGTAGTTGACAAAGTATCCATTGTTCACTTGAACAGTACCTAATAAATAAGAAAAGGCTTTAAAAAAAACCAGCTTAGGAATAGATTTAAATAACATATTTCACTCTGCATCATAGAAATATAAATGGTTGTTTAAAAAGAATTCATATAACATATTGGATGCTACATATATTTTCAGCATGGCTTTATAATGTGAGTGGTTTTGTATTAATGATGAAATATGACGTGAGCTAATTATGTTCTAAAGCAGTTTTATATTTTTGATTTGTAAATATCTTTCTAAGCAGCTTGTGTTCTGCTTTGTATATGTTATATTCACATCTAATATCAATAAAACTGGGACTCAAAATAGTCTTGACTGTTAAGCTCCAAGATAATTTGTTATTTTTTCTTATAATTTTCTAATAGTATGGCTCAGTCATTTGCTTCAGTTTAAGTAAGAAAGCAGAATACCTGAATTTATCCCACTAGCCTCGAAAAAGTGTAATATTCTTTGCCTACTGTATGCAATTACAAGTGTTAAATATGTCAAACAAATTTTAAGATATGTAAAAGGAACACTTTATAATACAGGATATTGTATTTGGACTTGATTCATAAGCTACTGTCTGTGTACAAACTAGTCTGACATAGCTGCTAAATACTTTGGGGTGAACAAAACCACTCAGCATATCCCTTTAAATACAGATGCTAATACATCTGTTCAGTGCAAGAAGAAAAGAGTTGTTTCTGAAGTAAAATTAGACAATAGAGCCAATTTCATTTTTTATGCATGTGAATGTAGAGTGCTTGAGGTTATTAGTTGAAACTGAGTAACCTTTCCAGGCTTTCATCTCTTTCTTTTCAAATTTGAATATGAAAAGCATATTCAAGTCAGAGACCATCACTTTAATGACATTTGGCAGTCATTTGATTTATTAGATTTTAGAAAAAAAAATTCCTTTTAAATATTTCATCATTCTATGCTAATCCCAGTAATATTGCCAGCTGAAGCCATGTACCTGTATTAGTGGAGACAGAATGGTGTGGAATTTTTTCTGTCATCCTAGTAAAATTTCCATGAATCTACTGAATAATAAAACAACCTTATTGAAATATTCAGATTTGGGTTTTTAGTTAAAGTGTCTTAGGATACATAATAAAAGGAAATGTCTTTTGAAAGGAGGGGGTAAAATTACTTCATCAAATATTGAAAGGACTTGACAGCAATGGAAATTGTTCTATATGATGGATATTTTTACAATAGGATACACCTGCTTTTCAGTTTGATTAATCATATAATTTGCTTGGGGAAATGTAAGCTATCTCCATAATGAATTAGAGCATTGGCTTGCAGTTTGAACACTGAATCTAGCCAGTCTTCTGCATCTGATTAATACTTCAAGTGATTTAAGTTTAAAATCAAAAATTGTCAAAATATTTCCACAGAGGGGAAATATTTTTAATAAAGATATGAACTTGAAAGAAATGAAAGAAGTAAAAAGAATTTTTTTGACATTTCTGTACTCCAACATGTTGTGTTTGCTCTTTGAAGAATGTTTTCTTTGAATGCTCAGCTACATACTCCACTTTGGAAACCAGTGGCTTTTCTTTCTTTAAATTACCTAGGGAAGTACTTGTGACTTTCTGTGGAGTCTGACATTCACACTTAAATACAGCAACCTTATTACAATGTATCTGTACACAATACCACTGACCTCACTGTATAGTGTGAGACAATTTTACAAGGAAAAGAAAAATGTAATTTTACTTAAAAGAGAATAAGAAAAGGTCTGATGAAGAATAGTTGTGTTTAATTTTATGATATTATTAATTTGAACTCTTAAAGGTATGTTTGATTTAACTCATCAAGTTTAGTATATGAAGTTGAATTCCATATAAATGCAACTGTACTTTATATGCCTGACACCTTTGTGACTTGGTGGATTTTTATTGAATGGGGTGTAGTCTGCAGTAGGCACTGACAATTCTCTTCCCTTTGAAAAACTTTGGTACCTAATATTACTGAGACTGTTTCCAGCAGTTCCAGGATCACTCTGCTGTGTACCTAAAAATAATGGCAACTGAATTTAGTGGTTCAGATAGCATTAGTACATAAACATAATCTTAACCTAATCTTCTCCATTAAACTATGATGATTGTAAAAATATTTTAAGCATCAAATGTCAATCAGCATCTGTTGCAACAATATTCTTAACTGCAAACCATGGGGCTTAGGTTCTTGCTGTGCCTATGTCCAATCAATCCATCAGTGTTAATTGTACAAACTACCTGATGGTTCACAGGGATGTTTGGTTTGGGTTAACACTTCAAGAAACACAAAATAATTATTTTGGTTTGTGTTTTGTTTCAAATAGGAAGTTGAAAAATCTGGGTTAAAATTACATCACTTGGTTTTACAAAGTCATGAATTACATCAGATGAAAGAATACAGCAGCTGAGTGTAGAATGCAGATGAAACAGTTTCCCTGCAGAGGACACCCCACTGTCACTTCCAAACCCAGCAGGTGCTCAGAGGAGTGACTGTAACCATAGAATTGGTGAGTGGGACCTATCCCTGGGCAGGTGTGTTCCTTCCCTAAAACTGTCTTATGAAAATACCTGCAACAAAGCCTATTATCTATACATTATATTTACATTTATCTCTGTACTGTTGTATTTGTCAGTCTTCCAGCTATTTTGGGAAATACTACTGCTGGTTTTTAAGAACTGAGATCAGGAGGCAATTATTAAGTACAAACTAAAATACAAAAGTAGGCTTGTGTAAGAAATTGAAACTGCAATATATTTAAGTATGCTGGTAGTGCATACCTTTTAAAATTAGGCTTTACACAACTTTTTTTTTTTTTGAAAGAGCACGACAAACTAATTTTTCTATTGATACATGATACAAAGGAAAAGGAAAAAATTCTATCCAACCATGTAGAACTGAAATACATTTAGAGAAAATATGTCATGGACTTGATCATCACTTGTGAATACTCAGTGTATCTTTAATTAGAATTTTTTTTTAATGGGAAATTACTTAACTCTATTTATTACTAATAAATTGTTATTTACTTAGAATACTGAATCCTGCATGTTGCATATGCTAGACTCTAATAAATGAACATCTGAAAGCATTCAGTCTCAATCCACCATTGTGACTCCATGGATCTTTGAGGGCCTTGGGAAAGAAAAAGAAACCCACCAAGAAAACAGTAGCTCTCTGAAGTCCTGGATTCACCAAGGCTTCCTTCCATGCAGACAAATGGGATTTCTGGCATCATGTGTTAAATAAAATATTGCATGAAGGAAAACTCTTTTTATGAGCTGGACAATTTCATCTTGTTAGCTTCTGTAGGCACTTCTCCAGATGTTCTAGTTAGGCTGACATAAATGGAATATCTTTTTCAAAACCTGATGAAATAATACCATAACTCAATAAAAGCTTCTTAAGGCTTTTCATTTTTCTTGCTTTTTGCATTATCATTGCTTTGAATATAACAAACATTCAGAAGGTATAAAAGTCTTACACAATATTCTGATTTCTGGATATACTAGTTATGGTCTAAGCATAGCTGTATTTTGGGTACTTACTCTGCAAAGTTTAACTAAAAATGCAAGAAAGATATGATGAATACAAAATAAAATTTCAGAGTTTTAAGAGGTGATTATGAAACTTCAATACATTTCAAGCTGTGATATTTGAAAATAGCATCATGCTTTGGAGAGACTGCAGTTCATAAGGGTTTCCAATGTAGAAGTGCTGTATTTTATTATTTCTGTTAATCATAACTTGTCTGTGCAACATTGCTTTTTCTATTTACTGCTTGGGTATGGATTATAAAACTGTTTGAACTTCAAAATATCCCAACAAATCAATATTAAAAGGTGGGGTTTGGCCTTAATTGTTTCAGGAGTGTATTCTGCAGCATTATACTAATGTGGTTGTTATTTGTAGAGGTTTGCTTAGATAATTGGGTGTCTAATTTCTACTCAAGATTAGCTTTGTGTATAGGGGGAAAAACCTAATGAGTCTGCTTTTTGATAATACCAGTTGAGAAGCCAGTAAGATAATAGTAATGAAATCTGCATGTGTGTTTACTTTAGCTTTGCTGCATCTCTTATTCATGTCTAATTAGATTTGAGCATGCTGAATATTTGAGGTTAATTGAATATTTTCTTTAATAAAAATGAGATTTGCATGGGTAGAACAAAATTTACTTTGAGCTTACAAGGAAACTAATAGTCTTTTAGACTTTTGCATGGAGAAAATCGGAGCAAGTCCATAAGTAATCTAAAAAATCACTAATTCTTCTAATAAATAAAGCATTTTATACTATCGATAACTGGAACAGATTGACTGTTTTAAAAACATCTTAACTGTTACAGAAGGCTTCATGAGATTCATTGCTTTAAAAACATTTGAACTTTTTCCCATACTATTTGCACATTCTTCACTGTCATTGTTTGGCATGTGTGATAGAGAAAATGAACAGAACTTTGTTGAAAAACAATACAGTAGAGTTCAGTAATCTGGACATACAAGATCCCATGAATTTCCATTTTCACAGGTGGTTCAAGCATGTAACTTGGCATTAATTGGAGTTTTTCAACTATGACTCTTTCACTGAGAATGGTTAAAAGATCATTTTCTTTCTTCCAGAGTCTTGGAATAGAAACTTGGATGGGGGAGTTTAGACAGGAAGTTTAGATGGTTTAGGATCATGGTGCAAACCTCTTGATTGCCCTTGACATTGTGTGGTGCCTCCTGATGACCACAGAGGCTGAGAGGAGCTGTTGTGATTGCTACCACTGAAAAGAGCCATTACAATATCTGAGAATGCCTTCAAACACTACAGGCCCATACATTCAAAGAGCAGTGAAAATTGCCAAATTATACTGTGGTTCTAGAGAACAGACAGCAGAAATAGAAGGAAGACTTATGAAACCTGTTAAAGGTTTTATATGGAATCTAATTGGGAAGCAAAAACTTTTCTCTCTTAGAAATGTGACTATTTAAACAACTTGAAGTACAAGTGGAAGTAGAGAGGAGAGGTGTGGGAAAGATGGGATGTACTTTTTATTAAAAATAAACTTCTGAAGATCCTTATTCTGAAAGTGGATTCTTCAAACATTAAGGCTCTGCATCAGGAAACATTGTTATAATTCTGTCTGTTTATTCCTTTTCTACAATAAACTCAAGACTGTGGAGCATTTTTTTCTTCATTTGATGAAAATCTGCTTCAGAATGTAGTTGTTCAGTTGGATTAGAATGTGAACTATGAAAAAAGTGACCTATAGCAGAAGAGCAATATTTTGAACTGCAGAGATTTCTAACAAGGTTCCAGGGTCATTGTAGTCTTCAGCTTTTAGTACTTCTTTAGGACTAACTTTAGAATTGTAATTTTAGAGTCAAACTGTCATGAGTTAATTTTGAATTATTTTTGCAATTAATTGGATCAAAATATGAGATGTTCCATGCCTTGCAGCAATGGTAATGCTTCTAAGTTCAGGCAGTACTAAGGGGTGCTATGAAAACATGTTATTCATCAGGATCTAAAAATATATTTTCACTCTGGTTAATCATTTTCCCCAGACTTGAATGAACTTCTTGTGCTGAATGTATTACTTACTAGTCTGAATTTTTCCATTGAGTGAAATGAGTTTGAACTCTTTAGGTTTGTTAATAATTTGCATTTAAAATTGTTTTAGATACAGTATTAGTAAACTTAGGAAATTCCATTTGGGATGCTTATGGGAAAGGGAAGGATCTGTTGATGTGGCATTTCCTTTGAAGTTCTCTGGCTGTCCATCTGTCTCCCTGCTGCCTCCCCATCACTTCCTGTGGTGGCCTTAGGAGCACTTGGCCATGACAGTAGCACATGTGGAAAGTCATCCACATGTCCAAAAGAACAGCAGATGACAAAAACAGCTTCTCATAACCTTAGAAAGTAAGAAATTGTGAGTGGAAACTAAGGATTCAAAGTCAGAGTTGCCAGTGCTTTGCTTTCTGTTAGTAGAGAAAAAGGTGGCAAATTGCAGATTCCTTTGGTTGAATGACTTAGGAACTCAGGCACTGGCCTGGCTGTTTGTGCTAGGAGCCCATTCCTAACCCATTCCTAACTGCACTTCTGCTGCCATGTACAGGCTGGGCAGCAGCTGTGGGGAAAACTGAGAAATCACCAGCTCTGGGAAATGGGCTCCCTAGGACTAATAGAGATGTGTCCTTCAATAAACCCTCTGCAGGAATTGAGGCCTTCTCATGTCCTCCTATTGCTGTATTCCAATGCTCTCCATAGCAGAGTTGACACTTTCTGTTCATACAAATAAGTTTATTTTGGGTAGCAAAAGACAGTATGAGATATGTTAAAGATTTCTGTCTGCATAGGGGAGGAGGAAACCTTACTGTGAGGTGGAGAGTCAAAAAGAATTGCTGTGGGTACAGTGGCAGAGTAACTAGAAGAAAGTGAATATTAAAAATGTTGGAGTTTAATGACAGACTAATTTCTAGCTTCACCTTCTCCCCTCAAAAACAAGTGAAAACTCTTCTGAAGAGCTATGTTTGATTCTTAGGGGGCTATATTCATTCTAGTTCTATCCTAGCAAAACCCTTTCAGTTTCACTTCTTTATTTAATTTTTAAAAAATCATGTAAAACCTTTTTAGTCTTTATAATCTTTTACAGTATTTTGCTGATCTTTGCAGACTGATATCATTTGCAGGCAAGTAGCTACTTTCTCTAATATAAGATACCCAAAAACTTCTTAAAGAATTTCTTAAAACCCTGCTTCTCATTCTTCTAGTGTGTTTTCCAAACCAAGGCTAACTTTCACTCTAGGTCATATTAATAGTACAAAAATTAAAAGCTGATCCTCGTGTTTGTATTTTAAATTAAAACAATGAAAAGCTTTCAGAGCACTCACTCACACTCCCCAGGCTGTGGATTTTCTCCAGTCCATTGGTCTAGAGGTTTCTCTTATTGAAATATTGTGGCAGGAAAGGAGGATTAAATTACTGAGGCTGTCAAAAAGGACAAGCACTCTGCCATATATTATCATTATCACTGGCTTCCTCAGTGGAAGAAAATGCAGTAAATCACTTCAAATACAAAGCAATAAAGACCACTGGCTTTTAAAATCATGAGTGCTATTGCCATTAACAGAAAGTGACAGCTATGTGGCATGCTTAGATGCTGCTTGTATCTTTTTTGACAGCGTGCACATAAACCTGCCAGTGACACACCATTAGATCACATGACCTTTCAAATTTGATTCTAGCATTGTTGCTTTTCCTTAGGAAAACAGAAAGAAATGTTTAGTTTTCTTTGTTCTTTTCCTCCTGCTCCTAAAGGTGAAAAACATTTGATACTAATAGTAGTTCTGATTTGCTCTGCAGTGATGAATGTGGTTAAGGCAGATCATTGTGCAGAAAGAGGTCTCAGGTCTGTTCTAAAGCCAGATCTACACATTGGCAAGTACATGTTAGTGCTGGAAAACTCTGGTATAGGTCTTAGTAAATAATGCTTGTGGTTCACCTTGTGGTTTGTCTCTCTTGAGGAGGCTGGACTGAGGAGTTCATTCTAACTAAATAACTAGAAAAAATTTGCTTCAGCTAGAAATGATAACTGCATTCTTATGGGACAATTGCTCTCAGTTCTTTCTAGTGTAGATTCATGTGGCATGGAATACAGCAAGCTCACCTAATGCTGGTTTAGTGCTGTGGTTTGGGGTTTGGTTTGGGAGTTTGTTTGTTTCGTTGGTTTGTTTTTAACCAATCTGTTCCACAAAAGAGAAAACCTAGCACCATTGTTCTATCACTAATGAATCTGAAAAGCACATATCTGCCCAGTGTAGTGTAGTACATTTGTTGTTTTCTGAATTCATGATGCTAAGAGTCTAAGAGGTGTAGGAAGTGTTCCTTGGCCCTAGAATTTCCAGAAATAAATAAATAGATAGATAAATCAATCAGTAGGCAGGTATTATGTGAATACATATGAGAAAGAATATAAATTATCCTTGTCCAATTTAATAATAATAATAAATTTGTTCATATTCTTTTTTTTTTGATTGTGATAGTATGTACATTACTTATACAGAATGAATTACATCCTTTGATTACATTTTCTCTTGAAGGTCAATCATTAAAATGGAATAATCAGTAATTTAAAGATTCATTTGATTTGAGAAAGAATAGGATACATGCTGATCATATTTGACATGTTGGAGTTACTTGTAAATCTTTTAAATATGTATTTATTCACAAATCACTGATTCACTCCACAGTAAGAAGGAGTGATCTCTCTTCATTTCATTTCTAGATCTGAGTTTCATGTCTTGGCCAGAAAACAGGTTTTACTGGAATGGAGCAGGGAACACCATGAAATGATTATTTGTTGGGATGGAAATATCATACCAAAACAATTCTTAGGTTTGGAGTTTAAAAAAAAACCTGAAAAATGCTTAATAAGCAAGCAGATGACTAATCCTACCATATAGAATAGGAAAGTGGATAATGTTCTACTAAAATTTGACAATACTGAGGATAAAATACTCCTTTTTTTTTTCCTTTTTTTTTTCCCCTGAGGGATAAATTAAGCACAGCAAAAATAGCTAGTCAGTGTGCTGCGATTTCTCCTCTAAATACTTGGATTTTCTAATAATTATTTTACAAGCCTAAGGTGAAGGTAAGGTGAGATCACAGCAGTGAGCTTTTCCTCTGAACGGAAGGGTTCATCCCCAGGTGCTGCTGCCATGGTGCTGTCCCTGTGGGTTGTTCTCTGCAATCCTTGCTGTGTCTGCCCTGGCTCGTGGGGAAACTTCAGCTCTGCACTGACTAAATAGGAAGACAGGAAGTTCATCAGTAGCCCAGCTCCCCACTTGATCCTAGCACGAGGACCACCAAGAAAGAAAATTTATGGAAAGATTGTGCCCATACAGCGAAAGTTTCCAACTCTGTGCATTTTAGACCTGGCCTAGTTATATCTCCAACACGTGTTTTCTATCACAAGCCTTACAAACTAGTATCAGAGCTTTTTCAGCTGAAACAGGAACTGAACTAAACTAATGCTTTAAAGCTCAGGAAACCAAATTATCAAGGATATAAATATCATTGAAAATTGCCTGCAGATGGTTTAGCCTGACACTTTATTGGTGTTTGTGCTAGGCCAAATTATAGCAGCATAGGCAGTGTATTATGTCTATTAAGTAGTGTATTAATTTTTTTTTTTCCTGTCACAATGAATGTTGCTGGAAATTATACTCATAATGATTGGATCCATATTAGAACATAAATAAATGGATAAATCACATGCTATTTTTGTCTTCTAAAAGAAGAATCACTTTAATGAATAGCTCTTAAAAAAGATACACTATTATAATTCATAAAATTTTTGCTAAACCAAAGTTGCAACTATAGGCTAATTCTGTAATTGAAACTGAACCAATTTGACATTGAAAATAATGCATTTTGCAGCTTTATACACTTTTAGTTTATGCTTACAAATAAATAAATGCTAGTTGGAATTTATATGGAAAATACATATTTTTTAGAGTCCTATTTAGGTTGGAGAAGAACTTTCAGGTCATTGAGTTCAACTGTTAACCCAGCAATGCACTTCTAAATATCTCCAGGGATAGTGACTCCACCAGTTCCCTGTTCCAGGGCTTGACAACTCTTTCAGTGAATGATTTTTTCATAGCATCCAGTCTAAAATTTGTTTGGAGTGGAATTCACTCTTCATTAATATAAGATTTCAAAATAAAGTTGATTTTTCTCTGTTTTCAATTTCATTTATTGGCATGGAATCATTTTAGAAATTTATTAGAAATGTTAATTTTGGTTCCACATTTGAATTAATGGCTTTAGTTGCAGAAAATGCAAAAATAATCAGTATAAAAAAAATAAAGGAAAAGATGCTGTTAAACAGAATGATATAAAATGTAAAATACATAAGCATGAGGTGGTAGGAGACTGTTTGAAATCCTTTTAAGATTAGTAATTGTTGCAAACCACAAAGATGGTTCTCCTATTTTGACAAGCATATTTGCTTTATGTTTTCAGACAGTCGTTGTCTCTGTCATAAAGATGGAGATTTTTGTCAGAATATTTGCTTTTCTTATACCTGTATTGTGTGACATGGGTAGCCTTTTTATTTTGTTTCTTTTTCTGTATAATGGGGATTCAATTTCCTTGTTAATTTTAGGAAGACATACTTGCTAATATTTGTAAAACTTTGGAATAAAAACAGGATACAGAATTATTATTTCAGCATCTGAACCCCAGCATTATCTACTTACATGTTCAAGTCTCTTAATCAGTTAACAGGACACATTTCTGGCCATCCATGTAACTTTTTGTAACTGTGTCATAGTTATTTATTTCTTCCAGTGCTGCCTTTCAGCATTTTAAGAGTGCAGAAATTTCAGTTGTGTAGTGAGCCTTGCCTGATTCCTCACAGGTGCTGAGACCTGGAGGTAGAGTCTGTGCTCTTCTGACAAGTGTCAGCAGAGACACATGTGGAGAATGGAGGAATCCATTCTTCTAACAGTCACCCTGCTGTGATAACAAGAGTGAACAGCTTTATGCAAGAGGTTTCCAGGCTGATCCTGACAGGTGCATCATTTCTTGGTGGGAAATGATTGTTATTCCAAGGAACAGACTATATGAAGTCATTGTTCCCCAAAGTAACAAAATCTATGCCTCCATGTTATAGAACAGGGCATGTGTAGGGTGTAAGCTTCACATTAATACACTGAATTCATGCACAAAGTTTTCTACTTGCTGCTTAAAAACTCTGTTCTCTGGAATTTAAAAAAAAAATTGGATCAAATTTGCATATATAAGAGCTTCTGTCCAGTTGCTCTAAATTACCTGCTGTGACAATGCCTTTAAGTGTTGTTCTAAAAACAAAAATAAATAATCATTCAGGCTTTCATAGTAAAACGTGTTTGAAACTTAAAGCACTTACTGTTTTTTCACTTCTCTTTTGAAAAACAAGTTTCACTTAGTTCTCTTTTTTTTTCTTGCACTGCCTAGAAATTATCTTCTCACATGGTGCTTTTCAACAAGATGTTAACATTTTTTCCTATTCAGTAGGTTTGGAATTCCTACAAGGAAGTGTGTACCTATACCTGGGTATTACAGAAAAGAAATGTGGAAATCAGCTAGAGAGAAAGCCTGGGATCCCAGAGACAAATATGGAGAGTAACACTATCCATACTTTATTCATGTGTTCATATTTTGTGTAAGATATCCTTTCCTGTAGCCTTGGATGTAACGTAACTTGACGCTAACCCCTTTGAAATTACGCCTATTGTAACATTTTTAGGTTGTAAAGCTCACAAACATTCACAGTTTGACCAATGTTGCCAAGACATACCAAATGTTAGCTCTAAATTCCTGTCATTTTGTCAGTCTCGGTGTTTTTGGCCCCAGCACAAGCCACTAACTCAAGCCAGCTCCAACACAATACTGGAATTGTGTGTTTGAAAGGAAAACCATGCTTGGAGGCAATGGGTGTAATTTAAGTTCACAGAAGAAAAGCATATATTTTGTGTAGTTGTTTGTATAGCCAAATAAACAATTGTACCATGGGGTGGTGGGAGGGGGAGCAAAAATGAAACATTTCTGTAAGCTTGTGGATCTATGGCTACAACTTCCCCATCCTTCTACTACTGCTAAATAATGCTGAAGAAGAAGGGAAGATTTAAAAGAGAGGGTCTTGGACTATTCTTGTCATGGAAAATGTTGAATTTAATTGATAAAGAGTTCTTGCTCATGTAGTAGAAGAATAAAAAACAGAATGCAGTTTTGCCTTTTTTCTGGTTTTTAGAGTTGATTTTTAATCCCTTTTGAATGCATTTTTTTTGTTTACACTAAAATTTACAGTGCTCAGTGATACCTCAGAAGATGAGCAGAACTTGAATGTGAAGATACTGATTTTGCTGAATCTGTTTGAAAAATTTATTTCAGAAGCAAAGAAATACCATTGAACAAGACATTGGTGGTGAGTATTAGAGACCAATTTCTTGTAAACTTTTGTAGCTTAAAAATGATTTGTTGAATTTCTACTTTTCTCTTCAAGATTTACTGTGAAAGTAATTGTTTGACATAGTGTCAAGAAGAAATTCTTTTCTATTAACTGAAGGTTTCCACATTTATTTGCAAAAGTCTGCAGAAACTATTACTGTCATTCCTTAAAATATGCTTTAAAAAACCAAAACCAAACAGCATCCCAAGCTCATGGTAATTGGTTTATAAAACCTAAGAACTTTAAGGACATGTCTGCTTCCTGTAATTCTCTATTTTGTACAATATACTTCATTGTAATAGGACTATAAATATATATCTGCATATATATGTATTAAAATGTCAGTAATTCTGTATTGCTGATGTCTGTATCTTATTTAAAGTTACAGTATAACCCCCAGGGTAGTGCAGGGTTTTGTGTCCTCCACACCAAAGAGTATCTGAGACAGGGTGAGTGTAATACTGGGAGTTGGTTGGGGGTCACTTTATCCTGAGCACCCCTCTGGAACAGCCTGTGGCCAGCCCTTCACTGTGGCTTCCCAACGCAAGGTGAGCTGAGTAGGAGCTCTGGAATCTTCCCTTGTGTGTTTTTTTAGTGTTGGGTGGTTTTTCAGTGCTCATAGGAAGGCTGGAGAAGGTTACTCAGTCCTCTCACAGACAGTGAAGGAAAATATTGTCCTTGCTTAGGGTTTCCTGTTGCCTGTGGTAGCAGAGTCATCATCACCAATGGTGCATTTTTCTCCTCCCTCTTCATTTCAATCCTCTCTCCTGTTGTGGTGAAGCTCAGGGAAGGAGCTGAGAGTATCTTTGTGATAAAGCAATCCCTCCGTGGGTGCATGAAGCAGCTCCAAGCCTGGACCCAGTGCACACAAGGTGCCCTTTGCAGAGCAGGAATTCCAGTTTGCCCTGCTGGAATGCCAGGCCAGTGTGACTTTGCTGCTTCTGCTGTTGGGGGAAATTACTCAGCTATGTATTGAGGGAAAGAAATAGGCTTTCTTACCATTTCCATTATCATGCATGATTTGCATCCGTGCAGTTGCTAAAATACTCAAAGAAGAGAATAAATACGCAAAGTTTCAGGAACACGGTAAGGAAAATGCAAAGAATCAAATCTCCACACCCTGGAACAATAACACATGGATTTGATGCACTTTTTAATGTGGCTGAACACTTCAGCTTTTCTGCACTGATAATTTTTCTCCAAGTAGTTGTACAAAAGCACATCTCCTCCAAAAAGGTATTTTGTAGTCTCTCACTGGAAGATTGTTTTTGTTCTGTATTTTAGGCCCATAATTCCCATTGTCATAATTCCTATTTGATAAGATCTATTAGTGATATATATATAAGTTTTTACCATCTCACAAAATTCTTAAAAATCCTAATCATCTGAGAGAATGATTATGACGGGAAGGACTGGTTTTTGTTAGTAGTTATTGTGCTGTCAAAAGCTAATCATTATTATGTAATGACAGCTATTTCAATACTGAGGAGCATTTCTTCCCCTAATCATAAGATATTTGAACTTATTTTTACTGTATATGCATTATATCTATTAAAGTGATAGTAAAAGCTAAAAATACTTTTATTCTTTTTCTTAGCCACACTTCTGCCCTTCCCTGCAGATGCTGTGCAGTTATGTTTCTCTGTTGAGTCCATAACATGTTTAAATGCATATTTTCTGAAAATTTAGACATTTCGGAGAATTGAAATGAACTTTGCATTAATATATGTCAGATCATGGCAGAAGAGCATTTACTGTATTTTCTTAGTCAAATTTATTGAAAAAGGATCTGTTGTCAAGATCTGAACATCAACTTCAATTAAATGTTAAATAGATAAATAGAATTCCTGAGTAATATGTAGATTTTCTCTGAGATGGATATTGTTTTGAGGGAAAAAAAAATAAACTTAGACACAAAAAAATACCACATGAAGATGTAGTCATTCTCAGATACCCTGAGCTTCATTCACTCTATTTGAGGACTGCAAGCATGGATCTATTTCATATCTTGTTCCTTTCATTGCTGGTAGTGTGGAAGTGGCCTCCATGAAATTTGAAGTAACTAAGTGCATGACTAAGCAAGAGGATGGATAAAAAAGAGACTTTATAGTCAAGACATCTAACAATAAGTCTTAGAGATGATATGACAATATGAAAAGTGATAAAATAGAGTTAATGTTCTGATATCATTTATTATAGTTATCCTGCTGTTCTTACAGTACAGTAAAGTACTGTCCTCTGAAGTCTGCTCTGAAGTCGACAGTTCACTGAGTGATTTGTTCAAGAATATACAAAATGCTTTGGATCTCTAGAGTAGCATCCAAGCTGTCCAATATTAGGTCTTTCAACAGGGTAAGTGATGGAAGGTTTATCCTGTGTTTTCCCTTCTCTAAACCTCTTCTGAGTTATCCCAGCAGCCTAGAAGTTGCAACATGAAACATCATTGCATATCCTAGAGTACTTATCCTAATTGTTAAATACATAACCTTGCTATTTGTCAGCTGTGTAATTTGCTTTGAAAAGATATGCTGTCAAGATTATTTGTTTTTATTCAAATTCCTTCTAGAGTCATGTTAGGCAGCCTCAGTGCTTTTTGTGCAGGACTGGGAAAGAGCCTCATTTTTGACTTAGCAGCATGTTTTAATCACAGCAGCAGAGACTCTGGCCCTCTGGGCTTACTTAGATATTGTGAAAGAGTGCAATTTTAAATCATGTCAGCTAATTTCTGTAACATAGAAATTTTAAATACTGCTTTAAAACCCACATACACAAAGATGAAGGTAGTTAGTTTAGTCTAGGGGAATTATTATCTTTGCTCGTACCTCACTCTTTTGCAGTAGCTTCGAATTTAAATAGTTTTTCATTGCACAAACTGTAAAGAACAACTTGCTATTTAAATACTAATAATTGTCCAGGCTGACTTGGACCCATCATACACACAGTAGAGAAAATGCATTAATTAGTATATTTTTTTACTTAAAATGATTTCTGACTATGCATATGTTTTCAGTATAGCTTGGAACACCTCTATTTCCACATTGTGAAAACTTACTAGTTTATGCACGCAGTTATTATACAATAGTGTTCTTTATTTCAGAGTTAATTCCAGCCCTGATACTTTCTTTGATGTACATTCTAGTTCTTAGAGTGCTCAGTTTCCAGTAGGCTGAGTACCTGAAAAGTAAGCTTTCTTTATTATTTATTTACCTCTCCCTTTTTTTTTTTTTTTAAACATACTCTAGGAGCCTTTTAATCTGTCCAAACGCTAAGGAAGATTATCAGAACAAAAGTGAAACCTTAAATGAAATTGCTAATGCTGTTTTGTAATGTTTCCTCTCTAGTTTTTGATTCACAAGATGACAGTGCAGTAATTGGAAGGCTCAAAGGAGCAGTGGAAGCCCTGCATGCGCTGCCCTCAGCCGAGAGGGGAATGCAAAGATGACTACGAGGCATGAAAGGAAGTTTGCCTACACAAGAGCCTTCTCCCAGTGTAAATACATGCTTGATAGTGCATCAAAGATGAGATCTTTGTAATTCCTACAGTATATTTAATGTATAATTTATATGAAAAGGACGCTTGATTTGTAGTTGTAAAGTTTTGTATACTTTTCAGTCTGTTTGTTTTTATATTTCCCCCCTAAGGCTAAGAATATCTCCACAATGGACAACGCCTTGTAAATAATTAATACCTACATGATTGAACGACGTGCTTTATTTGCATTTTTAAGATTTTTTCCTACATAAAACAGTAATAAAAATGCAAGTCAAAATTTTAATTTTTAATAAAAAAACCATAAGCCTTAGAAAACTGATTAAAAATACTTTTATGTTATCCCTAATCACCCCGTTAAATGGAATGCCTGTGATTAGCCTCATTAAGAATTTTATACTGTGAAGATTTTATTAAAAGCAATATATGAAAATTACTTGGATTAATGTGTTAATCTGCCTCTTTAAAATGCTAATATCCATTTTATGCACATTAAATCTCAGTATGTGTTTTCTTTGATGCATGCAGTTCCTATCAATTAAATATAAAAAATTAGGCTAGTTGCAAGACTTATTAAATTACTGCACCCTTTTTTTAAATAACTTTTACCCTTCTACTAACATTATAATCAGCTGTTTATGGTTACCATAATTTGAAGTAGGGGGAGGGCAGGCACAATCATTTTCTGTGCAGGAGATGATTTACTTGCAGCCAACATCTGTCAAAGCACAAAAAGAAGCCATAGACTATCAGATTTTGCTTCACCTACTTTGGGCTTTAGGGATGGGCAACTGTTTTCATTTGGGTTTTGTCACTTTTAGAACTTACATCAAACATATACAATAAATTGTTGTATCTGAATAACTACTGTCTAGTGTGGAAAGTTAATTTTACAGCTTTTAACCAATCTCAGTGAAGGGTTTAATTGATATTTTTAATGGAGCTGTGAATCAATGCTGCAAAAGGATTGTCTCTTGAGAACGAGGATATAATACATTTCATTTTTTTAATTTACTTTTTTATTTGTCATTTTCTTCAAAGGATTTTATAGACTGTGGATTTCCACTGTTTGCAAACAGGCTATGTTTCTTCATAAGCATATGTAAAGTATTCAGAGAGATAAGTAATTTATTAAAATCTACCTAATTTGCCGTGATATATTAAATCTCTGCTTCAGTGATCACAGACCATTTCATTTAGAGAATTAGGCATTCCCTCTTTGTGTGATTAAAGCTCTGGAAAATGAGTTCTTTGCTCCTATTTGTGAACATTCAAAGCCTGCTAATGGCAAGAAGATGGAATAGATTATGAGACAATTCATTACAGTTCAACAGAAAAAAACCCCCTGCTATAATGCAGAAATGCAAGTATGAATATCTGCATATAGTTTGAACCATCTGTGCTCTAATGCCTTCAGTAATGGCTCTTCGTCTTCAGTAGGCTTTGAAATGACATCCATACAATATTAATTTGTTGATGTACATTATGAGGCCAGTGGAATGAATATATTCTTACCACAGAAATCTCTGAATTCCAGCATGTCTGCTGGTTGACTCCATTTTAGGGCTTACCATCTTCAGGAGGGCTTCTCATCCAGGCTTTGCCAATGCTCACAGCGTTTCATTCCTCTGGAACTTTAGGAGACCACAGACAGCTGCATTCCTAAACCCCTCCATTCCTCAGTTAATGGCCATATGTTTGTTGTCGTTTGGGCTGGCACTTAGTTCATCATTTTGGCCACTCTTTCTAGCTTTTTTTGGCTCTGTGCATCCATATTGTCAATAAGACTGTTATTATACATTACAATAATTTGAAACAGCCAGATTCAACACTGAGATTAACTGAGTGGCTTTTTAGAAATTTAGTTGTGGTATTCTGTCAGGAGGTTCTTATTATTCTTCTAATACTTTGCAAACCAAACTAAATATCCTGCACATAAACAAAGAAGCAAATTGTATTGAGTTTTGTGTGTGACTGTTTACTGACTTGCAGGAGAACTATGTTAACTGGTGCTTGTTTTCTTCTGAAATAAACCATGTGGTAAAATTAGAAAATCAGTGATGTTCATCTCACTTAAACATTTACAGTAACACCCTTAACACTTAATCTTCGCCATCTGAAGTTGGAAAGTTAGAAACCAAGAGTTCATATATTCATTAAACACAGATCTCTTCAGTAAGTTACTGCAAAATATTCCAGTTGACATTTGGTTACATTGTGTTAACTGCTCTCAGTGACTCCAACATTAACATCTATAATTTGCCTCAGGTTCCTAGACATATTTCTTCGTAAGGCTCACTGTTACTCAGTTTCAGATTTTAAGAAAATAATCCTGATTTCTATTCATGTTTATTGCTAAAACAGATATAATATTCAGCAAGGATTTTCCCAGCAGATGGATTGTATTATCTTATGCAACATAAACATATGATCATACCAGAAAGTTTTGTTCTTGCATTAAGTAGTCTGTATTTCCAAAATGCTCTTAAATCTTAATTCTAAATGCTACACTGTGCAGGGAAAGTGGAAGATGTAACCCAGTACTATTTTGTCTAGAATTTAGCAATGAATACCTTGAAGAAAACATGCATGTATGTAATCTCTAGGCTAAGGTACAAAGCAGCCATATTAAAGCTGGGTACTACCATGCTTTAAAATGTTACTCAATAACATTCATTTTTGTGGAATAGATGAATTTTTACTTTGGTGTAACTTGGTCACCACAGTGGTTCTGCATAAGATGAAATGACAGTGTCAAATGATCAGTTTTGTTATTATATCTTTTCCCATTTATTGTTACAGCTTATAGCTTTATTGTGATAACTTCTGGTGTCATTTGATAACTGCTCTTCTCCAGGTTCCCAGGAATATCGATCAAGATGGAAATTTTTTTAGCTGAAATAAACTTTATCTGTTTTAAATGTTGCTTTTAACCTTTTATAACCTTAACCTAGGAACAGAAGTTGTAAGAATAAATACATCATGAAGCAGGTAACAGCTCTGTGAAGTCCATCAGGCTTGCTGTAGAGTAAGTCAAAGCTTATCTCATTATATAAGAGTAGATATAACATAACAAAATTTATTACTTGTTTTGTATATCAATATTAAAGTTAACATTAATAGTTTTAAAATGCTTCTTATTAGTTCAAGGCATAGTGAGACATTATCATAGTTCAAGAAGTCACCAAACATATCTAGACTAAATATTAGCTGCTAAATTTAAATTTTTTGTTTTGTGTTGGAACTGAGAAATAGTAAAATGCAGGTTTAAAAGTGTGCTACAAACGATATTTCAAATTTCAGAGCCAGAGAAGTACTACATGTTTTAATTACAGGCACAGTGACTTATCCATCATTTTTTGAGATACTGCAAAAGATAATAAATATTTTTATACAACTTCACCCATGTTACTGTTTATGTTATAGCTTTTAGCAATTAGACTAGATCCTGCAAGTGATACTGGAAGAAATGGTATGAAATTAATTGCAGAATATGAGTTCAGGTTAGCACCTTAGTATGCACATGATAAGAATTTGCTTTTGGCACAGTAAGCCCAATGTGTACTGCTTTTTGCTTTTTGTTTCTTTTCAGTATTTATGACAAATTTAAATCCTTTTCCCATCTTTTGAAATGGGACGAGGCAACTTCTGAGGAGCTTGAATCATGCATCTGTGGGTTTTAGAAGCATTTTAAAAGATTTTTCTTATTTTTAAGGTCCTTGCTGAATCATACTTCAAGCTTTCAGCATCTGGCAGCATCAAAGTCTAACTCCTAGGAAAATTTCATCTCCAACAAGAGCTGCTTGTAAATGATCAGGCACCAGCTGAGGATGTTTTGTCTGTGGAAATAAGCAATTACAAACCTATAAACAGAAATGCCTATGGATCTCAGTAGCAGTAGTTCTGTCACAATATTATGTCAGGATAGGATCATTCAGGCTCAGGGGACCTCAGGGGGTCTCTATTCCAGCCTCTGCAGGGTTAGGGGTCTCCAGTCTGGGCTCAGGGAGCAGCTTCTGTCTGGGTGCCCTTTCCTGAGCTGGTTTCCAGGCCAGGCTGGAGGCAGCAATGGGGTCTAACATCAACCACTGACCACTGCTGGTGTCAAAATATGGTTTACTTCAGTAGTCCAGTATCTGCAACTGTGCTAGACAGGTCTTGAGCATGATCTGGCAATGATTTGTTTGTGGATTCGGAAAATAATCTATTTCCTAGTTAGACAAAATGTCATCCTTGTTGCATGCAAAATAATTTCCTACATATTCAAGCAGCAATAACTGAAGTGTCATTGAAAAACTATTGGAAAAAATGAGGTCTTTCTATTACTCCAACAACAACAACAACAAAATCAATAAACTGAAGTTTCTTTTTCTTGAAGAACTGTTATCAACCAGTGATTATTCTGATTACCTACTAATAAGTATAAACAGCTACAGTAGCTGATAGTCTTTGCCTTCAATGATAATGAAAACCAGAAGATGTTCTACCATATACAGGGCAATTTTCCCAGAGAAATGAAAGAAGGAGACACCAATCAGCATCTGATTCCAAACATAAAGTACACAAACAATAAAGAGAACACAGCAAACTTAAGAAAACATCAGAAAATCTTTAGAGAAAATCCACATTTTGAAAATATTCCTTAACCTTTCCTCTGTAATAAGCAGTTAGTTTAGTATACCAAAATCAGACCCATTTGGAAACTTTCCAGTTGGTATTGTCAGTGGTATAATTTACATCTTGGATGAAATGCACAAAAGTGGATCTATTTATAAAACAGAACCAGTTGTGCATCACAATGCAGTAGATATAACCTCAGCAACAATATATATTGGCAGGCCTATCTATAGTTAAGGCAAACAAGTCAGTGTAACTTGTCATTTATTTTAGAATGGAATTTACAGTGATTGACTCAAAGTCTGTAGTAACAGAGCTTTTTGCAGACATTTGTGAAAGTTCTGTGGGATTATATTTCCACCCACAACATCAGATATGACAGGGGCCTGTACCAGGGCCCCTGTGCAGCTCTCTGTGGATCCTACAACAGTGTTATGGGCAGCCCTGACTGCTGGAGCTTGGTGGATCTCTCCTTTCAATCTTCTCTTTTTTGGGCTGGCCTGTTTAGGAGGAGCACAGAATTTGGCTGGTAGGAAGCCTGTAAGTGTGAGACAGGCTGTTTCTGCATTTTCATCCTTCTCTGAAGGACAGTCTCCCTACAGCAGGGAAGATTTTCCACTAATGGTGAGTTTTGTTTCAAAATCAACAGAAGAGTCCTGGGGAAAGTTGACAAGAACTTCCTAGATGCTACAAATCAAAATGCTTTTTGTGTTACTTCTTCAGTAAGTGGGAAGTCCAAATTCTACCAGGCCCATAACCCTAATTCTTGCACTTGGTTCATTGTAAATTTTGGTGAATTTTGGCAAGTTGCAGTGGTGACAGAAAAAAAACTGAGCACAGAAAGATGTAGGGAAAAGAGATTAAGCTCTAAGAATTAGTTTATAGTTCAGAGGGCAGCAGATTGACTTGACAGTCCAACAGAATTTTTTCCTCCTAACAGAAACAATGCTTGAAAAGGTCCCAAATAAAAGCATGTGTGATGCTGCTGAGAGAAAGGCTTTTATTCAAATAAGAGTTGAAATTATTGAGGCATTTACTGAAAGCTTCCCTCCATCTTTATTCTTGCCATGTAAGAAATGTGGTTTTACAATTAATGAAGGAAGAATCATAACTACTTGTGACTGCTGTGCTGTATTTCACTAATGCCTACACATCAGTGCCCATCATCTGGGAGGAAGCAGAAAGCACTGGAAATCCTTTCATAACATTTCCCACCTCTGCAGAGGAAAACCCCTGGAAGCACAGACCTCCAGGGTCAGCCTGGCTGCTGCAGGAACACCTGGTGCAGGAGGAAGCAGAGGTGGGACATGAGGGATTTAAGAGCTCTGGCTCCCTGAGAGTAACTTCAGCAGCTGCAAAGGATTTGGTGATTTTTGAGTGCCTGCAAGGACTCTGGGCTCCTTCCTGGGGTTGCTGTTTGTCAGTGGGGAAAGGGAGGGAAAAGGGAGTCTGGAGGTGAGGAATTTACATGGGAGATATCCTGGGAGACAAGGAACAAGAAAAAATGACGTGAGGAAATGAAAAGGAAAATGGGGAGAGAAGTTAACACTGTAAAGAAGTGGGTGTCCTCTCCAGAGTGAGCTTTCCCACTGAGCTTCTCCCCAGCATCTCTGGCAGGCCTGGGGGTGGATGCAAAGAGGAGGGGTGGCCCAGGTGGGGATCCTGGAGGGGTGTGGGGTTGGTGTGAATATGGTTTTGCCTTTGCTCATTTGCCTCTTTTAGTATTGAGCCTGATTTCTTGAAGCTTCCACATTAGAGAAAAAGGAGGTTTCTAGAAATGTCTGCAGGATTTTTGCCTTGGAAGCAAACTTGCCAGGACTCCAGCAGCAAGTCTGTCACACAGAGGTTATCTTGCACAAAGGGAAGATGCAGGACACCACTGAACTTGAGAGTCTGCTTGGTTGTCCCTCCAGGATGGCCTTCCTCAGCCTCATCATCCTCAGCCACATCATCTCCTGCCCATGTGAAGCCCAGCTCTGGATATAATGAGCAGGCAGATGAACTGAAGGTGAGTCCTGGCACACAGCTCATGGAAGGACACACAGACAGGAAAACATTGTGGGGAGACAAAGAGGGTGCAGGAAAGCAGCTGCTGGATTTCACCTGGAATTCAGTCCTGTCAAAGCACATTAACAAGACAGCATAATGCTTCTCAGACTTAGTTAAAAGACAAAAAAAACCCAAAACAACAGAAACACAACAAAATAGAAACAAAAACAAAACTGCAAAAAGAAAAAACAAACAAGCAATAAAAACCCACGACATAACAAAACCCAAAACACCCCACCCAGTAATTTGTAAAACATCAGAAATTATGGGATCATGAGGTAATCTCTTGTGGTAAAATGTCTGGCCTGCTTTTTTTTTACTATGCTTTTTATGATTAATTTTTCTTGTAAAGTAGTACTGTTGATACCAGTTACACACATGCTCTGAGTATTAACATGAAAATGTGAGTTCATTTTGGGAACTGCTAGAGGGTGGATGCTATTCACATCTTGTAATCCTTGTTTATGTTATGCTCTGTCTATTAAGTAAAACAGTTTAAGTGCACTAAGTGAAATGGGAGATTTATATTTTAAGGTGGGGTTATGTTTACAGAAATAATTGTTAGGTGTATCAGTGAGAAAAGCAAATATATAGTTCATTTTCTTTGGGTTTAAAGCCAATTAGTTGTAAATTATTTTTACTCCCTAACAGAGGCTCTTGAATTTAGTTACCTGCCTGAATTACTGAAGGATCTCAGGCCACTTTAGGAGGAAGGTCTGCAGCCACTTTCTGACTTTGTTACTGCACTTTGACATCCAGTGTGGTTTACTCTCAGGCCTGAGGCTTCAATGGAGTGTGATGGTTTGACTGAGTTGATTCCCATTATTTGACATCCTTCACTCGAAATCATGGTTCCACCCAAATCTGCTAAAAACTCACTCGAGGTCTGGGCACTTCATTGTGTGAACCTCACAGCAAGACTAGTCCTAGTTTTGGGAGTTATTGTTCTACTTGACAAGGTTTGCTATAAAAATATGTTCAGTGCTACTCTACTTCTTTGCTTTCACCAATCTGATAATTTAAAAAATGAAACATAACTTTGAAAGGTAAATCAGTTTGTTGCATATTAAATGATATAAATTATATAATATTTTAATTAAAAATTATAGTTGTATAATATAGTGAGGCACATTTGGAAAATACTATTTTATGTCTGACTTTTATTCCTTTGTTAGTATGCTTTATTTTAGCATTTGCTGTCAGAGAAATGTATAATGTAAAAATTCATTTTTCAGCTGATTCTAGCTTGATATATAATATAGAACACGACTTTATTCTTAAATATGAATTCATTGTTAACACAATCTCATTATGCATGCTAAAATCGCTAATAAATATTTTTCCATTTATGTCAACTTCTGTATTAATCCATGATTAATAATTTAGGGTTTTAAATTATTGCTTTTAAAAATGGTTTATTCAGGGAATAATTATTTATCAAAATGTACAAGTGCAAAAATAATCTTTTTGAGATTGGTCTCTCAGAAATCCTTTGACAGCAAACTGGAGGAATACAATTGTCCTCTTTCATTTCTCAACAGCTTTGAGACTAGTTTGTTATTTTATCTAATACACCAGATATTTCCTCAGCACACTGCTTGGAGAAGAAAATGGGAATTTAGAAACGAAACCTTGCATTTTACAGAATTGATATAGACCACACAGCAAACTTAGGTAAGTGCTGGAAGTACCCCCAGCATGTCAGGATATTATAGATCAGAATGAACAGAGCCCCACTTGTGGATGAAAGTTGCCCCCTACTGTCTGATGTGACTTGTGCATACAGAATTGCTAGCCACAACTTTGGAGGCTAATTTGACTACTGTTTCTTAAAAGAACATGTTTTAATTCTGAATTTTAGAATTCGATATGGAAATATGGTGCATAGAGGATCAAATGTTACAGGAGGAAAATGGGCTGGACTGCTCTAGTAACAGCCTGGCTCTAGCCTTTGCTAACAAACATTTATTGAGATAATGATTGGTGTTGCATTTGTAATTTTGGGGGACTCTCTATCCTTGATAGTATTATGAATCTTTAAAGCAAATTTGTTTAAAATATTAATTTTCAAGGTCTATTTAGCTGTTGCAGACTACCCCTTTGTGAACTCTTCTTTCAATTATACAGTAATTGCAGAGTATCATTCCATAATGTACCAACCACACATGGTTTAGCTGAGAAATATTTTTGTTCAAATAAATGTAGACATTAAGAAAAAAACATGCAAGCTTTAAAGTTTTTTAAAAAATCTTTTCTGAATACTGTAAATTCCCTTAAATAGTAGTTATTACAGCTTCACTACCTAAGGAGACTTTCTGAGAATTTGTCAGCAATGAAAATTAGCAGGTCAAAATCCTTACATGCATAAATAATTTAAGGATTGAGAAGAAATTAATCACTAATGCCAAACCTCTGGGAAGCTTGTAAAGCATTGTCCCAGTCACAATGTAAATATATGTCCCTACTTACACTGCACAAATGGTACTTGGAAACAGCTACAGTGGTAACTAAACAACTGCCAATGTTTATGCTTTCAAATTATGTCTGTCAGAACAACTTGCATGTACAGATCTTAAATGATTCAGTAATAAATGCCAAACATAACTTTGCAGCAGATGGTGACTGGTATCACATTGATATTATTAACTTTTTTTTTCACTATTATTATTAAGTCTTAGATACCATTTTTGTTGGATACTGAAATACAGTTTTTTTCACATACAATCTCTGGATTGCAATTTCCAACAAGGACTCCTTAAAGCATTCTACAAACTGTGTAGCATATAGAAATTACTTTGAAAAGAGAAACAGAAAAAGAGCCCTTCCTCGAGGCAGTTGGTGAGAGTTGAGGATCTGTCAATGGCAAAGTGTGCAAGGACACAGATTGCAGAGCTAATGGTCTCTTTGTGAAGGCACAAACTCCTTCCTCTCAGTAGTACCTGTTGCTCCTGGTGGTACTACTTCACTTCTGTGGAAAACCCATTTCTCTTTTTGAGGATTTATTGGTGCTGTCAGGGAGATGTCAAGCAGGAGGCAGCTTCTCCTTGGATGTTGCTCTAAATGTTAAGCTTTGTATGCCTGCAGGGGACAACAGGAGAAGCTGAAGGAACAGAAATCCATGGAGGCTTACTAAATGCTTAGAAGTATTAGAAGGCACTTGTGGCTCAGAAATGCCCCAAGCTGAAAAGGGGTAGGGGGTGAGAGAACTATAGGAGGATGTATTATATTTTCTTTCCCTGCTGCTGTTATTTAGGCACTCCCAGTGATTTCACCACATCTGAACATGAAATTAAGCCTTGTTCTGGTTGTTAGGCTTCCTACTTCATTGCTCAAAAGAACTTTTTAATAGTATGTACTGCATTCTGCAGAGTCCTGCTTGGGACAGCAGTACAGCAGAGACTTTTAGACTGGAAAAAAGCAAAAAGAAATTAGGAACTGATATCAGAAGCACGATACAGTCCATGTAATCTAAAAGCTCAGGTTCTTTGTTCTTGAATTCCTTGCTGTACACAAACTGTGCACAGTTTTCTGTTTGGGGTCACAATGGGACTTAACTATTCTGTAACCCAGTAATCAAATTATCACTCAGTAGTTTGCAGACTTGCCACTCTCGCTGTTCTTTAACCACTGTTATAATTTCAAGAATTTCATGTTTGCTTCATATGCTTTGAAGTATTTAGTATATGTGAAAATGCATACTTGAAAAAGTAACCACTGTGTTGCACAAGTTGGAACTTCCTCTCATCCAAACTGATGTAATCCCAAAATGTTCTGTTAGCAAGGTTTCACTGCATCCCAACAGACTGTAAATTTATCTGTGTTAAATACAAAAACAAAAATAACAACATAACAATCACATTTATAAGAATCCACAAACAGGGTCAGAGCAAGTAACAGATCTGATTCAGTATTTCTGAAAGGATGTGGACTGATCAACCTAAAAACCAGGCATCCTGCAGTACTGCAGATGTGTTTCTCACAGAAAGAATTATAAAAATAAGTACTTAATCCTAGAAATTTAAGGGAAGGTTGACCAGATATTTGAAGAGAAGTTTTTTCCAAATTTCCTGGGGTTTACTTCTTGACACTTTCTATTTGAGTTCACTTTTATCAGATGTGCAAATGTTGAGTCCCTCTTTAATCTCACTTTTTTATTGTCCCCTTTGCATCCAGTGTAACTGAGTTCATTGCTCTCCTGGTGACACCAGCATTGTTGCCTGCATGTTTTATCCTATCTTTATCCACCACATTCCTGCTGATCAAAGGGACCAGAAGTGGAACCTCACCATCAGTATTGGACATCCCTCTGTGTACTTGAGATCATAAGTTGTATGAATTTAGAGGCATGTACAAATATGCAGTATAAATGTAAATGTGAGATAGAATCTTGAATTGACATCTGTATTTCTACCCTTAGCATGTACCTTAGCTGCTATAGCACAGAAGCTGACTAAAGTCTTCTATGGATTGTGCCTTGGATCAGAATAAAAGCAGGAACAGAGGGAGATATTACACTGGGCAATCTGAAGTATCTCAGAGAAAAGGCTGTTTTTTCTTTTCTTTTCAAATGTATGGAAAGGCAAAAACCCATCTGTCAGAGTAATAACAAGGTCCTGTTTAAAGAAACAAATTTCTACTAGTCAATACATTTACTGTAGTTTCCCATTAAACCTTGTTGCAATTTATTTTCTTCTTCACTAGATGCAACATATTTAACTGAAAAGACGTTGCAATAATGTGAACTTTTCTGGAAAGTCATGAATACCTTATGTGTGTGGAAATGTGTTCAGTTGCCTGTTGCTCCACAGCCATTAATCTGATGAATAAAGAGTTTGCACATGGGTTCACTCAGGGAGTTAACATCTGATTTTACGTGGTGATTTTGAAAGAAAAAGTACAGCATAGCCTGAAGCCTGTTAGATTTTTAGAGATTTATTGGATGCAGTTTCTTTCTTTGGTTCCTATTGTCTACTTAGAAAAGAATGTTGTTTTGAAATTTAAAATGAAATAAGGGGAAACAATTCAAACAGCATTTCTACTTGACAAAAATATCCTTTACTTTAAACACATACAAAACCTGTCAGTTTTCATTACTCATCTGTAGTTCTGCTATTTCGTTGTCTTCTACATTAAATCAGATGATTCCCCACCTTTACACTGGTGCTTTGGAGATAAAATAAAGGGGCAGGAACTATCTTCATTTATCAACCTGAAATAACATCAGCATTTGTACTGAGAGAATATTTCTGTCAATAATTCATTTTTAGAACAAAGAATGAATAGAATTAGTAGTTATTGTTTCTCTCTGTGGAGATAAATGCTTGATGTAGGAACTACTAGTGTTAAGTTATAGGGCAATACTGAATCTTATCTTGATCTAAAAGGGATTTGAATTTCCTGGTGAATTCAGGAAATCTTCAAACATAACCTGTGTCCCTGTTTGCGGCTTCTGTTATTGGTTTTGAATTTATTGACTCTGGCATGTTGTTAGTGTTGGAGAGAATGCAAAATAGGTGAAGCCTCTGTATTAATTAGCTGGATATGTTGAATGACCTGTTATTAATAAGGTTGTAAACACTTGGCCTCTAACAACTTCCCCACTCTTTGCCTGTTACAGTGCACTGGGTGTGGATGATTAAAATAAGACTTGATTGGCATTTCCCCTGCTTCTTCCTATGAAGTTTTTTAGTTATATTTAAGAGACTCAGGACTTGAATTAACCTTCATGCAATCAAAAATTGCATTGCATTGACAAAGAATATGTCATGTTGTGTTTGTGTTGTGTACTTCAATTTAAAAGCAAGACCAGGTGCACCACTTGAAAATATACTTTTTCTATTTTCAAATTCCTTGTTTAAGATACTCTTTTTTAAAAATCTAGTTTTAGAATACTTTTTGACCTGAGTTGGTAAATAGTCTAAAAGAAGTGTGTTTTGATACAAAAGACCATGTGAAATCATCTGTTCTCTGCCCAGTGGTCTAAACTCTGATGCTTGCTCATTTGTGAGTGAATTCAATTCCTTAATGAAGTTGTACATACAGACTTTCTTGGGTTGTTTGGGAACTTTTTGGTTGTCATTTTTGTTGTTGTTTTTAGGGTTAAATCTGCTAACTCCTACAGTTTTTCTAGTGCTCAGTTCCTGTGAGCTATGTCCAAATGGCGGTTGGGTGTCCTTAGGTTATAAAGGTAACATTGATATTCTGTCCTGGGCTCTGGCACATGTGGAATTGCCCTCAGGGACCAGCTGGCCCATGTGCAAGACAAGCCAGGCCTCTTTAGAGAGTTCCTGACCAAATACAGAGAGCTGAGGCAAGAAATGAAAGTTTATCTCTTTACTTTTAGCTGCTCCAATAGATAGCAAATATTGACTGTGCAGAAAACTCTCGAATCCTTCCAACACCTCTTGGAATGTTTGGCTGGGGCTTGTCTTCAAGGAGCTTCCATAGGAAGGCTTTCTTTTCTTGTCAAATCCTCCTGTATTGGAACAAAGCTTGTTTCAGAGTAGGTTTTGCCTTCATTTAGCTTGCTTACTAACTTTGGAAAATTACAAAAAGATACAGATACAGGCTGTGCAGAAAAGGGGATTTGCTGGCCTGCTGAGGGGTGAAAAATAGAGCCACAGATAGAGTAAGAGTGGAGAGTAAAATAAAATTGTGAAACAAAATATTTGTGGAGGAAAGGCCTTTACCACTAAACTGGAACCATGTATTATAGAGCGATCTTTTAGAAGATGAGGTCTCCAAAAGCAAGTTATTCTAAATGGGTCATTGAATTCAGATGAGATAACTCCTATTGCATTTCTTTACCTGGTGTCTGAGAGATATAACTGTAGGTCCATATGCTCAGGATGTATTTTTAAATGGAATATTGACACCCATCAGCTGCTTGAGAAAGGTTCTGTTCCCTTGATTGATAGGAAAATATGCTGTTCAAAGATCATATCCTGTTCTATTATGAAATTAAATTTACCTTAACTTGTCTTTCCAGAAGAAGTAAATGCTCCTGAATGGATAGAACCAGTATATTTAAGGAGCACTTTGATGAAGTAAATTCTTTAGCATATAAATGTATATTGTCCAGAACAATAGAGGCCCTGGAGTTAATGCATGGATGTGTGTGGCAGATGCAAGGGCTGCACATGGATGTTAAAATCCACATCAAGGCTTGAATCAACTCAACATGATGCAGCAATTGAGAATGGCTGTTTGTAGAGCTCTGGTCAGCATTAGCAAAAAAAAAAAGGAAAAAATAAAAAAAGGCAGAGTTTGCATTCCACGGTGGTGTTGTAAGTCAGCCTCCGTGTAAAGCCTCCTTCATGTGGGTGCACATCATTCTCCAGGCACATCCTTGGTTTGGACTAACTCTGACTCCCTCAGTGATGTGTTAATCTGACAGCTAATCTTGCTAAAAAAATGGATTAACTCCTATGTTCACAACAGAAAGCATCTATCAAAAGGCATGATTGTGCTTTTCAAATGCTCTGCTCCAGTGGGCTCCTCCTTTCTTCAAGGGGACTCTGCTCACCCAAATGGTTCAAACTTGCTTCTGCTTCTTGAAGAAAGACATCTCCTTATTGCCATTTAGTCTCAGAAAACTTTTGGATATTTTTTTCCACTGATAATTTGTCTTGACATTTTCATATAATCAAAATTAACCATATTGCCCACAAAACTGTTGAGGATGCAAAACCACCTGTGAACTATGCCCTGCAGTTAAACACTTCCAAATTAGGATTAGCAGCCTCTGTTTTGTTTACTTGTTTACTTTTTCCCCAATAAATAAAAATGCTTGTGTCCTTAAAGAGAGGATGGATTTCTGATTAACTGAAAATTATTAGGTTTGTCTATAATTAAATGTGAAAATACTTAAATATTCCTTTCAGAAGACAATAACATCTGCAGTATATTCCTCCTAATGGGGTCTGAAGTAAAGTGCCAAGAGTCTCACAAAACACATTGTAAAATAGGAACGGGGTAAAGGTCATTCCACCTGCTGTGGCAACACTAAAACTGCTGGGTGGACCTAACTGAAATATATTAGAAAAGAAGTTTAGGGCAAGAAGTTGAAAACAATGCTGAGGTAGAGAATTCACCATTTATTCTTGGAGGCATCTGCAAACTGTCACCCAAAAGAATGAATAGAATTAAAAAGATTTAATTGACACCCAAAGATTCATCTTCATGACTAACATTCAGAACTGCTGTCTTCTAGAGCTCTTAAAAAAAAGAAAAAGTTCTCAGGGTGTTTCATATGGATAATTATAAAACTCAGAATCCATTATACATAGTATTTATTGCAGTACTTTTATTTTATTGCAATTGTTTCTGTTGCAGTAGTTTCTGAAGTGAAAATAAATCCCAAATATTTGGTTTTTATCTTTGCCAGTACATACTGCAGTGTATTGGTTTGCATTTTGACTATCAGAAGCTTTCTTCACAGGACTGTGCACACCCATGTGTTTGGAGGTTTGCTGAAGTATTCACTGCCAAGCAGGGTTTTACGTCTTCAAGAGTGATCAGATATTAGTTTGACTGTGTGTGGAAATGTGCAGTAAATCAGTGATGGATTTTTCCATCTGTCTTGCATAAAACCCAAAAGTGGTTATCTAATGTAAGCCAGAACACCAGAAAAATAATTATACTGTCATATATTTAAAAAGGCCTTAGCAGAGTTATGAAATAAATAAATAGCATGTTGATCTTAATAAAATGAATTGCTCTAACTGTTTTAGTTACAGTATTCTTTTACTTGGCTAATGAATTTCTTGAAATAGGAGATTGTCTTGTGGCACCTAATTATGCACTGTATTTGCTGCAGGGTTTAAAAGCTGCAGATAAATAATTCAGTCTGGGGGTCAACAGGTACCCAAAGATGCTGCAGGTAAATCCAGTTTCCTTACTTCCCATGTGTGATCCATGTAATGAAGCAGAAGCTGAAATAACTGCTCAGAAACACTGGAGCTCTAAGGGGAGTTCTCTGAACTGTGTTGTGCTGGTTTAAATATATTGATTCTGTCACCATAGGACAGATCTAACCTATTTTCTTCACTTTCTCTCTGCTCATTTCTGTATTTATCTTTATAAAGAGTGAGAGTTAAATAGATCTCTTGATGTTAAACAGTGTGTACTTGTATTAGTATCGCATAAGTGATTACAGATTAAAACAATAAATAGCTCACACAGAAATTTACTGGGCATCTTTTGGACAGGTTAGCTTTTAAAAGCAACTTAATTTTATTTTAATCAAGGAGAATCTGAAAAATTGTACCTAAATAGAACACATGGACATCTTTGATATTTCATACAGTATAGCTTGGAGCAGAGTTGAGCATCTGGATAGACTAAAATTAATATCATTCTTCTGTACAGGCTGCTTTTCCTTGAGTTAAAAAAAGAATTATATGTAAAAATTACTAGATACTTCTGTCTTATGATTGAATACAGAAATTAAAGAAGCTGAGGAGTGTTATTATCAGTCATTTAGGCAAATTTCCTGAGTGATGAGAAAATAACATTTAGCTCCTTGGTTCAAAAAAAAAATCCCTATAGACAATTTTGTCTTTTATAAATGACTACAAAGTATTTGGTTCCAAAATAAGGCAAATTAACAAAATTAAGCTGCAAATCTGTATAGTACATTTAAGTACTTAAGTACCTTTGTTTGTCCAAGTCCTACTGAAAGAAACTATTTATAATTAATCAGATATATCATATTTATTGTCTGAGAACCCATTAGCATGCAATAAACCTAGATATTCCCAAGAGCTTTTAATATTAACATAACATGCTAATTGAATCAGCAAATAATTTTCAGTCTGAAAATCATCTTCATGGCAATTACTGACATTAAATATACAATTTGTATGAAATGCATGGCAAGAGTAATTGACCTAACTAAGCACTACTTTGAATTCTACTTTGTATTCAACTTTTGTGTCTGTATTCAGTGTCTGTGTATTGAACCTGGAAGTATTGCCTGGTTCAAATTGAGATACTGGTTCCATCATTTTGTACTGTAACATGAGCTGATAATTGCACAACTTTACTGCACAATTAGAAATTTACTTTCATGAACATGTACTAAATAAATTGTGTTTTGATGATTCTGCACGTAAAATTGTGAGTTTCACACATGCTTACCAGAATTAAGCTCAGTCTCAGAATAAACCCCTGCACCTATTCATTTCAAATGACTTAGGGGATAGAAAGTATTTTCAACCCATACCTGTCTTTTAAATCCCCTGTGGTTCGCCTGTGTTTGAGGGCTGGCCAGCAGCTGTGCCATGCCCAGAGAGGGCAATGGGCTCACAGTGACCCTAAACTGGGAACAGCAGAGGCAGAGAAGTGCCCCAGTCCCATCCCACAGCACAGCACAGGCCCCCACATCTCCTTTCTGCCTGGGACTCTGCTGGTCCTGCCTTGTTCTCCCTCTGACTCCCCACAGGGACCTGTGGCCATGTGAACTGTTTGATGTGCAGCTTTTAGAGCCAGTGAGATTTGCCAGCCATGACATAAAATGGAGGTTTTTCACTGGCTTTTAAAAATAAAAAAATAATAAAGAAGTAGCAGTGTTCTAAAACTGTTTGTGGTTGTTACAGCTCTCCATTTTCAGTCCTAGATGCCAAGTACCAATCCAATACCAACAGTCCTTGCCTATCTCTTTAACTTCCAGATCATTTGTGATACCAATTGTTTCTTAAAGCGTGAAACAGACAAAGTATCTTGAGAACTATGAAAGAATACATTGTTTTGATATTTCTGCTTATTTGTTTTGTGAAAGTTTCTGTTTGTTTTGCTGCAAGAAATCACAAAATACTTTGTTTTTTTAAACAAGTGAGTTATAGGAAGGAAAGGATTAATTATACTGGTGAACCCTGTATTGTTAGCCACAGTAAAAAGTGTAGACATATTTTACTCCTATAAATAGCTCCTCTTTTATCTAACATCTTTCAGTCAGATGGTGCTGAGACCCCTCCTTCTTCACCAAGAAACTTACAGTCATATTTCAGCAGTATGCTTTCTATGTAATACAATAAAATCCCCAAAATGTGCTGTTGCCTTGCCTTTTAGTACAGTAGCATAAAATTATGAAAGGAATAATGGGTGCAGGGGATGAATAAGACTAGCCAGGTTTGGATTTCATTTTCTAAATGAATTCAGCTGGTCTGACAACCCTAGAGGTGCCCTTAAGCAGAAAAAATGTTAGAGAAGGTTAGATTAGGTGATAATTGCAGGAGAGAATAAAAGTTGAACAACTGCTTTTCTTTCTTCCTGGATTTTTGAGGAGAGCTGAATCAGTTTGGCATATTGAGAAACCAGAAAAACAGTGGGCCTCTCACATTGTTTGTTCTGAAAATTAAAATCTCAATACGTAAAAATGCTGAAAAGCCTCAATATATTCGATGAAATTCCAACTTGTATTGCCAAGAGAGAATTTACTTATGTTAGGGCTCCATCTACAGTCATGAGGAAGCAAATCTTATCATGGATGGTAGTGATCTCACCATGTTTACCATAATAAACTCTCCTTTTATTTGGGCCAGCATACTTCAGGCTGCTTTGCAGCCCCAGTTAAAGTATCTGATCTCTAATTATTCCCAGTAAAGCAGCAGGCGAGGTTACATTGACTATATATGCCAGTATTCTGGTAGGCTTGGCTTAAATTTCAAGTAATTTTATTATCAAAAGGTTAACAGGCACAGAGAATGTTATCATATAATCCCACTCACACATTCCATTTTTTAAATAGTTAGGATTTTTGCCTCCTCACTATTTTAGTTTGAGAGGCTCTTCAAGACCATCATTCCTCAGATGATGAGCACCATTCCAGTACTGACAGTCTAAGTGTATTTAAGGGACTTCTTGTATCCTTTTGATTTTCAGCCACTATTGACCTTGAGTTAAAATAGATTGGATGCAATCCTCAGCCTCGATTTCCAATAACATTTAGAAACAGTTATGGCACTATAACTAAATAACTGAAATAGTTCTCTCATATTTGGTACTTCTTGCTGTCAACATATGAATTGGGATTTGAATTAGGTCTTCCACTTAGGAAAAATCAAGAAGAATTGAAGACAGCCACTTGTGAGGAAGGTGGAAGCTAAGCAATATGTAAGTGCAAGCCTGTTTATTTTGTTACTATGTCTCTGTGTTAATCTGTTGAATAATTGATCTTATGTAAGTGAAAACAAGCAAACAAAAATCCCCAAATCTTGTTCTTCACTTGTGTAAAAAATAGAAGGAGGTAGTTTATCAGGGAAAATATTTAAATATCAAAAATAGCGATAAAAAGGGCTAAATATGGGACAATACAAAGCATTGACATAATTTACTGGAAGTCTCACACTTAAGCAAATAGATACATGAAGAGGGTGGGACAAGGCTTCGAGGTACAAAGATCACACCTGCATTTTTTATATAAAATTAATCAGTACTAATGACAGTTTAGCTACCACTTCATAATAGCAGCTAAGAAAGGCATTTGCTTGAGCATGACCAAGCATGTTTAAAAATCCAAAAGGAGTGTTGTTAAAAAATGGGACTGTGTAGTAACGAAGGCTAACACTGAAATCTTACAAACACTGAACTTTCCAATTCGAGAAGGAAGACTAAGTAATTGAAACAATGGATGAACAAAAGATAACTTAGGGTTTCTTCATTGGTTAATAACTTTTTTTTTAAAAAAGCACACAGAAAAATACAGTTCTCAGTTTTCTTCTAAAATAAAGCTCAAACAAAGTGAAATCTTTCTCAGCATCCCTTTGCAGCAGTTCTCCAAGCAGTTGCTAAGGTCTCAGCAATAGCTGCACATTTCAGTTCCTACTGCCTGTACCTCAAGGGCAGTGAGGTGCACAACCTTCTATTTACTGGAGGGTTGTGCCCAGCAAGAGAGTGCCCAATGTGAGCAGGTGATGGACCCCTCTTGAACTGTGTGCCAGAACTACTATTTGCTCATTTTCTTGGGGATATGAAGGCAAAATGGGTGTCTATCTATTTCCTGACTGCTTGTGAGAAGTGGGAATACGAAGGAAAGGAACAGGAACTGCAGAATGATAACAAACAGCTCTAGCAGGTACTGCAATAGGTAAGTGTTGTAAAGAAAAGAGTGATGGATGTTGGCACAAAAATATTTCTCTAGACAAGTTTCATTGCAGTTCTCCCCCCCTTAAATGAGGAACAGAAAATTATTAAAGAAACTATTCTGTTAAAAATCAGGCCTAGTGCTCCAAATCAACAAGACCAAGCAAATGGCACTTTGAAGATATGGCAGAAGTAGTTGTTTCTCAGTTATCTCAGCATTTTCCAGTAGAGGAAAGGGAAATATCTTTGCAACTCAGTGAGGCATAAAAAGCACCACAGTTCAACTGAAGAAAAATCTTGTAATTCTGGATGTTTGGTGAACTACAGGGAGTTCAGTAAAACAATTCTGAAGGGGTTTTCTTTCTTAACTAATGAATAGATAATACCCTTAACACTGTGGCAGCTTTCTCCTGCTCATCTGGAGTAGATTTATAAAAAAGATGACAGCAAGTAGAAGAAAAGGTGGAAGACAAGAAAGAGCCTGCTTACAGAGGACTGGTCTCTGGGCATTTAAAGTGATGGCTTTTGGTTATTGCATTGCTGTGACACCACATGTTACAGGCTTATAGAACATTGTTGTACTCTTTTTTTTTTTTTTTCAGCTTACCTAAAATGTATTTTGAAGCATGGAAAAGTTGGGTGAGCAGCAACCAATACATTTATAAACACACTAATCTTACAATATGAATTTGAAATTCAATGTGAAGAAATGTGAATAGATTTTACAAGAAATGGATTGTTTCGAGCATGCAATCAGTGAAGAGAAGCTTTCACAAAGAAAGGAAAGCTGAGACTGGTCCAAACTTGCCAAATTTTTGGATGCTCACATATGCTCAGAGTTTTTAGGCCTCCTATTACAAAAAGTTCATTTGTAGGTTGGCCAGAGCAGCAAAACCACTACATAAGTTGGGTACAGAAAGGAAACCATTCCAGTGATCAGCAGTGTGTGATTTAGCATTCTGAGAGTCAAAGAGGCTCTTGTGACTGCTCCTGTTTTAGGCTGTGTGCTTCAAGCCCCCTCTCATATTGTGCACAGCTGCTAACACTTACAGTTTGGGGTAGTGTTGACACAGGAACACAAAGGGGTTGAGATACTGCTCACTTATTACCAGGGTGGGAGGTCAGGGGGAGGACACATGGGGGTGGGAGTTTTCCAAAGCAAAATCATTGCCAAACTAACTGTGACTATGGCTAAAGAATATTTTCTTCATTGGAAATTTATGATCAGGGCAGACCATGCCTCTCATTCAATGGTTCTGTAGATTCAGGTATTCTCAGGGAAACTTGTCAAGCAGTTGCAAATCTCCCACACTTTGCCACAAACTGGAGCACAATCATGGCAGTGCTACTTTTGCATTCATGTAGGATTTGGATTGCTAGTTGCAAGTATTTCCATAGACAAGAATAAGTGAATTTGATATAAAAAAAAAAAAAGCCTTTTCTATTTTAGACTCAGGACTTGCTGAAACTGGAAGCAGAATGTTGACATTTGTGCTGCCTATGAAGAAGCAGTTGTTAAACTGTTTGCTTGAAAAAGTATCTTTTTGAGCTACAACAATAAAATCTTAATGTGAGATATGGAGGAGATGAAATGTGGGTACAGGAGATGAAAACCAGTTGCTGATGACCAGGACAGGGCAGTGCTGTGCAGCTGAGCAGGGCTGGAATGCCAGGTCACAGAAACATGGACAGAGTGTGGCCCCTCTGAGCGTGGGCTCACTTTAATGGTGCTGGTGATGGGTACCTGTAACATCAGACTGTCCTTCATTTGGGGAGATAAAGAGATAACATGGTTTTTAAGCTGCTGGACTACAGGAACTTTGGCATTTTGCACATTATGCCTGGACCTGGGAGAGTTCTCACAGCCTTCCAGCTCTGGACACTTTCACCTCTTAGCCCATAAGAAGCAAGGTGAAGCTGGTTGCACTGGGGCTGAGGTGAAAGATATATTGTTTAGTAAGTTTTCTGGACTCTCTAGTCTGTAGAGAAAGACAGGTTGCAAAATTACTCAGATCAGGAGTTTACCAAACCCTGCAGGGCTACCTTTTCAACAGAATCATTTGCTAGAGGGAGGAAATCCAGAGAACTTAGACATAACCTTTGCAAATACCCTCAAGGGGTTTCATGCAGTATGAGGTAGTGACCAGAAAAAACACTATTCTCATGGATGAAGTTCCTAAAAAGGAAAGAAAATAATTTGGTTTATGTATAAAACCTGCAGATAAAAATCATATTTTTGATTTCTGCAAGAATTAAAGCACTGCAGCAGATAAGGACTCTTAGCTGTACTCTGTGTAATGCTTCCAAGCATGACTTGACAGTCCTAGGAGAAAGAAAAGCAGAACTCCTTTGAGGAGTCCATTAAAATGCTGATACACACATATAAGAAGTAATGGATGGGATACCTTGAGTCCCAAGACTTTATTAGGAGTCGTTCATAAGGAATAGATGATGTGATAACAAGGATTTCAGTAAAATTGCCTCAATATAATGATTGTATGATGTGCTGACTAAGAAAGACTTTGAAGCAAGAAGCAAAGAAACAATTTCCATCTGTTCAAAACTGTTGAACATTCTTTAAAAATACAGGATTAAAGGAAAAAAACACCTGATTTCAGCATCTGTTTCTTTTCAGATGGAAACAAATGCAGGTTAGTAAACTTTTGGTTGCTGGAGTGGTTTTGGTGGGGTTTTTTGCTTGTATTTTTTTTTAAAACTGAGGTAAAAAAATAAGAAAGGGGGGCAATAGTATGTCCAATAATAACAGCTTGGAGTTGCATTCATGAAGAAATTATTTGAATTCCTATCCAAAACATGTGTTTTCTTGTAAAAGGCAGAAGATGTGAAAAAACCCTCACAACTTTGAAGCTAAAGAAATGTTGTACAGAATGAACAAGTTGCTGTTCTTCAACAGAGAGTTGCTTGTAACCTCTAAATTGTTCCTACAGTGTGAGACAGTCCCTGCATGGAGCTGCAGTTTCACCTGATCACCATGGTACAGGAGATCTTCACAAATCCTTTCTCCTCCAGCTTTATTTCTTTATACCATAAAGAAATAAATTCTATATACCATAAACTGTCGTTAATGCTAAACTATGCCTCTAAATCAGTTAATTTTACTGCTTGCTGAAAATTGAGAGGCTGGAGTTGAAAAAGTCGGAAAACGTTTTTTACTTGAGGTATCTTGCTGATTCTAATCCCCATCAGAATTCCCACTTTAGCCAGCATGATTCAAAACATTGTCAGCGTGCAAACCTTCCATCTGAAGAGGTTTGAGGCTTTGACATGTAAAATGTTTGTCTGGACTTTCTCTCCATTCTGCAGAGCACCCAGGGAAGCGCTGCTGTGTAAATGGATTTATAAAAGTCTCGTGAGCAAGGCCAGTCCTTGACTTTGTCTCTGCTTTCATTTCTTCTCATGACCTGTTGTCTGGAAGTGCTAACCTGTCAAGTTCAATTTGAGTTGTTTGCAGCTTAGATGTTTACTAGATAAGTTGTTATTTGCTGTTATTGGCTTTTGTCCTCTGCAAGGAAATAAAACTCTCAGAAACTGAGAGAGATGGGGGAACACAGACAGCTTTAAAACATTTCAGTTTTAAAAAAAAGTTTTATGATGTCGAGATGTCAACCAGAATTAAAGTAGTTGCATGTTTGAGCTTGATATTGTTACTTTGAATTTATATTGATGCCATAGTGGAAGTATAATTTTAGCATTCTTATATTCTTCTCCCTCATTTCCAGTCAAGTGTCTTACAGACAGAAGTTTGACTGTAATTGATATTTTCTGGTTAAATGCATATAGAGAAAATAAAGGAGACAAAGGTTTACAATGGCTAAAGCCACAAACTATTTTTGTCTGTGGCAGATGGAGATACCATGTAAAATGTGTACATTTTCAACCATGCCTATTAGCAAACAGAAGTAAATTCTGATTTTAATAGTACTGAGTGACAGAAAGAAGGTCACACTCATGAAAAACAAGAAACTTGGTAATAGTGAGATGGGCAAAGTTGTTTGTAGGTTAACTTCACACGTGGTGTTAGGGAGTCCCCAGTGCTTCAGGGATTTTACAACTATCCCAAATATGATGCATAATCTGGAACAGACAAGGCTGAACAATGAATGAATAAAGCTCCTACCCTATCTCAGTATTTAATATCCACAGTATCACCTGTAATTATCAGTGATATTAGAAATTTTGAGCAACTGTGACCATTTCTTAAACATCTCTGTTGTGATTTAAAAGAGACAACTTTGTTGCTTTTTACATGGGACAAATCAACAGAAGCAGTTGTAATGTTCTCTCATCTAGAGATTCATTTGTTCATACTGACTCCAAGAAAAAGTCAGTACTGAGTTTTAGGGCATGAACAAAGGAAGAGGTGCTGTGTACACTAAGAAAGTGTGTGAATGGTCTTAGTTCCTGGCAAATGGAGGTAATCACACTACAGTGCCCCTCTGGGGCCTAACTGAGATTACTACTGGTTACCAGTCACTACTGGTAGCTACTCCTATATAAGTTCATGCCCAAGTTTACTAAGTGGTGGTTTCCTTGTGCAAGGATCTTGTTTTCATTGTTGTAGTCCATCTAAGCAGATGACAAGCTGTATTAAATAGTTGTTTTTGGCAATTGTTATTTTTTTAACTTGGAATAACTTGATTTTTAAAGATAAAAATGTTTTGCTTAGTAGTAAAATTTTACAATTGTACTTGAGTACAAGGCATAGTGGCTTTTTAAATTACATTGTGTGCTATCAAGCACTTGTATTGCCATTGAGTAGAATGATAGCTTTAGAAGTATTTGACTTTTTCTGTACTTTTACCATTGCATGTTTAATGAAGTCTGACATTATCTATCCAACAATTTTGCATCTTCATTTTGATAATCATTGTACAATTAATAAGGTCCCATGATAAGCCCAGTGAAGTTGCACTGAAGCTGTACTAAGCTGTAACTGCATTTTTCATGAGAAATCTTAGCTATAAAATATAATATGACTTGCCTGAAGCCACACAGCAGCGAATCTTTAAGAAAGCCAGAGCAGGTTTGGATTTATTCTTCCTATCTTTTGTTTTAAATATAAGATATATTTCTTCTTCCAAATAAGGTAAGACATGCAGGGAGAAATTATTGTGGTTGTATACACAGAAAGAAATCGATTATTCACTAGTGCACATTAGCATATACGTTTGCACTTGCAAGTTAAGATCAGTCATCAGAAATTTCATCTTAAATGAAAATTTTAATAATTATGTGCATTTGAACAACTATACAACTTTATTATCTGAACTGTGGCTTTCTCTAAAAATGCATAAATATGCATCTACTTGAAGGATTTCTAATATTGCTATATTAAAATTCTTACTATCAATAAAAAAAAATCTGTGGAGCAGCAAATGATTTTTCCATATGCAAAAATCTTTAGAAATGTGTGGTCTGAAAATGAGACATTTCCAAATAAAATTGAGCTATGCAGAAGAAATTGAGGGAGAAGTCCTTAAGGTGACTTTTAAATGAAAATGAAATGTCTTTTAGTAAGTTTCAGAGGTACAATATTACAGACTAGTAGAATTGTATCTCATTAATTTCAAACACAGATTTTATGTGAGGCTATTTGATTATAATTTGATTATCTGACCCTGTAATTAAAGTTTATTGCCAATTTCAAAGCTTATGTGTAAAATGAACTGGTTTTCTTCAAAGCAATATACAATCCATTGGACTCATTGACTCCTAGTTTTGCATTTAAATCGAAAACTCGGTTATAACATGACAAACAGGTTCAGTTTTTGATCATTAATCCTGCTAAGCAATATTCATAAATTCAATTTTGAATCAGTTGGAATACTTTTCTTTTATTAGTTTCTGTGTTATTAAATGAGATTGTTTCTGACTAATATATTTCTGGACTCAAACTGTAGCTCCAAGCTGTTATTCAAATCAAATAACATGCCCCTTACTTGTGCCTAGCACTAATAAATGCCAACTTGTGATACATTTGCTGGAGACTGTCACGAATATTAAAGGAGGCAATAATGCCACTAATGTCTCATAAGTAAGCTTATTTTTCTAAAGGGCTGAAATCAGTCATCCTACTGAGGGGGGCAAAGGGGGAAGAGCCTTTAAGACTTAAAGCCTAAAGCATTATTTTACTCAGCTAAACATTATTATTGAGGAGGTAAATGACCAAGAAATTACCACTGCAGAGGATGAAAAATACAACATGTAACTTCTGGTGCCACCCTGAGCAACAGAAATGCATCCACTGGCTGAGCAGATGCTGGGCTTAGTAGACTTGCATGTTCATTGGTTTGGAGGCATGTTTTCCTCCTTCTGAGGAATTAAAGTTTGAATTAAAGGAAGAAAAAAAAAATCCAACACCCTTTTACTGTTATTGCCAACCACCTACTTCAGTTCTTTTGAGATATTACTGGTAATAGTTAGAGGGGTTTGGTACAGAACATGAGTTAAATACGTTGACATGGAATTATCTAAACAGGATTTACTTGTCTAAGTTCTCATCCCACAAGCTGGGCAATCTGTGAAGAGTTTATTGGGCAGAGCAGGGAGTGTGACTGTGCCTGAGAAACACAGCATGGATCCTACCTGTGTCCCAGATGGATACAGGGGCAGTGCTGGGATTCAGACACAACCAGTTGGATTTCTGCTATCTCAGAATATTCCCCACTTTTTTTTTTATCCTGCTGGAGGTAGAATACTTCAAATTAGAGTCCATTCTAGGACTCTATTTACTTTTTAATGAAACTTTGAGCCATGTATTTATCCCCTTGTTTCTCTTGGTTTTTTTCCTAAATATTTACTATTAAAAAAGAGGCAGTTGTGGTTTATAATTTACACAGTTGAGTTCTTGGCTTTCTTATTTTATCAAAAGTTCTATGTGATAACTTTGTATTTGCTTTTCAAAAAATAATCATATAGAAAAATCTCATGCCTGTTGAAGTTCAATAGCGTTTATATCATAGAATGTACCAGAATAAATGATAGGCTAGGGTTGAGGGGGTTTTCTTTAAAGGATGATTCTTACATTACAGGTATTTATTTGAACTGGGACAGATGAATGTGTTGAGAGACAATCTGATGGTTTGTTTTATGACTGCCTTTAGATGTACAGAGGGCTGTGTGCTGTGCAGGATGAATCCCAGTGGGCTTTGGTCCCAGGGGTCTGAGCTCTGTCCCACTGTTGCTGCAGGTGCTCTGCCCAGGGCTGTGGCTGCAGGGCTGTGCTCTCAGGGCTGTGCTGTCCCTGCATTGTTCAACCCTGTGTGAACACTGGCACACCCAGAAGGTGACATCAGTGCACCCCCTGAGCTAACAGGGAACCCCTGAGCCAGCACTTCCCCTTTTTTTCCAGTTTTTCATGGAAAACAGAAACTAATCGTGACTTATCATTATTAGAGATATTACTAAATTCTCTGGAGCTGATGCAGAGCTACAGTTCACAGAACAGATGAACACTGCCTGCCTAAAGTGTAATTTAATTTGGTTTTGTTTAGTGTTTTTATTTTAATTCTAAATTGTTGCCTACTTTAACAAATCCTGTGATCTTCCCCACAGAGGGATTCGTGTCAGAGCCTCCTCTGTCTAATATCTTCTTATTTCTGAAGTGCAGTGGAAGATTTGGTTGGAATGCTTCTATGCTATTTTTTCAATGGCAATTTTTTTGTTATTATAGACATAATTCTTAGTTCTCACAATGAATACAGCAAGGTGACAGACTGTCATAATAATGCAGATTATGACTGATAGCATGTGCTCCTAAGCTTGGATAGCATGATGCATAAATGACTTGAAATGCATTTATATTTCCATCTTCTTGTGGCCAAGATTAGTCCACAAACTGTGAGTGAGAACAGCCTCAGCCTGCATGGTAAGACAGGGCATTCAAAAATGACTTTGGTATCTAATTATCTTATCTACATAACAGTAGCCAAGTTCTCCCATCTACTGTTAGAACTCTGTGAAATGCTGCCCTGGTTTGATATTACCAGGGAAGCTGAATCCAGGCCAGGTCCAGTTCAATATGTAGTTTTCTCTAACACCAATTTAGTACTTCTTTTCTCACCACACTTTCTTTCAGACTTTTTATTAAAATTAGGTTACTTTGGTTGCAACCTAGCACAGTCAATTTTATTACCAGCAATAGCCAAGACCAGTAATAGTGCACTGACTGCTTGGGATTGCTCAAGAAGCTTTGAAAGAACTCCAGAACAATGAAAGGTTTTGCCTAAGTAAAATATTAGGGATTTTGGGGCAGATATATTGGCAAGATGTGATTGGCTTTTGCTGTACTTTTACTGAGCTGTGCAGGGATCTGGGCTTTTTACCCCTAGGTGAAGGAGGGCCATGTGCAGATCCAGCCACACACTAAAAGTGGAAGATGCTTCATCACTCTGGACAAAAGGGGCTCTATCTGAAGTGTGATGGAAGTGACAGAATGAAAATACAAAAGCCTTCAATTTTATACTAATTTGTTTTTTTGCAATGATTGGCAAAACCTAGAAATTCTCATACTCCAGCTTAATATCTCTCTACATTGTGGTGGCAACAGGAGAACATATTAGTATGATGTTTTAATACATTTCCAGGCTTTAATATTCTATAATAACTTTAAGCATTTTTTTGGCATGCAATTAGCAGCATCCCAATAAAATGAATAAAAATTAACACTGTGTTCTCAAATCTACTCTCTGTAGTCTCAGCAGACATTACTGTGTCAGTTAACTTTGAATACATGATTGATATTTTTGTTTCCAATGGTGTTGGGGTCTAAATTGTCTCTTAAAAAATCTTTTCCTTTTAAAAGAAATTTTGCATTTTACAACATAACATGCACTATTTTGGAAGTGAAATCAGTGATATGACTATAATTTACACCAGAAATCTCACAAGTAATTTAGGATACATCCTGAAACTGTTTGATGTAGTTAATATTTAGTTTAAATATCAAATACTTTACTTCATGTTTAAAACTTAGACTCTAAGAAATTATTTCATTGTAAAATCTCAGAATTTATTCTATAGGAAAAGGGTTTTTTTTAGGATGAAATGGTTCATAATTCAATAAACTTATTTAGATACTTGTTTAACTGCTTTGTGGTAAAAAATGCTGCATATCAGGGATTAGGTTTTGAAGATGATCCAAATGTGGGAACCACAGTATTTACGTTCATATTTAAAGACCAGAGCGCCTCCAGCTGGATACTAATTTGAAGAATATCAGGCACTCTGAAATTGTGAGGTTGTAATATTTCTCAAGCATATTTATCAAAAAGAAAAAAAAAAGTAAAAAATTATATTCAAACTATTAAACCAGCCTCAAACCCAGAAATAACAATGTTAAAGCAGAGGAAATTCTTATGCTGGCAGTTTTTGCCAGGTGTGTAGATAGTATTGCCTACCCTTTTTTACATTTTACTTCAAACCTGTGAAAATCCCTCAACTGTAGGAAATCTGATACTACTTTTCATATGAACAAAAAAAATTACCAAATACTTTCCAATAACTGGAACTAGGTTAGTAGAGTAACTTGTTTTACTGAGTACTTTAGTTCCTTTTTGTAGAAATAAGGTCATCTGATGCTTTTAAGCAATAAATTATAGTAATCATTTAAGTAATTTTTCTATTATGACACATGGATTATAAAACAAATTATAACAAATGCTAGAGCAAATGGATTTGGTACTTAATATTTTTTCTACTCTTTTTTCTTTTCTCTCAGTTCATACCCCTTGGAAGCTCACTAGAGTTGGAGGGCTCACATCCTGGAAAATGTAAGTTAAAGAGACTTTAAGTCTTTTTTTATCAGGCTACAGTTATTCTGAGCATGTCAGCTCTTGAATGCTGAAGTTTACTTGCACAGTTAAAGCACAGCACAAGAATCAGCTCAGGCTATGCAGAACCTTGCAAAGCTGATCTCTTTGAAATATGTCCAAATAGATATTCAAATCACTATTACAACATAAATCAAAAATGCTTGCCACATTTTACAGTGTACTTCATGTGACAAGAACATTTCCTCTCAGTTATGATTCTTTTTCAAAGAGTGGAAATCTTCATCTTGATGGTACTTGATGGCAAAAGAATGTTCACTGAAGTGTGGCATAACACTGTGGCTTGTTCACATTCAAATTTAAACTAATAAAAAATATGGAGTGGAGGAAAGGGATCTATTTATCACATGGTTTATCCACTAAAACAATTTCAACGTGTAAGCCCAAATTTATTCATGATGTTAGTGGCATTGCAGCACAGGAGATTTTATCCCTGCTGCTTTTCTTCCATGGGTGTTGCTGTCAAAGCTTCCCAGTCACCTTGGTTAATTCATTCCGTGTGCCAGAAGTAATTATCCAAAGTTCCACGCTGCCTGCCATGATGGGAAGCTGTGGAGTGTGAGTATGATGTCATAAGGCAGTCATTAATGTGAGAGTGGCTACCTGGAGGCCTGAAGGCCCATGCCAATGAATCACACTCTCATATGAAGGTATTGATTTAATCATTCTGATGGCAGGCCTGTCAGAAATGTAATTGTCCACTGGAAGTACAAACGTGTAAATGGACATCCCAGCAAAAGGCAGCAATCTTTCTAAGTAACATTTTACATTTATTCAGATCATTCCACTTGTTTTCCTCCTGCTTGTGCCCCCAGCCCGAGTCTGTTATTGATATAAAGGTTGAAGCTCAGGCAGCTTAACTGTTATGTGGAATGACCTTTACTTTTAATATTAATATAGTATTGTAAAGTCTATGAGCCTCATAAATGCAATTTTAGAATTCATATGAAATGCCATGTGCTGAACCTATTGCAACTTTTCCTCTAGTCCTGTGGCAGGTTGCAAACTATGCGAATTAATATGCATCATATTCTTTCCCCTTTATTTACTTAGAGAGGTTTGCAGAGCAACTTTATCAAGAGTAACATTATCAAGAGCTTTCCTGCAAGCTTCTTTATCATATTCACATCCGTGTCTGCTCGACACTTGTCACTGTCAATCAAATGGCAATAATACGCAGCTGATTTGCTCATTTGGTTTAATAAAATCTCTCTGCTTATTTGCACTGCAGTCATTATGCCACATAATTGCTCCGCCGCCGAGGTGAAAGGCAGCCAGTTGCCTGGGGGATAAGAAGAGACTATTGCTATATGAAGGATTTGTTTCTTTGCCTCTGTCTCTCCCTAGTCACTCATATCCCTAAAATTAATATTGTATTTGAATCCAGTCCTGCTATTCTTATGCAGGCTAACATTGTTATTACTTATTATTTGGATGTGAAGTCATTTATTTTTAGTTTTGATGTCCAGGCTGTCAAGCTAAATTTCATTGTGTACTGCCACATACGATTTTTAACTGCCATTTAAGCTTGATTCAAAATCCAAATTATGAAGAGAACACGTTCAAAGGAATGGGCTGACAGGAAGTATAGCTACAATTTTTATTTCCCAGGAAATCAAAGTATAGATCTTGTTATTGTTCTGCGGTGGAGATATGTGCGGTTTTCATACCTCATAATCTTTTTTGTATTGGCTGGACACTGTGATTCAGAAACAGAAAAAGGGGGGCTATTTATGCATATGAGCAGCCCTTAGGGTGCAAAACAAAGGCATTCACTTCCAGCAATGATATAGCACAGAACTAGCTCAACTGACTGTTGTAAATTCCTGAATGATTTGTACTCCATTTTCCAGTAGATTCTACTATGATGGATGGTGGAAGTAAAAATGAGGAATCTATGCCTCTAACACAAACCTTGGCTCCTTCATGGCACAGCTAATAAATCAGTCACTGCCATGTGATAACAATTACCAGCCCATACTTCTGGGGTGATTCCACCCCAGTGGCATACTCATTAGGAGCCTAAAATACTTCAAATTTAAATGTATTCCAAATAGTAGCAAGTGCTCAGTGTTTCTTTTAAAGAAAATTAAAAACTAGGCTAGAATTCCATATGAGAGACCATGTCTATGTTCAGCTTTCCTACAAAGTCCTGCATTGAGCTTAACTGGGTCTCTTGGTAGGCCAGAGGAAGTGTTAATGCTTTAAAGCTGTTGAACTTGAGCACACATTTTTATTTGTATAAACTCAGGCTAACAGTATTCAGATATAGCAAGAGAGAGTGATGAGCTGTAATATTAACATAGAGACAATTAATGGGGAGCCCATTAATTCACAGAAGCCCCAAAAAGGGGTAATAAGTCACCTCCAACCTTTCTGGTAGGCCATTGCAGTTCATCCAGCCAACGTGATACTGAACCCAAGTAGCAAGATTAAAAAAAGTATTATACTGTGAGATTTTCAAGCTCACTTTGTATAAATCAAGAGATACAACTCCATTCAGTAGTTAAAGTGGTTAATCACTCTCACTATTAAAATATTTACTGAATATCTTATTCAGTGTTGGTTCTTGTTATGGCTTGCCACACTAGATTAAAGACATTTATCTCCCAGGATTTTTGCTCTTTTTTTAATTGTCTTGTAATTGGCTTCTTTCTCAGTAGTGTTTAGCAAAATTAATAGATCCCTTAACATATCCCTGGTCTCTACCAGCCTTCTATGTGTACAGGGCTCTTTGCTTTTCTCACAGGTAAGTAATGACATAAATTATGTAGGCAGTGTTTTGTATAAAGTTAACCTCTTTTCCAGGGGCCAAGGAGACATAGCTGTTGTAATGAGCAGCTAATATGGGGCCTTTTTAGTTCTGTTTAATTCTGTTTTGGTTGGGTTTTTTTTAATTATAAGTAAGAATTTCATTTATTCATCTTTCATGTAGTAGTTAGTTTGGATTTTTGGAGCATATCTGAAGCAGTTGTGATCATCCTTTAACTACATATCTTGATTATTATTTGCCACTGGGAATGGAATAAGCATTTCTATTATCCAAGTATGCTTGTAAATTATTTCTTAGGGAAAAATGTAGTAGGTCTGTTACCAACCCAAGGTTTAAAACATTCCAGATGTGACAGTGGAGTTCAGCTGGGCTGTGTGTTCAGAGCCCAGCCATGCCATGTGCGTTGTGGGTACCAGAAACACATCCCAGCCAGGTGCCACAACATGGTTTGCCTAGGCTGCTTCTGCTTCATGAATGATCTTGCATGCTTCATGAATGATCTCCCCTTGTGCACTCCAGGTAGCAGTACAGATTTATTCCAGCTCAGGACTCTGAATATCCCTCCTGAATAACAAAATGTCCAGCAAAGGAAATTGGTAAAAGCACCTACATTTCCTTCAGGTAGTTCAACAGCCAGAGCTGGAGATTGAGTGAGCAGGAAAGGGAGATGAGAGTTTCTTAAGTTTGAGACAAGATCTTTTCAGCAGTCTGCATAGCTGTTACAGTTTACACAACATTTTTTTCTGTTGAAAGCAGTTTCCCATCCTGTCCTCGTCCATAATTTACCTTGCCTTCAAATTGTGTTCTGCCCCAAAGAGCTGTTCACTGCAGACCTGCTGTTGCTGCTAATACACAGCAGGCTGTATAGACAGGTCATGAAGCTTGAGGTCTTGTGAAGGAGACCAAGCAGTGAACAGGTTGGTCTGAAAGGTTTTAGAGTCTCTCCATCTTTGGAGATATTGAAACCACAGCTGGATGTGGTCCTGAGCACTCTGCTCCAGATGGCCCTGCTACTGAGCAGGGGATTGGACCAGACAAGCTCCAGAGGATCATTCCAAACTCACCCTTTCTGTAACTCAAGGATGCACTAGGGCCATATCACTTGCAAAAGCTTTTTATATAAAGGGTATAAACATAGGAAATTATCTATTGTCATTGTTTGATAGGAAATAATTTTACAGTGAGATCAAATTATTAATCTGCATTACCAGTTGTAAAGCCTTATCACATGTCTGTGAGGGGAGTTGTTTCTTTGTTTCTGGGGTTTGGGGATTTTTTTGTTTCTGGTGGTTTTGGTTTTGTGTTTGTTGTTGCTTTGTTTTGTGTTGGGTATATTTGGTTGTTTCTCTTTATTTTTGGTGGGGGGAGGTAAAAAATGCTCATCCACTTAGCTAATTTTAGGCCATGCTATAGCCACAGAAAACTTCAACAACATGACCTAAAGATTGCCCTGAAAAAAAATCCTTATTTCAGATTAATCACAAAAACACTCAGAGAGGAAGGAAGGAAGGAGAGTTTCATTTTCCTGTCTTTATGGTGGATTTTGATCCTTCCTAATCCCTAATATTAAAAACATCTTAATTTTAAATATGTTTATTTTGTAATAGTGGCTGCTTTGGGTCTATAAATGTCATGAGTGTTAGGAAGCAATGTTGGCTATTGTGTGGGTGATGCTTTTCCCACATGGAAGGGCAGCTGCTGTGTTGCTATTGTCGAGATGTTGGCTCGTGTTCTCCTTTCTGTACACAACCCATTGCATGTTCCTTTCCAAGAGCATCCTTATGCAATTTACAACAGGAAGTAGCAACAGTTACAAAACAAAATGTTGCCTGTATTTTTTGTAGAGATATCTTAGTTTCAGACAAATTAGCATATTGAATTGTGTATTGCAGGAGGAAAAATAATATTAGTTTATCAAAGAATACAGTGCTTGGCTTGGTGTGCAGCTACCACAATTACTTAAGAAAGGTATTGATGTGTTTGAATTAGCTCTCTGTGCATTTGCATACACAGACTTGTGCATACACAGACATACACACTGAGCCTGTCATAAATTAAATAAAATGGGGTATTTCTGTCAGCTCAAATACTCAAACCACATGTCTGTGTTCAGAACTCTGGTGAGCAGGATTTCAGAAGGACAGAAAATAAAAATTGATTTATAATTAAACACTCTATAATTAAATAATGAAAATTAATTAAATTGTGACAGTAGTTCTTTGCTTGCACATTGAATAAGTTACTTGACATTTTTCAGCAATATTCTTGGCTTTAAATTTGAACCAATATATAAAATAACACAGAAAATACTACACTAGGGAACGTTCTATCCAGGATTTTCATAAAAGAGAGAAATCTAATATTATACCCTAGTATTAATTAACATTAGATTTACTATCTGAAAGAAGGTATTTAAAATTCTGCAAAATGAGACGTTTATCTTTTTATAGTCTCTTTCTCATAATCTTCATTTTCCAAAGGCATTAAGGGACCTTATGTTTGCAAAGTGGAAATTATTAAGGATAATTAAGATGAAAGTTTTATTTGACAGAAGAATTCTCATGATGTTTGGAAAGACTCAGTTTAAATCTAATCTCAGTTCACACTGTTGCTTTTAGAATGAAATGCTGTGTGTAATAAAACCACAAACAGCCAAGCCAGATTTCAAAACTGCAGAGACATTATTTGTGTCCCTTAAAAAGGAAGAAAAATTAGACCTCCCAACCTCTTGTGGAATTAGTAACTGACAAATGTATAGAAGATAAGATTGAATTAAATTACTATGTTGAGGAAACAAATAGAACTGAATGGGAGATACAAAATTACACAACTTACAGAGAAAAGGTTGCAGATGGCATAAAAAAGATACCAAAACTCAGAAAAAAAAACCAAAACACTTGAAATAGATGGGGACAGATGTTCTATTGATTTTTTTTTTTGCCGACCTAGGTCCTTATTCATAGATGAAATATCTCAGCTGAAGTCTTGTTGAAGTTGACAGACATTTTGTTGATTTTTAAAAATTGTTCTGTAATGCCCCTAAAACATTAATTTGTGACTCGTCAAACTGGTTGTGAATAGTCAAAACTGGGAGGCAGACTGAGGTTCCTATATCCTGGCTATGGTGTGGTAGAAGCCAACAGTAACCTCATTTGACTTGAAATTGCTTCCTACTGAGCAAATATTTAATTTTCCATCCAGCAGTGTTCATTTTTCTGAAGTTCCTCAGCTATACCTGGGTAGCCAGATCCTGGGTCCAATTGCATTTCCAAGACAGTCAATTGTTGTGTTGTGTCTGTATAAGTTGGACTGCTCCGTTCCCCAGAATCATGTAATGGTTCTGCCCTGGTCCTCCCTTCCCCTTGTGCTGCCAGTTATCCCAACTCCTCCCCAGTTGCCTTGGAGATCAATGTACCCTTTCTCAAATCCCTCCCCAGTGCCCTGTCTGTCACTCGGTGCTCCCACCTTTCTCTCTAGAACTCTCTAGAAACTTCCAGCTAGAGCGTCAAGTGATTGGCTCAGGGGCTGGGGCCCCACCCTTAAGTTATCCCCAATGGTGTTCTCCTTAAGTCAATCTTTTGTATCCCACTCCCCTCTGAAACTCTATTTGTCCAAGGACTGACTCCTCCCCTGTTTCCCTCCCTCCTTATAAGCTGTTGCAACCTTCTCCTCTCTGGTTTTTTGGCTGTGGGTGCCCCTGGGGCCTGTGGGGAGTTGCTTAGCTGCTGGTCTTTCTTTTTGCCCTGCGTGTTCAGTCTAGTTCTAGAAAGACCTAATGTAGTAAATGTTTTCTTTATATGCAATCTTTGAAGTACATACTCTCTACTCCACTGTTTAGTTTGAGCCAGAAATGTATGTACAGAACATAGAACTGGGGAAAAAATGGTGTGTGAGGGAGAAGGGTGTTTCTGAGCTTCCATTCAGCCCTTTATGTTTGCCAAAGTAATTTCTCTGCCCCCAGTTATAAACTCTGAGCCAGTAGCATCAGCTTCAGTTTCTGTTGGAAGAGATGGAGGGGAGAGAAAGTGTCTTTCTCACCAGCTTTTCCTTGATGGGAACACTGGGGTCAGCAAGGTCAGACTGCAGGGGAGGGCAGCTGGAAATGGCATCTGCAGCAGCCAGGGCGGAGCGGCCCTGGATCCAGGATCCAGGATCTTATGGCAGGGTGTGGAAGTGTGGCCTCTAAGGTGCTGCTCACTGGCAGCCTTTGATGCTTGGAACTTCATTAACTGAGCTACAGCCCTTGGTAGCTGCTTGTAGCTGTTCCCCTTTGAATGTGAAAGCTTCCTTTGCATATTCACCCTCTCTCTCCCCAGTCTTTACTCTTCATATTCAGTTCTTTGATCAGTCATCCACTAAGTTTTTTAAATATTCAGCTTTTTAAAATTACCAACCACTTACATACCTGCTTAATATGTCACTTTACCAGGAAAGTAATAAGAAGATGAAAGGAGGAAAAGTGACTTTTGTGTAGAAATATGGCTCAAGGTGTGAGTGGAGAAAAGAATAGTCCTACTTTATTATGTCTTATCATCTCTGAAATTATGTAGTTATTTTTCAGTCAACAAATTAACTGTGATTTTCCATCTGAAAATTATGAATTGGTTTTTGTCTGCCTTTCACTTATCATACCATACCATTACAGCAAACACTGGAATTCATAATGATATTGTGGAAACTGCTGATCAAAGCTTGTTTACATGGACTGTGTTCACTGATTTGCCAAAGTTGTCTCATACAGATGCACTTTAATAACTATTCTCTACAAAACTGATTTTTCAAAAAGATTTTTCATTCTGATTACACTGTAATCTTAGTTACCCTTGAGAGTGTGGGATTACATACATTTTTGTTTAAAAGTTTGTTCTACGTTATTATGATTCAAAATGTTCCATGAAGGGAAGATACTGAGGAAAAAAACCCCCTTATTCATAAGGAAATATTAATTACAGCTGTAAATCTAGTTAGTCTGATTAACAACTTCTAAAAAGTTCTCAATGAACAGCTGTGAAAATATTAAAAGGAGAAATTTTAATTCATCAGTAGACATTCCAAGATAGGAATTAAATAAACAAGCTTTTATCCTGACAATATCTCTATTACAAGTAAGTTGTATGGATACATAGTTTTAAGATTAATTTTACATTTTAGCATTTACAAACAGGATTTGTATAATTTTTATAGCTAAAAAACATATTTTCAAAATGTGTGGCTAAAAAATTGAGTGCTTCTCATCACCCTATCTTTCCTGGGATGTTTCACATAGAAACAAGCACTCCCATAAGTAGAAAACCAATGCAATTAGGATCTTAATCTTCCTCTGGGATTTATTCTGACATTATAAGCCTCGAGTCAGATTCAAGTGTTCAACTTCTTAAAATAATAGTGATGAAATAGTCCCTTCTGTCCTTACATTAGAAAATTACTTTCAAAATCATACTGTGCAGAACCAAAATTCATCTTAGAACTGTGATCCTCACCATTTAAATAAGAGCTATTAGGAAAGCAAATACAAAAGAATAAAAGAGTACAGTAAGTCAGTTTTACAATTTTCATGGTTCTGAATTCTGCACAGTTGGACTCACAGTGACTGAGGTTTCTAGTTCATAAATTAAGGAATTTGAAATAAATTCAGATTTAAATTTTTAATGCATTTTTTTCTCAGTGAGAGACGTTGAAGAAAGTGTAGTTTGAAGGGTGTGATCTGATCTTTAATTAGTCATTGATAGGAGCTTCTGCTATTCAGGAGCCATTAATGCAGTCAATCTCTCATGTTGTGAAACACACTGACAGCCATGCAAATACAAAAGTGCCTGAATATTACACACAAATGTATTCTTTTTATATTAAGTGAGTCTAGGAAGACAGGAGGTTTTCTATGGGGAATAAATAAATTTAATATTTTGTCCTTGTTATAATAGTTTGCTGCTGACTGAGCAGAGACCAACAGTAGGTCCTGAGATTCTACCCTAAGACCTAAATGACAAATTTTGATGATGCAGTTAGTGCTGTTCCATCTTACCTCTTCCTCAGGGAAAACAGATATGCAGTCAAAAGCATTCTTATATTGGTGCAGCTATAGCTGCATCCATTCTAGCAATTCCATTGTAATAAAAAAAGAAAATGGGAAAAATGAGTACATAATCTTGAATCAACACTACTAGTAGAAAAAGTTTCCATCTTTAAGCTTGTTTCAAAGAAAGTAGAGAAACACCACCCTGTTGGGTGTAAACTAGAGAGGGGTTTGTGTTTGATTTGCCGTTAGTTTCCAATAGCGTTCCTAAAATAAATGAGCTTCTAATTAATGTTTTCTATCTTACACTTTGTTAACTTAATTTCAAATCCAAAGAGAGCAACGTGCCAAAGCAGCTGAAGCCCCAGCACAGGTAGCAGGAGTGTGGGCAGCATTTTCTGTCAAGCTGTGAAGGCCTGTCTGGGAATTCACATTTCAGGCAGAGTTTCAGGAAGGCTTTCCCAAAGCAAAAGCCTCTGTGGCCTGGCCATTGCAGGCTCAGAGCCCTGCAGCAGCTCCAGCCTCACCTGCAGGTATCCATTCCACACAGACTGTTCAACTCTTGTTTGTGTATTGTCCCTCAGAATGAGGGGAGAACTGTGACCTGATGTCTTCCTCCTTATGGATAACTAGCACTGCTGTGCACTGTGAATCACCTCCTTCCATCCACTGCTTCACAGATATATTTAAATTGAAAACACCCATTTTAAATACTTTTTGTAGGTTTTTCAACAAATTTTAGAGATCTGATAATTTCTGTCTCCTCATTTACTGAAAGGATATGTCTTGTTATTAGCAATTATGCAAATAGAGACCAGTATGGAAAACTTGAAAACAGTCTCTTTATGAAAAAAACAACACAGCATTTTCACCACGGTAAAAAAGGAAACAAAAATCTAAACTCTTTACTTGGCTGCTTTTATTTTTTTACTTTGATTGCTTTATAAAGTACTGATAGCATGTTCTTGTAGTACAGAAATCACAAATGAATTTTCTGTGTACAAAAAAATCAGGGTTTTAACTGTGTAACTCTGCTTTTAGCTTTGAAAAGAAAGAAAATGCCATATTTCACCTTTGCATTGTAGGAAGAAAAAAATCATGTTGATATCAGTAATTATCTAGTAAGGTTATGTAGGTTTGTGTGGTTATGTAGGTTATTTGTCAAAACTCTTGTATCAGCCTCCCCCTAGAGGCACTGGGGACTTCAGTGGGAGGTGAGCAGGAGCACGGAGGCCGAGTCTGCCGTGCAGCGCTCGCTGTGCTCCTGCCAGGAGGGGTTTCTGTCCCTTCACCTGCCCGAGGAGTGCCATGTGTGCCTAGAGCAGCTGCAGGACACCATCTAGTGGTGCCGAGCCCGAGCTAATTACACATTTGTTTTATCCTTCCTCGTCTCTTTATAGCTCAGATTTCTTCTCAGAACCACAGCCACCACAAGGGGAAATTCTGGTCCGTTCAGAACTATCCAGACTTCCCACACTGAACAGTTCAGCATCACATTGACCATGCCTTAAACGATTCAGCCCCAGCACCCTTCCTTCCTCCATAGAGGTACAGGAAGGTGCTGGGCAATTTTGGGGTTTGGATTATGGGTATGTATGGTTTTGGGGTATGAACATAGGTACAGTGGGAAAATTCCTTACAGTATTTAGAATTCTGGGGGAAACTGATACAGAGTACCTAAAAGTAGGGAAAAGGGTATCTAAAGGTTATTTAGACATGCATTAATCATACAGTGTCGTACCACCCATAATGAAAGAAGTTTTTCACAAGATAAATAATATACAAAAAGCATTCTAGGCCTAATTAATCTCTTATACTGGCCAAAATACAAAGATTTGTTAAGTAGAATTATTTCACATTTGCTATGACTAGGAAGGGAATCTAAAAAAAATTTAAGAATTAGACAATTTAAGTATTAGACAAAGGCTTTTTTCATGTCAGAATATTATTCCTCTAGTTAGCAAAATAGGAAACTTTGGACTATAGTGGGATTTGGAGCATTAACAATGTTGAGTTCAAAGGCCTAATAAATATTTCTCACAGTCCTTCATACCAAAGTCAAAATGTTCTTCCCACTGTCATAGACTTGCAACATCCTGAGCGTGTACAGTCAACACCAAAATGTTGTTGAAGCCTCAGAATTTTGCAGGATAAGATCTATGACATCTGCAAAGCACGTAAGTGAGGATTTCATTATCACCTTTCATTCCTCAGCAAGGACAGCACCTGATATAGGCAAGACACTTTGAGGAATGGCTGGGTCTGAAAAGCCCACTGATGGAGGTAACAACATAAAGAAAGATTTCTGGACGCACAGCCTTCAAAGGAGAGTTGGTGGAAAGAGATTTAGAGCAGGAAAAAAATAGGAAAGAGCTGAAGAAAAAAAGGAGGTGTAACAAGTGACTGCTACTACTGCATGTAGCAGTGGAAGGCCTGAAGGGAAGCTGTGCAGCACTTCAGTGGTGTGGGCAAAGAGCTTGCATTTGAAACACTGAAGAACAGGAAATTGCCAAAGGGTTTTAGAAACTTGAGACAGCGGTTTAGCCAGAATAATAACGTTATTAACTGTCTGAAGGCTTTAAAGTGGCATTTTGAGGACAGGGGGATAGAAGGTTACAATAATTGAGACAAAGTGATAACCTTAGCATGGTATTTTTGCTCCTAGCTTAGGAACAAAAATAAATACACCCCTACATGCATTGATTTTTAAAATTCTTTGTAATTTTTATACTTGAGATAGCATGGATTTTGTTGTCACCTTCCAAACCTTGACAAATTGCTTCAGTTTTGGTATAGCACTTCTGTAATTGTTCTACTGGGCTCATAAAAAGTCTTATTACAAATAAAAACTAACTCCTGAGGTTTGTTCTTTTTTCGTCCTTTTCTTCAGCAGATCTTAGAGGTATATTTTTTATGCATATCTGTGTGTGCATATTTTTAATATAAATTTACATGTACCTGTGCAGCAATAGTATCAGAAGCAGGTATTATTAATTTTAAAAGGAGCTTTAAAATGTGCCAACAAGTGTACTCTTGTGGCTGATAAGGGCAGCGGGGTCCTGGGCTGCGTCAGGAAGAGCATTGCCAGCAGCTCAGGGCTGATGCTGCCCCTCTACCCAGCCCTGCTCGGGCACATCTTGAGCACTGTGCAGCTCTGGGCTCCTCAGCACGACAGTCACAGAGCTCCTGAGTGGCTCCATCCAACAAAGGTGACCAAGGGATGGGAGCCTCTCCTACAAGGAAAGGCTGAGGCAGCCAGGGCTGTTTGCCTTTGAGAGGAGGTGGCTGAGAGGGACCCTCAGCCCTGTCTGTCCTGTCTGCAGTGAGGGCTCCGAGCAGGGACCAGGCTCTGCTCCTGGGGCCCAGCAATGGGACAGAGGAGGGGACAGGAACGGAGTCCAGGGAGTTCCACCTGGAGATGAGCAAGAATTGTTAATACCAGTAATTATCAAGTAAGGTTATGTAGGTTTGTGTGGTTTGTGTAGGTTGTTTGCAGTGCAGGGCCCGAGCACTGAACAGCCTGGCCAGAGCCTGTGGAGTCTCCCTCACAGGGAACATTCCAGAACTGTCTGGACACAGCCCTGTGCCTGTGCTCTGGGGAATTCTGCTTGAGCAGGGAGGTTGGACCCGGTGACCCACTGTGGTCCCTCCCAACCTGCCCCATTCTGTGAGTCTGAGGGAAAAAAAAACACAAAAAAAATTTAATTTAAAATGTTTTTTAAATGTTCACTTTAGTAGCCTGCGAGAAGGAGTGACGAAAGTCCATGACTGGTTACGTCATCTCCAGTAGGAGGTTGGAGCTCTTGGCTCATACAGGCAGCATTAGCTGCAAAATTTTGGAGAGGCAGAGTGGCTGCCTCAGGCACACACACACGGTGTTCACCGCGCTGCAGCGCTGTGCCACCGTTCCGCTGCCTCTCGCTGTGCGGTGCGGGAACGTGTCCCCGCGGCTGTCCCGGATTGCATCGCCACAGCTCCGCCTTTCCTGCCCTTCCCCGGGCTTTCCCCGGCAGCCGCCGTCCCGCTCCCTCAGCCCGACCCTCTTCCCTCAGCGGCCGCGCTGGGACCGGCGCTCGGACACGGGGCGGTGCCGGACGGGCCCCAGGCCCCGCCCCAGGCGGCCTCTCGGACCCCCCGGCCAATGGCGTGCGTCCCCGCGCGCCCCGCCGGCCAATGAGAGTTGCTCTTTTCTCTAAGCTCCACCCCCGGCGCGGTCAGCCAGCTGAGAGAGTGACAGGTGCACCCGCGCGGTCCCATTGGTCCGCCCGCCATGAGACGGACAGGCTCTCGGACCAATCGCCGTGCGCGGGGCGGGGCCTGCAGTTCCCGGCCGGTCGGCCCCGCGCGGTGACGGAGCCCGGGCGGTCCCGGCGCGTCAGGGCCCGTCCCGCGCTGTGAGTGGCGGCTGTGGCCGCGCCGCCCGCCCCGCGGGGCGGTACTGGCAGCGGCAGGAGCCCATTGGCCGCGGGGGGCGGCCCGGATGTGCGGCCCGGGGGGCGGGCGGTAAATGGGGCTGTGCCGGGGGTAGCGGGAGCGGCAGCGGCGGCGGGGCCTGGGCCGCGCGGGGAGCGGCGGAGCCTCGGTGGGTGAGCGAGAGGGGCCACAGCGCCGGCGCTGTCCGGGCTGAGCCTCCCGGGCGGAATGGCGGCGGTGGGCGGGGGGGTCCCGTCCCCGCGGCACGGGAGGGCAGCGGGGCTGTTGTGTCGCTGAGGGCTGCGGGGTGTCCGCGGCCGCGGGGCCGTCACCTGCCGCCGGGAGGGGCTGGGCGGGCGCGGCCCGTTGGAGCTGCCCCGCGCGGGGGGCGAGCGGCGCCGCGGGCTCGGCGGCTGCCAACGGGGCCCGGCCGGCGCTGCCAGCGCTCTGCCCGTCCCTCCCCGCCCTGCGAGCGGCTTGGCGCTGTCGCACGGCCGCGGCCTCGGCGGGAAACACCCCGGGGCCGCTCCGGCTTCGCAGACTGCTCTTAACCTGCCGTGACCCGCGGCTGACAGCTCCTGCTGGAGCCCCCTGTGCCGGGGGACTCGGCCGGCCAGCACCCGTGTCCCTTAGGCTGCTGTCTAAGAGCAGGTGTCGCTGGCGTAGATTGCAGCTTGCTCGTGGACTGAGCTCGTAGCAGCAGGTGCTGGTATGGAACGTGTAACCCACCTGTGGAAGAAGAGTTGGCGAACAGGCTTGACTGGTCAGTGCTCCTGTTCGCCGCCACCAGCGCTCCCGTGTTGTCCGGCAGGTTAAGGTGTGGGTGAACGAGGATCTTGGGTACAAAGGCGGTCAGGAGTGGCTGTGCTGGGGAGAAATGAGTTCCAGGGTGAACTGACAGCAGCGGTTGTTGGACAAACACGTAATACTGTGTGTGCAGTATGCACTGTTCTCTGCTGCTCTGCTGAAATATCTCAGTTTGCTCTCCGGTGTGGGAGTGGCTCTCTTTGATTTGTTGACGTTTCCAGAAAATCTTTAGAAGCGTGCTCTGTTCCAGGCAGATAAAGTTTTTTTTTTTTTTTCCCATTGCTTTAGTGTTGTGTTTGATCAAATAACTCCATTGGTGAGAGAAGAAAAATATGACACATACTACAACAGTGGGTAAAATAAGACTTTTTTTTGTCGAGAATATCTAATGTAGAGAAGGAAAAGGTGCTAAAGCAAAGAAGTTAAATGTTATGATTTTGCTAGTGATAACTTCAGTGTTTTGAAGTCTTTTAGAGTGCTGATGAAGCATCAGATGACTTTACACTTGCTCTGGCTGCTGGTGTGTATTGCATACCTGGAGAGTGTGGACATGAAGTTATGCCTGGCAGCAGGTAGCTTTTGGTTCCAGTGTGGTGCTGTGGATAACTTAAAAGGCCTTTGCAAGAAGCAATATTGAAGTTTCTTCAGAAGTTTTGTCTTTGTCTAGTTGCTGTTTTACTGAAAGGAAAGCACTAGAGAAGAAGGTGGCTGTGGGAGGAGGACAGCTCAGGAGGGTTGCTGTCGCTTGCTATTCTTAAAGCAGGAGAAATCAGCAGAATGAGCTCTTCTGGATGAGATTCTGTGAATATTGACAGTGTGAAAGGAGAGAGAGGGAGATGGTTTTGAATGTTTTTATTCCCTTTCCATAAAATGAGGAGAGAGTATTGGGTTGTTTTGGGAAGGTGATGGTTTTAGTAGTTACAGCACTGGAAGATGCCATAGTGGTGGGTGCCTTGGGGTAGACACTGAGCCTTGGGTAGGTGTGAATGCCTAAACTGCCTAGAAATTCCACTTAATAATATCAGAACTTGTCTCTCCTTTGTCTGCTGCAGACATAGTGAGAAGTAGGATAGACAGTCAAATGTAAATTTGCTGTTACTTGGTTATTGTTTTTAATACTGATTTCAATAATTCCTGTGATTAGTGATGGGTGGTAAATTGCAAGGTGAAGGTACTAGAGAGCATAAGCAGTTGTGGATAAGTTTCCTTTAGAGCTAAGGCTTTCCACTTCCACGCTGCATAGGAGAGAATGTGATTAGAAATAAACTTCTAAACCCCCTGAAAGGCTGCTTAAATGGCCCTCTTCTGGGAGGCTTGTACTCTGAGCTTCTGAGTGCTCCACTGGAAACAGGATTTTAGCAGGTGCATGAGGCTGGAGGCAGTTTAACAATAAATTTAGGATGATACTGTGTATAATTTGTAACTGGCAAGCAACTGGATGAAAGACATCTGTACAAGACAACCTGGAAGTTATTCCTTAGCTTAACTAAAGCTCAAATAATGTTTTATTTGCTCTTTAAAGCATGTAAGTAGGCAAAGCTGGAAGTGTACTGAGATACATAGCTGCTTTCTGAAGGGTGGATCTGGTGACTGAGCTGCATCTAACATCAGTTCCCAAACTTGTAGAGAAGTTCCCTGTTTCCCTGGGAGCAGCTTGGGCTGGTTTTTACCTGCATGTGTTGTTCTTTGTCCTGCTGACTCCTTTTCTCCTATCTCTGGTTCCGGGGTAATGCAGCTTGTATTGCCTACTTGTAAAAAAACTTCAGCCCAAAACAAACAATCTGATCCCACCCCAATCCCATAATCGCTCCAGATTCCAGCTAATTGTCCTTCAGCCTATCTCAGCTCCCAGCACTTTTCCCTCTTGTCAGAGCTGGAGCTCAGGTGCTCTTTGTGCGTCAGTTCCTCCACCTCCGGAGTTTCCCGAGGAAACGTCTCCTGCCTTCCTGGCCCAGTGTCTTCCTGTCTTCCTTAGTCTGGCTGCTTGCATGGAAAGGCCTGTGGCACAGCCCTCTGGCATGACTCTGCTTTCCAGACAAGAGATGGGGAAAAGTGAAAACATCTTCCCCCTGCTCTCACAGGGTAGTAGCTGTGCTTTGACTTTCTCTCTTCAGTGGCTCAGAATGATGTGGAACTCTGGCTGCTGAAGAGGAAAAAATACCTGGAGGAACCTGTTGTATATTGGAATGTTTGAGATGATTTTGGGTGGAGAAATTGTTTTTCACCACTTTTCTGGAAGGTGCTTGCATTTTTTTTTTTTAGTGCTTGGCTGCTGCATAGCCTAAAGGCTATGATTTGATATTGATGTTTCTTTTAAACATTTAAAATTCCTAGACTTTCTTTGGATTATTTGTCTGGGTATGGTTTGTTTTATTTTTGGGTTTGTTTTTTTTTTTTCTTTCAATATGATTGGCATTTATGTTAATTTTAGGAAGATTTTTGGTCATAATTTTCTCTATTTTTGGTTTCCATTTTCTCTATAAACGAATCAGACCAATGGTGAACAGATGCTGCCTTCCTTACTGTAGTAAAAATGTAGTGTTGACCACAGTAGAAACCTGTGCCACTGGCTCTGTCTCTCTCATATCATGTTAGCTTTCTTGATCCATGCTGTGCAACTTTCTATTAAAGAAACTGAGTAAAGTGCCTCAAAACCTAAGGTGATGGAGCCAAAAATGGGAGGCTGAGATGAGGAAGGAAAGTAGGAGGACTGGAGAGGAAAAAAAGAGTGGAGGCAATAGGCTGTGCCAGACAAGAGGTGCTATGGATCAGGGTTGTTGAACAAGGAATAGCAAGACTTAAAAAAAGAAAAAAAAAAAGATAGAAAGAGAGGAAAGCAAGGACATGCACAGTAGATGACACTGAAACTCCAAATACTGCTGAAGTCCTTGTTATTGGGCTGCTGATCTAAAGAGCACTAAGCCTTAGTGCTAATAATGAAACCATTAAATAAGCCACAGAGAAACTTCTGTGTTCTGTGGCTTTGTCTATTCCTGGTGGTGTTCCAATGCAGATGAAAACAAAATGACACATACATGATGCAAACTCAATGAAAGGATCATCTCTGTCACTGGGAATGACAGAATTTCTCTAACTGGGACACTTCAGAAATGTGCAGAGTCAAGGGTGTCTGTGAGGGACAGTTCTTAGCAGGGTCATGGTTCTGTCTGGTGCTGGACTGAAATAGGAAGGTGATAACTTTAATATTTTCCTGTGTAGAGAGTCTTCCTAAACTGTGCTGAGCCAAGAGATGACCCTTTTTTATTCTTCTCATTGGGAAGATGAATATGGAATGCAGAATGTAGAGTCTTTTTCTAGCAGAAAGGAGGCAGAGATTCAGGTGCAAAAATAGACACATTATTCTTCTGGAGCACATAATAGAGCTTTGGCATTTTTAACTCTTGTTGGTCTTACATGCATAAAGTTTTCTTCAGAAGTTACAGAAAGATAATGCTGACTGTAGAATTAGATCTGAGTACTATGTATATCTTGAGTCCTGTTTATCTGTTAAATGCCTGTTTGTCCTGTGTCCTTTTAGGGTACAAATCCAAAGGGCCTGAGGACACTCGGAAGACGCCGGGAAGTTGCAGCCCCTTGTTTGGAATACACGTTATGAACCCTTTCTGGAGCATGTCTACAGGTTCTGTGCGCAAGGTGTGTCATGAATGGATGCCAGGAGGTGTTGTCATGCTTGGGAGGGGTGGTAGCAGTGCTGGGAAAAAACATCAGGTGATCTGCACGTGGTGTTTTATTGTGCTTTTATCCCGAGGGTTGTGATCACCTTCAGTAAAAGTGTAAACTAGCTTTGAGCTGTGTTAACTGGAATGTGCCTGTGCATAGAGTCTACTCCATGATTTGTTGACTTTTTATCTGAAATATCTTTAAGTAGGAAATGGGAAACAAATTAGTTCACATGGTGGAAACACTTTTTTCATAAGACATTTTAGTGTCTTATGTAGAGCTTAGCCATAGCATGTGCAATGAGCTTTGACAAAACTATGCCTCTATAGTGTCGTTGATTTTTGAGGTTGTAGCAGTAATAAAAGCATGGGAGTTCTAGGGTTAATCACTTCCCAGGTGTTCAGTACTAGGGCAAATTATGTAACATTGATCATGAGGTGTTGTTACTAGTCCAGGTCTTGGGCCCTTCCAAGCACCACACTTAAATCCTGCTTTTGTCACCACACATAGCCTAAGCACAAGTCTGTAGCCTGCACATTGGTCCTGGCAATCTGTAGAATAATTTTGGGGTCTGTGAGTAGTACAGTGTTTGTTGGCAGTGGTTTGTTCTTTTCTTCCAAGAAAAGGCAGCAAAGGCATAGAAAGGTTCCTATGGTAAAGCTGTTTAAACTTGGTGCAACTGCCAAGGGGTGATTCTTTCACTGTAGGAGTGAGCTATAGGATCAGTTCCAAGTGGAATGTTGATGTCTTAAGCACAGGCAGGAAGTGAAATACATAAAACCTTGTTTTTTCATCTCAGTTTTACTACACTACTTTAAAGAGTCTTTGAAGACTGCAGTGTAAGGATGCTTGTCAGCAGAAATGATTTATCTTGATGCACTGTGTGCTAGAAATAGATTGACTTGTAAGCTGATGTTATATACTGTCTGGTTTCAGGTTCTAAATAAATGTAAGCCTTCTTAAGCATTTGACCTAATCTGCAGATTTCCTATCCAGCATTGAATACTTTTGTACTTGTAGGTTGTGTTCAGTTAAACAAAAGTCTATATAAAAATAAAATGCAAAGGGACAGCCCTCCATGCCCTTCCTCAAGCAATAGATCACCAAAACCCAAGATATGTTTCATTGGCCTAACTTGTAATTACCATAATTTGGTTTAAACCCATGTTAAAATATGTCCATATGTTAAATGTGTCTGAAATACAGCTGTGATCTCATGGCTCTCCTTTGATTTGACAGAGATCTGACACTGAAGAGAAAACACTGAGTGGAGAGCTGCGAACCAGTCCCCTGCGAGGATCTGCAAAGAAACAGTTGCCTTCCATCCCAAAGAATGCTGTGCCAATAACCAAGCCTGCTTCACCTGCCACCTCCTCCCAGTCCACCAATGGAACACATGCTTCCTATGGGCCTTTTTATTTGGAGTACTCACTACTTGCAGAATTGTAGGTTTTCACTTTTTTCATCTTTTTTAGGTCACTGGGCTTATGCTTCAGTGGGGAAAAAGCCCTGCAGGGGCCTAGTTCTTGCATGATGTCTGTCATAGTCCTTCAAGGCAGGAAAACATTGCAGAGTTCTTTTTCTGGAGCAGCAGCCTTGATCTCTTGAGACAGAAAGGGAGAATATGAGATTTTAAGGAGTGCTTTTAGATGTAATTCTCTCAAATTATTACATTTCTTAATCTTGAAGTAAGAACATTGTGAGTTTAGTTATCCTAATGGCTTTTTGGTCAGAAATACCAAGTATTTGAAAAAGTATTAAAATAGAAGCAAGCAGATGTCAGGTGGGAAGATGCTCATGAATATATGGTGCTATCAATGGAGTTAGGATGTGGGACCTTCCTTCAGTTGTCACATGAAACACTTGAACGCCGCCTGATCCAGTTGATCAAGCGGATGTTGGGGAGTCTGTATTCATTTCTGTGATATTTAACATGAAACTTGTGAGGGAGGAGTTGCATTTCACCCATCTAGTGATTTGTAGGCTGCTGTGGGAGCATAACAATCTGTCTTGAGAACTTTCTAGTTATATAACTGGTTAGTGCTAGAGAGCTGAAGGGACTTCCTCTGTAATAGACATACTGGATTCCCAAGTATGTAGTGCCTTTTGGAATGAAATCCCTGGAGTCCTTATGCAACACTGAGTCTCAGTTCTTGTATTTAACTGTTAAATTGAAAGTGAGAACTCTCAAAACATTTATTTCTTTTTCAAGCAATTGACCCTGCCTTTTAATTCAGGAAAGATATTTTTCTTCTGAGTAAATATATTGGTTCTATAATGCAAATTCATTATTGGGGAACTAATAACAAATACTAGGGAAATGGTAAGCAGAGAACTGTGTTAATGTTTTGCTTTAAGATTGTTGTTTATTTGTGCAGGCATTTAGAGTTCAGTTTAATGAACCCATATGCCAAGTAACTGGAAAACCTGTGAAATTAATTTGGGTTTTGGTTTGTTTTGGCCATTGTCAGTGTAATCTTAGCTTGATCTCTAGCATAGTGTCATCTAAAACTGAAAAAAATACTTGTTTAAATTGAGGTTGAAGTTTGGTCACATTTCAGTTGCAACTACAATTTTCTCTGAATCTGTGTTCAAAGCTACTTAATTGAATTTCCTTTTTCTTCCTTACTTTGAGCCTGGGGATTCAGCAGAAAATTGTAAATTTCTATACTGACATATGTTAAATGCATCTACTGAGGGAAGAGTTTTTCTACTTCTCTGCTTTATCAGGAGGGAGTAGTGTTCTCTGCTAGTAAGTCTTCAGGTGGAGTGGTGTGAAAAGCAGGAGGGAAAGAGTGTGATTTCGCTATATTTGTCACCTCCTTCTGTGAGCACCTCTGGGAATTGGGAGTGAGTTTGTGGCAGAAAGCCCTGTTGGGCTGTGGGTGGTGCCTGCTGGGTTTGCTGTGGCTGTGGAGCTCTCTGAGTGCTCACTCTGATTGCAGCACCTTGGTGGTGAAGCAGAAGTTGCCGGGTGTCTACGTGCAGCCCTCGTACCGATCGGCTTTAAGTAAGTTTAAACTTCAATTGTAAATTGTTCTATATATGTACATGTGTTAATTCTTTCACTCAAGCAGACTTTCTCACTTGCAGTGTGGTTTGGTGTGATATTCATAAGGCATGGGCTCTACCAGGATGGTGTCTTCAAGTTCACTGTCTATATTCCTGATAATTACCCAGATGGAGACTGCCCGGTAAGTGGCTGTGTCTTGGCTTTTTCTTCTTTCCTGGTGGTGTGAGTATAGCTTTTTGTTAAAGCTGATACTCCAATTAGCTTCCCTTTTCCTTGAACTCATTTTGTTCACTTGACTGGGCTTATTTGCCATGTCTTGTACACATTTGCAAACCACTGTGGAGGAATTGCATTACTCTGATTACTGAGGCTGGTGTGGAGTGAACTTCCTGAGGTCAGATGCATTAGGGTGTTAAATAATCAACCAGTTCTTTCCCTCCACTCTTGATTTGCTACTTCCTCAGCAGGAGCTTGAAACTGAAGCCTTTAAAGAGGTATCAGAATTCTAAATAGTGATATAATGGAATGTAAAATCCAGACACCTGTGCTGTGCTTGCTATAATACTGCAGGATTTCTTGATTGTCTCTTCTACATTACATTGAAACAAGGAATTAAAAATTTGATGAGAACATGGTGAAGCAAAGGGAGAAGGAGATAGGTAGTATGGTGTTATATTCCATCTCTGCTTTCTCTTTAGTGAAAAGGTTCCAAGTTATTAGACCAATTTTAAAATAAAAATAAAATAAATACTTTGTGGCAGTCACTCGTCAGAGCAGCTTACCCTCTTGGCCACAGTTCTCTAAGACAGAGATTTGAGGGCAGGTGCACACAACTGCTGGTTTGGGTAGCTGCCTGCTTGGTGTCAAGTTTTATGTAAAGCTATCATCTTTAAAATAACAGAACTAGTAGGAAACCTTTCTCTTGAAACTCAGTTTTCTTTTGGAAGAACATGTTCATGAGCTGTACAGAGCTGAAGACACCCAGGTGTCACTGCTCAGTTTACTTAAGTGTGTAGGATAAAAAAAAGTATTGATTGTAGCTCAGGTATGTAGAAAGCTTTCAGTCACAAATAGCTAAACCAGAAAAACTCCTTTAATCTGCTCTTACCTGGTATTATTACCTGTGTTGGCACTAGTGCCTGTGCAGTTAACTGGATTAGTTTCCTGATTTGGTGATAGCATGTGAGAGAGGACAAGACCCTGCATGTTACACAGGTGTGTTGGGTTACAGTTTCACAGCTGGTAGCAATCACTTGCAGTTGCTTTCTTTTAATACAATAACAATTAACTAGTATTTGGAAGCAACATTTGACTGACCTTCACCCAGTGGTGTTGACTTTAGGGTTGAAGTTGTCATAATGAATTTTTTTTTCCTAACCCAGCGCTTGGTTTTTGACCTGCCTGTCTTCCACCCACTAGTGGACCCTTTATCTGGTGAACTGGATGTGAAAAGAGCATTTGCGAAATGGAGGTTAGTGCTGACAATTTGATGGATAATTTGAGAAGTTGGTTCCATTCTTCATCATGCTTTGTTCTTTTTAGGAGAAATCATAACCACATATGGCAGGTGTTAATGTACGCTCGCAGAGTCTTCTACAAGATTGATACAACCAGTCCTCTGAACCCTGAGGCTGCAGTGCTGTGAGTATCTTCCATGTGTATGGGCATGGCCTCTTAAGTGGTTTTAGCATAAAAAAAAATCCGTTTTTTTGCAGAAACAAGAGGTTTGTAAAATTCTGTCCACTTGTCATCTCTGCCTCCAGGCTTGGTTGTGTTAGGAACTCAACTGGGGGTTTGCCAAGTCTGCTTCTAGAGCAAACTTGTGGCTCCTTGCAGTTACTTAACACTACTTACTTCTATCTTGCAGGTATGAAAAGGATGTTCAGCTGTTCAAAAGTAAAGTGGTAGACAGTGTCAAACTATGCAGTAGTCATTTATTTGATCAGCCCAAAATAGAGGACCCCTATGCAATCATGTGAGTACTCTGAGCAAATTCACCCTGTCCTAATGTTTTGAGAGCAAATTTTGGTGTAGTTGCTGATGGCAGCCTTTCTCTGTCAGGCTAACTGACCTGCTTTTGTTATAGAAGAACAATCTCAAAGCAGTAACCGAATAAACAATCTCCCATCTCCCTCAAGCAGAAATGCCCATGAATTAATATTGCTTTCTGGCTTTCCTGAGCTCAGCTTGGGTGATTGTAGCTTTGGTCAGAGCTTTAAAATCCTCCTAAAGCTTGCATGCATGGGGGATGGAGTAGTCAGCTTCATGGTGAATATGAGAGGTTTTTCATGTCATGTGTGCTGAATTTCCAGTTGTCAGAAATGAAAACCAAAACATTTATTGTTGAAAAGATCCATTACAATATGAGTTTAGTTCTTAACTATATTTTTTAACACCACTTATAATTTACTTAAAATTCAATGAACTAAACAAAGGAAAATCGCTGCTTTCTGCTCTTTGTTGTAGTTTGCAAAAAATGCCAAGTAAGAGTAAACTATACTTTTTCTGTAGTTTTTCTCCATGGAATCCAGCTATACATGATGAAGCTAGAGAGAAGATGTTGACTCAGAAGGTACGTGCAAAGTTCACATTCTCACTCTAGGAAGGGTTTATTGCCTGATTGAGGAAGAAAGATAGAAAGCTTTTCTGTCTCTGTGTACTGGAGAGACCTTTTCCCATCCCTCTTTTGGCTTAGCAGGATTGCTGGAACTGCTGTGGTCTCCTAATGAAGCAGTTATGTCACTGCTCTAACTTCAGTGTGTTAAGTAATTAGTCACTTAGCCAGAAAGCTTTGTTAGTACAACTCTTGGCACAGAGCAGATTTTTTTTTTGTTTATGGATGAAGGGATGAAGAGATTCACTGGCAGCCTGTTAGCTTGTCCTGCACTTGTCATGGCTGTTACCATTTCTTCATTACCTGACAGTCCCCAGCTGCTTTGTTTTCTTCTGTTGAGATCTTCCATTACTGAATCAAAGCTTCAGCCCTTTCTTCTCCTTGCAAAGTTTCTGAAGCAGCACAAGCACATCTCTTGCTCACTTCTCTAATGCTGCAGATTTCTGATGAGGCAACATCAGTTCACCAAAAGGTGCTGAGAGTTCCTTCCATCACAGAGTGCTCCTTGTGACAGAGCAAGAATGTGTTGGCTCATAGAGCTTTCACCTGATGGGTGATGGGATGCAAGAGATTCAGACTGTTCATGTGTTTTGTTTTCTTAATTACTGCTTTGCACTTGACAAGGCACACAGCAATTCTGAGTCTGTACTGAGTGGCCTGACAAGTCAATCCACTTGTAGTACAAAGGGATTCTGAAACAGTGGCTGCTGTCATAGCTGGACTGGCAAGGAAATGCAGTCTGAATGTTTTGGTTACTGACTTGGCCTAGAGCTGTGTTATGGTTTGCTGGGGTTTTGGGTAATGAAAAATTATTTTTTTGTCAGTTTGAACTTGTCTTCCACACTTCATGCTTTATCTCATGTTCTTGCATGTCTTCTGGCATGAATGAGGTTTTTAAATTGATCTTAATACAATACACTGCCTGAGCTCAGTGTGGCAGTACTCCCAACTGCCAGAGTCACATTAGATCCTCAGAACACACAGGAAAATATTTTGGCCAGATTGACTTCTTGATGTTCATACAAAACTTAAGAAATACTTTTGATATTACTTTTTCTCATCCCTTTCTCCTTCATTCATCACCTCCTTCTTATCCTTAAATCAAAGACAAATAATAGCTTAGAGTGCTTGAAATGGAAAGGGTCTGATATTGTCTCCGAGACTGATAGGCAACAGTGACCTTTCTTTTGTCCTGTTTTCTTTGGTGATGCCTGTTGATTTCTTTTTAGGTGAAAACAAACATCTTCAGTAACTATTGCATGCATGGTACTGTGTTGCTCCAGTTGTTTGTTGATAGGAATGGCCCAGCTTCTGTGCTGTAGTGTGTCCCAAAATGCCAGTGTAGCTGAGAATGTTCCTTGTAAAAACAAGTTCCCAAATCATCCTACAGCCCTGAATTCTATTCCTTGGGTAACAGCTGGGCCCTTCAGGAAGGGCAGTGACGTTCCCTGCTGAGCACTTGGCTTTTCCAAGGTGTGGTTCCTGTGTGCAGCATGGGAGAGGCAGCTGCCACTGCCAGGCTCAGGCTGGACTCATCCCTCTTGTTTGCTGTTGCCCAGTGTGTTATGGCAGGTCTGTCACACGTTGTCACCTTTGGCACAAAGCATGGGGAGGGGCAGAAGTGCAGGTTCTCTCTTCCTGCTGCATTAATTTACTTTGTCAAGTAAAAGATGTTCCATGTTACAACCAAGTCTGCTCATGCAGTTTTCATTTTTCTAGAGCTCAGCACACCATTCCAGGTTTGGTGTAGTTGTTGTACACTTCCTGCTATTAAAATAATCCTGCAAGCTCTTCTGCTGCTTTGGCCAGCTACAGGAGATGTCTAATTTACTGATGTCTAACTGCTTTGAATCTACAGATGCTCCAAGTTGTATCTTTTTTCTTCAATTTCAACCTTTGGTTTTTTTTGTCTTCTAAATTGCAATAGTGAGTTCAAAGTGTTTGTTGCACTGTTGGGTAATAGTTATTGTCAATAGTTATTTAACTGTGACAAATGCTCAGGAAAGGGAAGGATGGGACCATCCTTGGAAAGCATTAGGAAACTCCCATGTTTAGCAAAGGCATTAATTGCTACTTTGGCACGTTATTTGGGCTCCCATCCACCTGTGGGGTGCAGTGTTCCTCCCCAGCACGCCCAACGTTGCCTGGCAGAATGACAGGAGCAGTGCTGGTGGGGGTTTGGATTGGCATTTCTTTCTGTAGAACCAAGAAATGTGCTGAGGAGCAGTGCAGTGCTGGGGCCTCCAAGCAAAAGGAGTATCCTTGAGTCTTTATGGTGGGATAGGCCAGCTGTACCCAAGTCCTTAAAACTCCTCTATTGTCAGGGTGGTTCTGCAGATGCCACACACATTCCTAGAAATTAAACCAGTGGCCATCTTAATATTCCTCTTTGAGAGATGAAATGGTGCAAGTCTCTTTTGTGCTTGTATTTGCTAAAGGTATAAAACAGATGGAGGGGGAGCTGCGAGGGTTTGGGTATGTTACAATTGTAACTTTAGCTTTGTTTTCCCCAGAAGAAGCCGGAAGATCAGCACTGCAAAAGCATGCACGTCTCTGGCCTGTCCTGGGTGAAGCCTGGCTCAGTCCAGCCCTTCAGCAAAGAAGAGAAGACAATGCCCACTTAGCTGTCCTGGACACTGGTGCACACAACACTTTGTGGGGGTGGAGGGAATGTAACGGAGGGAGAAACAGCAGAGCAGCAGTTTCCTTCTTGACCACGGATTAGTAAAACCTGAATGGTAGCAGTGACTGCAGTAAACCTGTTCAGTGGATTACTGACTCTTAATGTTTTACATATGCATTAGGTTTTAAAGGCTTGCCTGGAGTTTGGAAGTCTCTCTTGAACACTACAGTACTTCTACCTGAAGACTGTCTAGGGTGGGTAATTCCTCAGGGCTCTGAAATGCCTGGAGGTTTTGGGTTGGTTTTTAAGCTTTTATTTTTTCCCTCCAGGAATAGCAATTTTTTAAGAAGAATCTTAAATCACTGGCGGAAATATTAGTATGGGAAATACGATGCCAGAGTTAAGCTGTGTTCATGTAAACTAATATAGCAGAGTTAAACACTATATTTAATGGTTTTAAATACTTTTGGTTTCTATTGTAAATATGTTAGGATTTGAAATTGTAAATAGACGGTTCATTGACTCTATTTAGCACTTTCCAGAAGTAAAGCTGGGGATGATGTACGATGTATTATTGATTTGTAAATGGATACTGTCACTAAACGCACATTCGTCTGGCAGGGTGAAAGCAGAATGTCAGGCTTGTTAGACTTTTTAGTACAGAAACACTAAAAGCTTTTAATGGTTGTCTCTTGAGCTAATAAAATCTTAGAGGGATTTAGGTTCCCTAGGTGTCTAGGGGATTTCTTAGGATAGTTGACTGATGTGTGTTAATAGTGACAAAATAAAAAGAAACTGTGCTCTAGCTTTTGTCCTTGTTAGTCTGTGCTGTGGACACTTAGTGAAGAGTGGCTGCACAGGTACTTTTCTGCATTGGTGTTTGAGATGCTCATGGGATTCCAGGAGCAGCTCCAAAGCTCAAGTGGACTTGGGACAGACTCTTCTAATGTCACAGCCTGGTGTGATGCCTTTTCTTGCCTCCCAGGAGTGTCTTATCAAAACCTGTAGTGCTGACCCCTTGGAGCTGGGCTGCTTTTCCTTTGACTGCCTCTGCCTGTACTGGTGGCATTAGTGCAGCCAACTGCCTTGGACAGCCTGTAGTGACTCGGGGTGTTTTGGGAGGGTGGGCAGTGCTGTGGGGTTTGTGTTGAGTTCTTTTGTGTTCTGTTTTTATCTGACAGTTAAATTCACTTGTCATTTGCAATCTGTTCTGTTTGAGAACAACTCCTTGGCTTCTAAGGAAATAGACAGAGACTTTCCCATGTAGTGTCATAAGTGACAGGAAAACCAGATGGCTTTGTGGCACTGTCTCTGTCAGTGTTCTGAGTGGCATTAATGTCCCAATAGCCTCAGTATTCTGGACACTTGGCAGGTTATGAAAGTGCCTCAGAATTGCCATGTGCCTGGTCAGATTTGCAGCAGGACAGGAATGGAGGAACTGATTTGAAGGTGAGTTTGTGTTGCCTGGAAAAGTGTTGCTGTGTGCCTTTCAAGGAAAGGATGTGGGAAAAGTTTGAGGGTGCATGTATTGGCCTGCGGTGTTGGCACTAAAATAGTGTGAAATGAGTTCTGTTGCTGACATTCTTTTTTTTTTTTTTTTTTTGGGGGGGGAAGGCTGAAACTGAAATGGTTGGGCAGGTGCAAGCCTGGAGCTAAACCAGCCTGTAACCATTCCTCTTTATTCAGTTCTATGATTGCTCAGAAGGCTCTGTTATAAATCACTGACTTGCACATTCCCTAAGCCACTTAGGTGAAGGACTGGCAGAGAAGTTAAATCCCTTCTAATCTTGGGCAGCTCTTTGGGCTCAGCTGCTGGCCAGGAAACTCCACAGCTGGCAAGACCAGTGCCCAGGAGCAGTGACAGGATAATGCTGGCAAGGTGATGGTTTGTGGAGTAAGTTTTGTTTCTCTCAGCTGTCACAGACCCTGCAAGGCTGGTCACCAGGTTGGATTGCTCCAAGTCAAATCCAGCTAATAGCAGTTTGTTGAGAATAATTTTATTTATTTAGGGAATGTAGAATTTTGTTTGGCTTAGAATGAGTAATTTGAAAAATTATTTGATTGAGAAAGGGGAGAGAATGCAGTGTACTTTTGTAATCAGATTTGTGTATTAAAAGCTGTTCCAGGAGCAAGCCAGGTGAATGAGTACTGAAACAGTGCCATGAGAATCAAATCCTTTTCTCCTGGCTTTTGCTGTTTTTCTTAGAGCAGGTACATAATTTGGTGAAAGAGTAAGGTCTGGCCAATACTTTGATAAGGGAATGTTGCTGAAAATCATCTTTGGAATTCTGAACTCTCTAAAGAACATTTCCAAGGGATCTGTAAGTTACACCACTGGAGTTTCCTGCTGAGGTTGCAGTTGGATTCCAACCAAACTGTTCTAAGTCATGAAAGAAAGTATTTGAAGCCACTTCAGATTTATCTTTTTGAATATAAAGTTTATGCTTTTTTTTTCCTTTGGAACACATTTGTTGGGAGTTTTTGGGGTTTTTTTAGCATTTTCTTCAACGTAGAAACTGCAAGTTCTATCTTTATTATTAGTTACAGCTGAGGCTAACTTAACAACTTGTTTTCAGAAAGGAACAGGAACTATTGATGAAATAGTCTCAGGCCCCCTAGGTAAAAAGGCAGGGGACAACCAGTGCATCTGTAGCTGTACAAATATAGCAGCAGTGGTGGTCAGAGCTGTTCTAAACTACCTAAGAATGTTTAGAAATTCCCCTCAGTGGGAATGTGGGTACTGAGTCCCCAGCATTCAGGAAATAATTCTGCTGTCACTGGGTGTGTGAGATCTTGTGTGAACAGCTCCTGCAGGGAGGGCAGATTGTTCTGGAGCCCCCCAGTGCTGTGCAGTGAGGCAGCCACCATCCTCCTCCTCCTCCTGCTCTGCCAAGGGAGCAGCAGCCGGAGCTGGGGCATTCCCTGGCACTGCTGGCACTCCCAGGCCCTGCCTGGTGCCTTCTGATGGAGCAGCAGGAGGGGACACACATGGAACAACCACAGTGACTAAACCAGGGCAGGAGTAAAGAGTAAATCCTTCCCCTTGTGCTGTGACTAAGATGTGAGCATTCATTTATTTTTAAACCTTGAACTGCAGTGAAGTCCTTGCTGCAGACTTTCTAGCTTTGCACATGCAATGCTTCTCACACACAAACAGGAAACTGAGAGTCTATAAAGTCTTTATTGAAAAATACAATTGCAATATTTTCATACAAAGTGAAGTTAATGGAACATAGTAACAACAAGAATTGTCTGACACTTCCATAAATATTTTTACAGAAACATCTACACAACTTCTGGACTTCAGCTTTTGTTATGCAGGTAAGAAAAACATGTTTTTATTTTACTTTAGCTGAATTTTATAGTGGAGCTAAGTCTTACACTTTGCTATTCTTCAGATGGGCAGGAATGACTGAAAACAGGGCTTTCAGCTTTTGCTCTCTCAGAAAGCCTTCTGGAACCTGAGTGTGCCTCATTTTACATGAAGAACACCCCCTCCCCAGCAGAGGACTGGCATCCTGTACTGTGGGAGAGGGTTGATGCTTTCCTAACAAGTCTGGTATTTTGGACCTATTTTAAATGAAAACAAGTGCTAAATTTATGTGCAGCACCTGCTGATTGTGGTGGTAGGGGAGGGATTTCTCCCAGGCAGCCTGGTTTAGGCTTTTTACAAAAACCAAAACACAAAACCAAACTGCCAAGCCCTGTCCTTTAAACACCAACAGAATATCTAAATGTATGTTGTAGGAGGTGGGCACCAGGTTCCTGCTGCTGAGTGAGCAAGGGCTACAGTGCCTGACTATCAAGAAAAGCAACAAGCATATAAAATTCCTTGAAAAAAGCACACATCCCTGGCTTCCTACATTCATTGCTGCATATGCACTGAGTTACAATGAATTCTTAGTGCCATTTGCTGACAAGAGGAGCAATGGGATGTCAGATTATAATAAATACAAAAGTCAAATTGTTTCAGTACAGAAAGACAGCTGAAGTCGGCCTTTGCAAAAAATATTCACATTTAGAAAGTGCCATTGCAAATATACAGCAAAACTCATCTGCTTTAAACATGATGCTTCACAGCCCCATCCCAAGTGTCACCTTGGGAATGTGAGTTCACTTTCAAACATTGCACAGCTCAAACCCATCAACACAATCACCTCCCTTGGTACAGCAAAGGGCCACACATTAAAGCTCAACACGGTGCTGCTTCTCAAAGGTACATGGAACATCCTAAATCTGGACAGAGTCCTTCCTGCAGGGCTCAAAATGTGCCCCTTGTCCCTTTGCAAGAAGAACTGGACTGTGTGAGACTGTTACTCTCCTAAGCTGTTAGTTTGTGAGGGGGTTAGTGAGGAACCCTGACACTGTCTGTGGGTGCCTTGGTGCAGGGCTCCATGCTGAGGCCCCTGGACCTGTCTGGCCACAGCTGACAAGGGTGAAGCACTGACTAGAGCAAAGCAAAGCTGTAAATACCTGCTGCAAGGTCCACAGCTGGGTTAGGGATGTGTTCTCCAGGCAAGGCTGGGGAGGGGTCACTTGCCTTGTGAAGAGCTTAAGCAGGGCCTGGGGTTGTGCTGCAGGTCTGAGGTGGATCCTGCCTGTCCCCAGAGCTGTCCCCCTCCTGCCCTGGCCCAGGCTCAGCACAGTCAGGGAGGGAGGAGCTGTGCAGGCTCAGTGGGACCCTCGGTCATTCGCTACGTCCTGGAGTCGTCTCAACAGAGCCGTGTGATTCTCCTGGCAGATCCGCTTGGCTGGGGCTTCAGTTCCATCTTCCAGGAGGATGCCTCTCTTCTTTGTGGGTGTTTCTCCAGTTCTAACCATGCTGTTGATTTCCTTTAGCCTCTGCAGGGAGGAGGGGCCAGAAGAAGGATTAGCTCTCACTATTTTGTGACTGCCCCAGTGTGATGTTAGACACAGTGCAGTAGAACTGGACAGGCTCTTTTGTGGAAATCTGTAGTGTTACCAAGGTATTGTCTTCATCACTGTACTGGTCTTTCCCTTACCAGAGTGAATCTTAAACTCGAGTTTGTAACTGCATGCAGAGCTCAAAGGCCCACCCAGCCCCTACAGCTGTGGCAGCTGCGCTGGCAGTCTGATGAGCATTAGGTGATGATGTGTGTGTTGGACAAGGTAAACAAAACTTTGTGTCGCAGAGTCTGCTCTAATTTCACTACCAGAAACAACAAGCAGAGTTAAGGATTTAAAAAATCAAATTGAAACCCTTTAGTCTCACCTTTGAGGGGCTGCTGCTGAAGTAGTAGAATATTTTCTCTTGGGGAGAGAGGGCAGACTCGTTCCTGTGTGGTGAGATGTACAGGGGGTGGTGCTGGGAGAGCTGCACTCTGCGGGGGGAGCTGAGGCGCACGAACGGGTACGGCGAGAGCGGGGGGGAGTCTGTCTGCTCGGAGAGAACAGAGACACTGCGGCCTGAGCTCAGGGCTCACTGCAGCAAGGCTTTTCCACACAGGTGCTACCATACAATGGACAACAAATGCAAGTGGTGTTCTGTTATTAGGCCAGATTAGTATTTTTTAACGTAAGGAAATTTTACTGTGTGGTCAGAAGATAAAGCTCTGTTTACTAAGAAAAAGCACAGAATGTAACTTACTGCATTTGAAGTGTACTTGAGGGCAAAGTCCTTGATCTGCTCGATGTAGATGTTGTTGTAGAACTGGATGAGGTCCCCACGCTCCTCCTCCTCGGTGTCGCTGTTGGGGCCCGAGAGGCGCGTGGGGGTCGGGGGCGCGCTGGAGGGCTGGGGCACGGGCAGGGTGCTGCTGGAGCGCATCACCGGGCTGGAGTCACGGCTGCCTGCGGGCACAGCCACCGCTCAGGGCTCGGGCACTGCCTGCCCTGCGGGCACTGCCAGCCCTGTGGGCACTGCCAGCCCTGCGGGCACAGCCACCGCTCAGGGCTCGGGCACTGCCTGGCCTGTGGGCACTGCCTGCCCTGTGGGCACTGCCAGCCCTGCGGGCACAGCCACCGCTCAGGGCTCGGGCACTGCCTGGCCTGTGGGCACTGCCAGCCCTGCGGGCACAGCCACCGCTCAGGGCTCGGGCACTGCCTGCCCTGCGGGCACTGCCTGCCCTGCGGGCACAGCCACCGCTCAGGGCTCGGGCACTGCCTGGCCTGTGGGCACTGCCTGGCCTGTGGGCACTGCCTGCCCTGCAGGCACAGCCACCGCTCAGGGCTCGGGCACTGCCAGCCCTGCGGGCACAGGGCCAGCACTGTGGGCACTGCCTGCCCTGCGGGCACAGCCACCGCTCAGGGCTCGGGCATTGCCTGCCCTGCGGGCACTGCCTGGCCTGTGGGCACTGCCAGCCCTGTGGGCACAGCCACTGCTCAGGGCTGTGGGCACACAGCCAGCCCTGTGGGCACTGCCTGCCCTGCGGGCACAGGGCCAGCCACCCTCGGCAAACAGGGACCGGGAACCCGCTGCCACCAGCACTCTGCCTGGTTTGATCCCTGAGTTGTCTGGTTTTGATCCCTCAGCGTTGTCCCTTACACAAAAGCTTTGTTGATTTCTAACTTCTTACTGCATAAAGTGCAAGGGATTTGCTGTAGGAGCTGAGTTGCATGATGATATAAAAAGAGCTGAAACTCCATTTTTCAGCATTTGTGTTATACTTTCAGCAGGAGCTCTTTCTTGTTGCTGTCTGGCTCCATTTCAAGTAAAGAATGGTAGTCTTTTTCTGTCAGTAGGAGAAATATTTGGCTTGGCCATACTTCCTGCTAAGTTAATGTGGGAAGTTGCAAAATATACATACTTTTTTGCCTTCCCTCCCTGCCACTCCCTCTGACAGAAAATATTAATGCCTACTACTTATTACCATCATCTATTAAATACCTTGAAAACTGCTGGTAGGAATACACAGCATCACCTCTGCGGTTTCTTTTATAAAAGTTAATTCAAGGAAAATGTGTCAGTTCACATATCAAGGGAAGAATCCCCAGAGCTGTCAGCTACACTGAAATCAATGCTGTGGGTGGTGTTCCTATTTCTGCAGACAGACAGTGCTACAAAAGAAACTGCTGCAGCTCTCTGGTTGTGATAAGAGTAGCTGTGAACCTGAGCTAGCCCAGATTTCCTCATTCTGCAAAGACTCCAAAGTTCTTTGATATGTGAGCTGAACTCAGAGCTCAGGCCAGCACGGCAAATTCCCAAGGTAAGTGCATGTGGGGAGGGATTTGAAACTGTCAGAGTGGGTGCAATAAAAGCCTGGAGTTAGAGCAACTCCAATCTATTCTTAATTGTGTCAAAGTTTACCAAAGGAGGAACCGTTTGGGGTGAAACAACACAAAATCTGACTCTTCATTTACACACACAGTTTTGGCAATGGAATTAAACCCACCCCCCTGGCATTTGGAATCACTCACTTCTTTCCTTGTTCCTGTCTTTGCTCCTGTCTGTGGGCGAGTTCTGCTGGCTGCTGCTGTCACTGCTGCCCGAGTGGCGGCGGCGGCGGCCCTTGATGAGGACACTGCGATAGACCTGCAGGGACAGGAGCAGCGTGAGCAGGGCACGGTGCAGCTGTCACCCAGACAGGGAACTGCTGCCTGCACGGCACATCTGCTGCCAGAGCTTCACTGTGGTACCAAACTGCTGCTTGCAGGGCAAAATACAGCCTCCTAAGAGCAGTAATAGCCCATGGGCACTGCCTCCTTCAGTTTTAAGTAAAGAACATTTTCTATTTTAGGTACAGTTTAGTATAAAGAGCTTGCAGTAGTGCAGGATTTTGGATACAACCACTATCTTTTGAGAATGGTTCACAGACTGCATCCCCTTAATACTAAATATTGCTTTACCAACCAAGTTCCTAAAATAGAATGAAGGCATTTAATAAACCAGATCCCACAAGGTTAAATAGTGGCTGTGCTCACGTGGCTCTTGGCTTGTGGCTGTGTCCGGTAGCAGCGCATGATGTTCTGGAATGATCTGTCTTCATTAGTGACCTAAGGGGATGCACAGAAAAGGTTCAGTTTTTCTGCAGGTTATTGGGTTGTTTGGCTTGGGGTTGTGTGTGTTTGTTGGTTTGGGGCTTTCTGAGGAAGTAGTACTGGGAATATTGAGTATTAAAGGAGATTTTTGTCTGCTTTTTCTTTGCTTCCACTTTACCTTAGTCATGACATAAATGGCACACATCAGCAGCTGATCCAGGTGTCTGTCCATCATGATTTCAGGGCAGTGCACCAAGGAGTACTCAAAGCATGTCCAGATCTTCTTGCGCAGCTCATCAGACACATCGAGTTTGGCACAGAGGTCCCTCAGACGAACACTGGCCAAGTGATACACCTGTGACACGGGACACTGTGCTCAGGGCCACAGCAACGCTGCTCTTCTGACCCAGCAAGAGTAGCTCAGCTTGCACACCTGCAGAGCTTGTGCAAATGCTAAGCCAAGAGAAGAATAACTAAGTTCAAATTTAACTGTTTCACTTACAAGGCACAGACATTCTCAGTATTGGTGTCAGTGCTAAGAAAACATTTGTTTGAAGCTTAAATTCCAAGCTGTCCTGAGCACAGAAAGGGCACCATAGTGCCTACAGCAACCCCTGTATTGAATACACCAGAAAGTCTCAAAAGTTAACCTCTTTCTTTGGAAGAGCTTTCAAGAAAAGGGACACCTTTAAGAACCTGCTGGCCAAGTACAGATCTATTTCTATGTCCTTATGTGCCAGCACACTCCTTTGCTAGTGAGAAGTGGCCTGCAGGAGAAAACTACTCTGGGTGTGTATGAATATTAAATGTAATATGCCCTCATTATTACAACCAGTAAATGTGTATTTTTAAAATTACTGCAAGTTTACCAAAATAAGAACTAAGCAAAGCAAACTTAGATCAAGAAGTACCTTTCTGAAGAAGAGTGCGAGTGAGCCCATCTTGCGAGGCCTGACAGCTGTGGCACTGAGGTGCTGGGTCTGTCTCTGCTCTCCAGGGGAGATCTGCTGCACTGTTAGCTGGCCTGGCAGCTGCAGTGCTGCCCCAGCCATCTGAGGGTTCAGGGTGCCAGTCAGAGTCTGGGCACTCAGAGGCTGCATGGGCCCAGACACAGCCTGGGGCTGGGTACCTACATTTACCTGGACCGGGAAGAAAGTTATTCCTCCATTTTCATTGGCAATACCTGTAATGTAACAAAAAGAGCCTGAAATAAGAGCAAGCTGGGGGGGGATGGGGGGCGGGGGTGTGAGTTTTTAAAAATAATTTAGTACTTCTTTTATTAGCTACTTATTACTAGACATTTAGTATATTATACATGAAATTGTTTAATCAAAATACTTTCCACGTCATACTTTCATACTTTCTCATCTCATGAAGCTTCATCATGAGATGAGAAGATAATGAAGTTGAAGAAAGGTTTCCATAGTAATGCAGTTCTCCCCGTGGCTGTGCTCTAATGCCCTGATGGGAGCAAGCCTGAATGGCTGAGCAGCAGCGTTTCCCTCACCTTGCACAGGGATTGTCACCGTCTGCCCGTTGTTGGCTGTCACGGTGGCCGTTGCCACTGTCACCAGGGTCTGGCCAGGCACGGGGGTCACGGACACGGCCTCAGGGCTCATGTTCTGCACTGGCACCGTGCTCACCACGGGCTGTGGGGGCACCCTGACGGCCGTGCCACCCTCGGGGGCACCGTCATTGTCGGCGAACAGGCGCCGCCGCGTGGGGTTGGCTGTGGGAGAGCTGTACCTGTCATACAGGCTGGCTGGAGGGGAGGAGAGGCCTGCAGAGCAAAAACACACACACAGGTATCTATTGAACTCTTGTTTTATAATCATTTGCTTTACAAGGCGGTGGAAATCTAATGCAAACCAAAATATGTCGTGCAAAGGCCTTCAAGAAAAAAATTTAAAAATACAGATTGCTTTTAGAGATGACTTAATCTTCAACAGTGCTCCATTTAATATTTTTCTAAGTTCATACATTATATTTTATTTTTTTCTAGTGGAAAACATTTGAGATATCACATAATATATAGTGGGGTTTCTTTTCTAGTATAACAATAAAGCAAACCAATTAGAGTGAAAGCTGTGTGTGCATGTATAAATACGGTTTAACACACACATACACATGCTGTTCATATCCATCACCTGAGAATACCCTATCAAAGCAGTACTGGTCACACTGAGATGATCAATCCATCAGTCTTAGACCTCTGATGCAACTCTATGAGCTGCAATACCCTTTACCAATGTGTTTGCAGCTAACTGTACACTGGCATTAAAGCAGCTTCCTGCCTTGTACAATTCAATCCAAGTAAGCAATGCACAGCATGTTCTGCTTTAGAAAATCTCACCTTTTCCCAGCCCTCCGCTTTCAGCACGAACCTCGTTTATTCGCCGTGGTGTCAACGGTGAGCCTACAACACTGCTCCCAGCAGATCTCTCAAAGTACTGAGGTGGCATTACCTGAAATATTTATCCTTTTGTTAGAGTGTCTGTATCACACATTAACTACATAGCTCATTTTTAAAAGCACTACATGTTTTGAACAGCAAGACTTTGTGGAAAAATAACAAGAAAAGTGATAAACCTACCCTAAGCCCAACAAGACCAATAGTGATTAGTGATGGTACTGCTCTGCAAGATACACACTGTAACAGTCTTTCTGTGGCTACTGTGTGTACTTTTTACCACATTTCTTGTCTAAAAATCCTTCCAAGAGTTACTTGTCAAAACCTTCCCTGCTTGACCATTTTGTTCACCGTTCTGCTACACCAATAAAATACTGGATGAGAATCATCTATGCTGCCTGTCTCTGTTGCAGGTGTCTCCACAGAGATGGCCCTGACCAGGCCAGAGCACACTGCACTTGCTGCTTTGCCTGCACTGATGGGCTGGGATGGTGGAACTGCTACTGGGACATGTCAGGCCTCTCCTTCAGGGCACAAAGTCCTCTCTCTGCCATCCTGTCTGATTATGAAAGATATGTAACACACAGAAAGATGTGCTCACCTCTTCACAAGTAGGAACTTTGTTTTCATTCTCTCTGATCCTGTCCCACAGTACAGATCCCTGTTTCCATGCCATACTCTCCAGGATCTGCTCTTCAATGTGGTTCAGGTGTTTTACCACTTCCCGACAAAGGCCGTCCTCTGCTCTAATGAAAACCTCAATTACCTGTGCAGTGGATAATTAGGATCAACATAATGTACTTGTTTCAGAGATTTGTTCTTAGACAAAGCTCTAATTCCAATACTTGGTTTTCAAGGAAGAAGAGACTATTAGAAACACTGCATTACTATGACTCAATCCTAGGCTGTCATACAGGTCAATGAGCACTCATGACTTTGTAAGCATTTCTAGCTATCAAACACATTACCTTGTAAAAATGATAAACTGGAATGTCAAATATTTCAGTGACGAAAGGGAAGTTTCCAGGTGGGTTGTATGTAAAGGTAATGATCTCCAGGCAACATGCCAGCAGAGACTTGTGAAACACATCTTGCTCCAGTATTGCCTGCAAGAGTTGCAAATTTTAAAGCTTATTTTACAGTGTAACCATAGAAGAATAAAACACTTTTTATTGTCTCAACAGTAAGATTCTCAAGCTTATAGAAAGTGAAGTTATTTTTTAAGGGACAGAAGTGAGTTCAAAATGAACCATCTTTAAAATGGCTCATTAAAAATTAAAGAGCCATTAAAAATTTCATCTATCTTTGTGTTTGCAAACACAATTTCTTGAACCTTTTTTCTTCCATTCAGGAGTACTTACAGGGTTCTTCTCAGAGATTTACCCTCATTTTAAATAGCTGACAATTCTGCTCTACATCTGTGTTCTTTTTTTGCAGGTCCAACTTTAAAAGTGAGGAACCCTTTGATTAGTTTTCCTTACAGATAAGTCAGTGTCTCCCAGTCTCTTCCTCTCTTGCTCAATGACTGACTCCAAGACCTTGTAGTAGAGCATCTCAGCAAGACGAAAATGTTTACTAGCAACATCTGCAGGAAGTGTAAATAGAAGTAATATTGTAAAATGCAAGAAAAAATATTATATTCTTCATCTTCAGATACAGAAATGCAACGGTAGCTTGTGTGGATTTCTGTGTTCTGTGGATACAATGCTTTCAGGACTAAACCAGTGAATTTCAAGTTAATGTAGGAATCCTTCTCCTATGCTGCACTGACTTGTGAATGCAGAGCAGAGTAAGATGCTAATGAGCCAGATTTTGGCTATCAGTATTACATCACCATGTATAGGAACAATCCTTTATGTTGCTAGAATAGACACAATGCAAATTCAGAAAATGCACCTGTATGGATCCACCTTGCACTGTCCAACAAAAAGCAGTGAAGCAACCAAGCTGACAAGAGCAAAGGAAGGTCTTATTAAGAAACAAGGTCAAGAGCATCTTCCTTATATTCAATCCATCTTCAGGCACTTCAGCTATCAAGACAACTTTGCAAATCATGTTTTGGTGCTCATACTGGCAGGATTTTAGGACCTGTACTAATCCATCCTCATATGTAAGCCAAAGTTGCTGTTGGGTTTTTAAAGACTACAGTTACTCAGATTTTGTTCACCAGCACAGAAATCCATGCCTCACTAATAATCTCAGACTTGACAGAAAAAATGGTACACTTAAAAGTCCTTTTAATTTCTCTTCTCTAGTGCTGAAAGTATGATCAAATTCCAGCGATTCAAACTAAGGCTGATTATAAAACTTTACACAGCATTGCAATTTGCTGTGTCTAAAGAACACAGGAAAAGGCAAGAGAAGTAGAAAAGACACTTGTGCTAAAGCATAAACTGTATGTAAAACTTCATTACAAGAGATGGATGTGTATGCATTTTATGGGTAAGAAAAATGTTTCCCACCTTTGGAAAAATTACTGAATTCTCCTTCAGACTGAGTGCTCTGACAGTACACATCATGCATTTCTTTAACTCTGTTTGCAATGGATTGAGAAGGATCTCTGGAGCATGACCTGAAAATAAAAATAAACATTTTCAATATACTATTCCTACTAAAACCAAAACCACCCTATTTTTTAATATGTTGAAAGCACAAAAATGGAAATATACTGCACAGCAATACAAACAGACCCAAATGTATCTAACTGCAAAACAGTTTATCCACATGGGGAATAAAGTTTGGTTTGCATCTCCTACACTATGGAGTGATTTCCTAGGTAGTGCCATTTGTTAAGTAGGAAGAAAGGTCTTGAAAATTTTATACTGGCAGCTTGTGGTTAGAGAATCCCAGATCTGCTGGGTTTTAAATGGTGGATATTCATCAATCTCTAAGGACAGATGAGTCTAAACAAAGAGAACAGTCCTTCAAAATGTAAATGTCTCTCTGGATTCCATTTTACTCCAGTAGTAAAGGACTGGCTCACCTTTTAATTTACATTGTTCAGCATTAATGTTTGCTATTAAAACTAGAATAGAAAATAGGGTTATTTGGCTAAACACCAAATTTACCTGAGTATTTGCTCCAGGTTTTCACTGGGGGCATTTTTCAGCCCTGCCAGCATCGTGTGCAGGCGGCTCAGGCTGTAGGTTGCTATGGAAACAGGTGTCACGTATGGGTTGCTCTCTTTAATGTACTTGCGGCCAGTAAGGGGGGTTGTGATCCTCAGTGATTTGGACTGAAAATAAAGAAAATAACCACATCTACATATGCACTCTGTTGTGAACTTTGATAAAGGTCATAACCAAGAAACATCAATTTGCAGAATTCTTACTCTGGAACTGGTGAATTTGCAGAATTCTTACTCTGAAAATGGAAAAAAAATGGCTCCTAATGAAACAGCCCAAACCAGACCATGACTCAGGTAAGAGCAATGAAGAATTTGTCTGTGGTGCTCAGATGTTTGTATCAAACAGTTGTGTATAAACAGAGGGGATGTGATCTATGCTGAAATGCAGGTGCTGGAATTGAGTGTGAAACAATTAGACCAATCTCAAAAATCCTCCCTAAATTCCAGTATCTCTTCCTAGCCCAAGTAACAAAGGTAGCTGCTCATAGCAGAAGTGTACTGAGCCAGGGCTTCCTTTCAGCAAGTTTAACTTTTAACATGAGAAGTCCTTCTGATCAGCATTTTAGTTTATTTGCATCAGACCAAGCTATCACATTAAAATAATGTAACATCAAGGATATCCCTTCAATTAGAGCACAGCAAAATAATGCATCTTCTAATTACCTAGCCACACAGTAACTGAACAAATACATGACATTCTTCACCATGAGGTCCAGCTCCCCATACTCCACCCGTTTTCTCCCCACACTCTGAGGTGTGTTTTATTTCTGTTTCCATAGGCAGACAGGGAGGGTGGCATATAAAAACAGCAACACAGACCACGCCATACTCACCCTGTCAAAATGCTGCTGCAAATTATGCTTCACTTGTACCCTCTCAGCTGTTTCCAGTCCTGAAGGTGTGTTCAAGCACCTCGTGAGAGTTCCAATCTCTTCGTCCGCATCCTCGCCAAGGAAAATTCTCTCATCGAGGTTTCCCACTGACAGAACATACTCCTCATAGGCCTTGTTGATGGCTTTGCTACAGCAGAAAGGAAAGGCAGACAAACCCCCTTTATTTAGACTGCTTTGTTCATCTGCTCACACACTGAACACAGCTCTGGCCTGGGGAAAGTCTACTTCAAATTTCCTTTGACCCTCACTGAAGCTCCTTTAAGATCTACAGTACCTTATACATGACAGTGGCAAGGACATTATTTCCCCCATGTATTTGATGCCCTGCCATTTATCCAGCTGCAGGAAGAACACACTAAAACACTGAGAACTCCTATTTCCTGGAAACTCCTCAAAATTTACACAGCTCATATCATAAACTTCACTGAACCATTTTTATATCATTAAAAGAAAGTAAGTCCTACCCATAAACATCTCTAAACACCAACAAACCCATTTTTTTCCCTCCCACTTCTACTCAATGTGCTCCCACACCTTTTTCATAATAACTCTGAGTTACACACAAACAAAAAATCCAGGAAAGAGAAACGTAAGAATAAAGGCAGCCATCAGGTAACACCATCTTGAAGCACTGTTCCTCTTCCAAGCAGTGCCAGAACAGGAAGGCAGTGCTGGCTGGCCATCCTGAACACAAGGCATGGCTGCTCCCAGTGCTCAGCTCAGGGAACAGAGGGGCACTGCTGCAAACCAAACCACAGACAGGGACTCAGGCACTCACACGCTGTCTCCAAAGTTCCCAGGATCCAGAAATCCCGTCAGGTTTTCATCTTTTCCTTTCAAAAGCTGCAAGACATTTAAGAACAAAGGATGGGCATTTCATTTCTTATAAAGGTTTTGAACGTAACAAGTAAGGAGAGATTTTTCTATATTACAAATTTACTGACCAACCTTTTTGTCAAAAAGCTTCCGAATATATGGCTTCCAAAAATGTTCCTTTATACCTTTTGCTTCTAAAACTAATCCATAATGTAAAGAACACAGTTTTTCAATGATGCAGGGAGGATCAGATGATACTTTATAATCCTTACTATGGAAGTCTTCAGGTAGACCTACAATTCAGAATATTGTATGATTTAATTTTGCAAATCCATATCCTGCTTTCTTATTAAAGTTAAATTCTTCAGTGCTGTGTAGTCAAGGTAGTATGAAATTAAAACAGCCAACTAATTAGCTCTCTTGAAAGAACTACACAATGCCCACTAACTGGGCAATGTTATCAAAAGCAAATTTTGAGTTAGAGATTTAAAAGCATTAGTTACTGAGTGATAAAAATTACATATATCAATTCTAATAGGAAAAAAAATCAAACATTGGTGAACTACAATATTTATTTGAGATAATGGTCCCAGGTCACATCAGAAGCACTACACTTGGCCAATCCTGTACAACACTGAAAATGAAGTGCAAGCCTGGGAAGAGTTACATCAGAAATTCAAAGGCAGCTTCTCCCCATTCATTTGAATTTGTGGTTATCAAGTCAACCTACACTTCCATTCTCTTCAGAAAGAGAACAGCAGCAATCCAGAAATGAGAGAGAAACAAATCTTCTATGTGAGCCCTGGATCTTTCCAAACTGCTGCACTACAGAACATTCCAGTCTCACTGTGTCCAGTGATGGCTGTGTCTTTATGCACTTTTCCACTGACATTAAACCCTCATTAACTCAAAGTATTACTCTGGAACTTCCTTCAAGGGTATTTCCACAGTACATCAAATTCTTGACCTAATGTATTATTTACAGAATTCACTAGTCTGTTATTACATGCTACATTAACAGGAATGGAACTGTGTAGCCGGATGCAGAAAATATTAGTTCTCATGTATTTCAAATCACCTTGTTTTTTTCAACATACCCTTAAAATTAGGATTCAGGAGTTCTTTACGGTTGGGACACTGCAGAGCATTTCCATACACGAGATCCAAAGCACATAACAAGAGATGGTAGGAATTGACCAAGTCATCACTGATCATAGGAAAATTTCCTGCAATATTAGAAAGACATAAGACATAAAATTAGCAGAAAAAGTAAAGTAAATTTGAAAAATTAAAATTTCAGAATCTTTTACCCAAGAGACTGTTGATGTTTGTATTACAATCACTAATGCAATCTTGGAAACACAGTGGTTAATGACTGTAAGTACCTGGATAGCAACACGGGCAGTAAAGCAGACTCCCAATAACACATAACAAATAGAAAAGTAAAATACTTTTTCAGAAACAACAATTGTGAAGGAACCCAAATATATTGTGCTGAAATCAAACCTTACCAAAATGTTCCTAAATCAGCTGTTGCTGCTCCCTCATTCACAGTAACCTCATTAAGCAGTGCATAAATCACTTGAAGCAGCACTAACTGTGTAATGCAAGCTGCCCCAAGGAAGAAAATCCTGCTTCTGTAACTCTGGCAGCACCAGCCCCACTGCCTGGCACAGCCATGTCCTTCACTGGATCCCCACTGCACCTGCCCCAAGCAAATTCTGCTCTGAAGGCCAGGGAGGGGTAGAATGGGTTCTGAGACTCAACTTTTCCTCTTTTCCCCAGCTTTGCATTGCTGCAAACAACTTTAACTTTGGCAAGGCTGGATCCAGGTTTTAGATGGCCTAGAAACTGCCTCCTCCTTCAGCCCCTGCCCCTCACTCCCAGAACAAACCTGTACCTAAAGTCAGATTTGTTTTTTTAACAATCTGTTTTTTCTTGCAAAACAATTTGCTGGGGGCATATTCATTATTAACAGTAATAAACATAACTTCATTTCTCTTGTGCTTTACAGAGGAGCTGACTGTGTCTATCTCTGGTCCTGGTTTATGAAGGATATTTTATCTCTCATTTTCCTGCAGAAAAGAGTCCTTGTAACCTCTTCACTCTTTTAACACCTTTCACAACGATTACAATCAGAGCTGTATGTGACTCTTTACTGAAGTCATTTATGTTTATGATATTCCTCTCGAGGAGTGGCCATAGCTAAAACAGTTTAGTAAAATAAATTATACAATTAATCAATAACATAAATCACAATTCACTTTTTATGCACAGCATGATGTTTCTATTTCTCCTTAAATACTAATGACTCTTCCACTCTTTCCACCCTCCCTCTTTTTCTCAGGGAAGCTCCAAATCACTTGGCTGAGCCCACTATGAAGAACAGATCTAAATTCTTGAAGAAATCTATCATATAGTAATAAATTCACTTAGAACACGTTGACATGGATACATGATTAGAGAATTTTTCTCAATTATGCTGTTATTTTTTTACCAGTAACATACCAGTTTGTTCAAATTTATGTTATTTTCTGGTTCCATGTTTGTTAGAAGAAAAATTATTTCAATGCAGATAATTTGAACTATTTACAATAATGAACCTTAGATGAAATTTTAATTAACTTTATCCACTTATCAGTTATTTCCAAGTCATTAATGGTTCACAGCAAAGCAATGAAAATCCTAAATACTATTAGCAAATCTTTAATCAATAAAATTCTCAAAGTAATTGTCATAACACAGGATCAATTCCACAACCATGAGAACTTACTGTCAGCACAGAAATAAATATAATTTCACAGTACCAGTAGTTCCATAGTAATTTGCTGACATTTCAAACAAGGCTCCCTTTCACAACTAAAATATCAAATATATCAAGTATCAAATAATAAACCACCAGAGATTTTCTTCCCCCATCAGTTTTAAAGAAAGAAATGAAAGAGTTTGAAGAGCAGTTCTTACAAACAGTTTGCTGAAGTGCAGTCCCAGTGAACAAGGGGCTCCCTCAGAGTGCAGTGCATGAACTGAAGGCAATGGGCTGCAGGAGCAGACAAGCCTGGGCCTGCCACTGCTGTGTGGTTGCTGTGATAAGGATTTACTGCCCACCCCCAAACCACACAGCACAAAACCTCACACCAACACCCAAGGCCTTAATAGTCAACACTTTTACAAACAAATAGTTTCCATTTTTAAACTGCTGCCACACTTTAATAATAATTTAGTAACCTTACAGCTTCTATGCACTGTAATTTTTCCTTTTCCTTGTAGAATTCACTTGGATGTGTTATCAACATGGTATTCTCCACAGGGTTAGTTACCACATCTGAAACTGCTTGGAATTACCATGTAGTCAATGGATGATGCACTTACTCAAACATATCAGTCACTAACTTAGCAACAGGAAGAACCATAAAGTCCCTCTGCACCTTGTCAACCATCCAATCTTCCCACAGAAGTGCAGACTTCACAGAAAGGAAAAGAAAAACCAGTGATTTTCCAGACTGACCTACTTACAGCTGCCTACCTGTGCTAAGGCAGTGAAGTCCTGACTGACTGGAAATAAAGTACAGCACTAACTCTGCTGGGATCAGTGGCTGAAATCATGCTGTGTTTCAGGCTGAGAGCACCACCCTTGTTTAGGAAAGACTTCTCTTGCCCAATAAGGTGGAATTTGCAGCCTTACAAAAAGGCATCTTCCTCACAGGACGGAGTGCTCAGAGCAGCACTTGTGCCCCAGCACACCCTGCCTGACTTTTGCAGGGATGTGGTGCTGAGGGTTCAGCTCTGCTGCCAGGAACCCTCTGCAGTGTGGCACAGTGCTGAAAGAAAGGCTTTGTAAACAAAGGTCTGTGCTGAACAAAATTAGTGCCAGGCCATTCAATATTGCCACAGCCTACTCTGTCCTAGCCTCAAAATCACCACTTAAGGAAATCATAGCACACTGTAGGAATCTTAACACTGAAATTTGAAAAAACACATCCCACCACCCACTCCCAAACAAAACAAAACAAAATCCTTTTATACCTTTCCTTGGAGAAATAAAAATATTGGGTTTCCTCTGATAGGTATTATATTATGAAAAAAAATCAAGTTACTGGACATTATCAGCAGATCTGATCTACAATGATGCTCCTTCCACATGGAAATATTGTCTTTATTTATCAATATTGTCTTTATTTTCCCCAAAGCACTACCTTACTTATGCATCACTCTCAGTGAACACTCACCAAAGCAGGACCTGAAACAAGGCCTAGGGATGTGGAAACTCTTTAAGACACAGATTTGATGAGGAAAGATTTTGGACTATACATGCTGTGACTGCACAACTGAAACCTAAAATGAGGATTTAATCCTGTTCCTTCCTTTTTCTCCCAACAATCACCATCAAGAAACACATCTGAAATTCTCTACTGCTCTTATAAGCTTTAAGGCTGCTCTTACAATAAGATTATATGTACACTGCACCTATTGGGTGTTTTAAGGACTGCTATAAAATAAGGACCAATAGAACTATGTCTGATGCATTTCAGATGCCTTACCTTTGGCATGAACAAACAGGACCCAACAGAACTGGAAAACTTCGGTCACAGTACATGGTTGTCGTCTGTTGGAGGGAAATACAGCAAGAAGACAATGAGCTCAACGAATCAGAACTGATAGAACATCATACAAGAGTCACTAATTCAAAGAGAAAACTAAGCTTTACTGCAGTGTGGCAAAAATCTTACACCCTTCCCACAAAGCCCTGCCTAAGGGAAATATAGAAAGATGCACAAAACCTAAAAGGTTTAGTGTAGGCACAACTAGAACCCCTGTTTGGAGGTTTAGTCTGGAACCCCTGTTTCAGCCTCCAAGTTCAATTCCACAGCACTCCAAATAGAAACAGTAACAAAGAAACAAAGCTTCTACTATAAAGTAAAATACCCACAAGATCTGCAGCTAGGAAGAAATCCATGGGAGTTACTGGGCAGTGAAACAGACTGAGCAGTACTATGAGTTAATAAAGCCATGCAGATCATAAAAAGATCAGATCCTTCCTGTCTTTCCCATCTTTACAACACCAGTGCTTCCCTTGCCTACAGGCTGATTGAAATCTCTCCCCTCTCCCCCATCCCACAAATCATCAGAAACTCAGCAGCTTTGGGATTTCCTGCCCCTGTCAGATCTGAAATTGAAAAAGAGATTAAAAATTAACTGCAAGCAAGAACAAGCCAACTCTGATAGCATAAACAACAACTACGAAAATACAGTCAAAATACAACTAAGACAAACAAGCAACTTCATTATATTTTCACTACAGTAATACTCTACAATCAGTCTGGAAACAACAGAAACCCACCTCTGTTTCCTTCCTCTCTGCTGACGAGGTTGATCTTCTTGAGGATACCTGAAAATGTCCTGAAAAATGGGCTCATACTTCTTAAAAATGACTGCAGAAACGGTGAAGTTCCTCTCCAATCTCTCAGTTCTCTCTCTGAACTGGGATGGAAGATTTGCCATGTCTTCCCACTTCTTCATCTTGTTAAAAAACTCAATCAAGCTGCAAATACCGAATGGGTTAGATCAGACAGGCCGTTTGGTTCTCCTGCAGAAATAAACTCTACATTTTCAACAAAAGTGCAATTTCTACTGCCCTAACTACTGATGAAATGGTGGCACTGCAAACATGACAATGAACTCAGAGCCAGTCCTGCTCATGGTTCAGCTCAGACAGCTCGTGAAATATTTTTAGATGCTGGGCTGATAACCACATTAACTGTGTACTCACAGGTCTGGCATCCTCTCACAACGACAAAATCAACTCCAACAGTTAGATTAATCTGAAATCAGACTTGTTCTTCTGAATAATTTATTAATATAAATAAAACAGCCTGTAAGATATAAAATGCTAAGAATATTCTATAAAGTATGAAAAACCTCTTAAGTTTTAGTAAATTGCACTTTGCAAATTTGGCTTTAATTCCTTTTCTATTTCTTTATGTACACCTTCTTTTTCAGTGTTATTAGTCTTGATAGCTCAGATCACAGAACCAATTTATCAACATTTAATACCCTGAATTTCTAATTTGGAAAATAAAAGCTTATAAAGGAACACTTTAGCAGCAATGCTTCAACAGCAGACGAAATGGGATAAGAAGTACATAAGAACATTCATTCTTTATTTTGTGACAATCTATGGAATTTTTAGAACACAATGAGATTGCTAATAAATAAATTCAATTATTTCAGAAGCTTTTCTTTATTACTTTATAGACATAAACATTGACACAAATTTGTTCATCAGATTCTGACCTCATTTAGTGACTTTAGCAAAACCATGTGAAAGGTGAAGTTTTCTTATGCAAAAACAGAGATAAATCTTGTGAACATTTTCACAGTGAACTACAAATGGTTTCTCATGTGAGACGTCCACGCTCTGCACACCCCCAAAATTTACTGTTCTTCAGTGACTGGCTTCTTTCTCCTGTGAGTGAAGGAAGTCAATCTCTTATTTTGAAAACCAGTCATTTTATGAACATAGTACTGAGCCAAAGGAGCTGCCCGACTTCTGTGACAGTGAGCTCTAACACAAACATTCTGGGGATATAAAGTCTATCTTCAAAAGCAGGAAACAAGAAACACATTTAGCTTTTATTCTCCATTTCCAATTTCACAAGGTGATAAACACCCTTTGAGATTTTGTAAGTGTCTAAAAATCAGCAAGAATAAGTTACCTTTGGTCTGAACAGCGCAGGATTCTGGTTAAGGATACATAATTTCCTTCTGCCGTTCCCCTGCTCACAGTTGGAATCGCTTTCCTGCAAGCCACGTACAAGGCACAAGCCAGCCAATGCATGTCATTTCCCTGTGAAACAAAACATCAGGCATCTAAAAAACTGCACTAAAAACAAAAACATGCTTTTCAGCTAGCCCAACATCGGGGAAAAGCACTGTGTCCTGAACAGATGAAGTTCAACCAGTGAGAAAATTGATGTGCTGTTTCAAACTTCTGTTGTGCTTTGGGTTTTTAACTGCAACAAAACAGGTGCTACATAGACACTAAACACTGAACTGCATCAAAACTAAACTTACTAGTTACCATTATAAATTTCACATTTGACTCAAAGTGTGAAATACATTTTGAGTATATGAAAATATATTTTTAATGTTGTTCTACAGCATTTTATACTGCTCGAATTTAAAAGAAAAAGGTAACAACAAAAAAGAGAAAGGCTACAGTTCTTGCAACCAAAAGAATCTTCTGTCCTGAACAGACAGCAGAAAAAGAAAAACGCTTCCATTTTGCTCCGTATTACACAATTATTCAATCTGGTACCTAAAGACAGAAATTAATTCTAATGAGCACTTGAAATTTTATTCTCCGTCTTTGATCAAAGAGTAACACCTCAGTGGAAAAAAGGACGGGTAAAACAAGGGGCCAGCCTGACTCCGATGCTGCCGTGGTTTTGCCGGGCTCCGTGCTGCCGCGGGCCCGGGTGAGCGCACACCTCCGGGGGCACGGCAGGGCTCGCCCCGAGCATCGCCGCCCGCCCGCGCTGTGACAGCGGCGCTGCCCGAGCGGCTCCTCCTCCCTCACGGGCGGCCCCGGCCCCGCAGCTCTGCCCCGAGAGCCGCCCGGTCACCGGCGGGCAGCGCTGGGGGCCCCGGGAGCTGCCCGGGCTTATCACAAGCGCCACTTTTGCTATAGGAAGGCACCGATAAAAGGAGCTTCCGAAGCACCCGGGCGCGTCACCGCGTGTTCCTGTTTTCAAGAACGACGCGACAACCCTTTACCTTCTGCCCTTTACCTTCTAGCCGTCACCTTTTACCCTCCAGCCCCCAGCCCGGGCCGTGCCAAGCCCGCAGAACACAGCTCACAAATGCGATCACACCTGCGCGGGGCATCTCCGCGGGCCCCGCGCGGCTGCGGAGCGGCGCCGGCCGAGGCCACCGCGCCGCTCCGCGGCCGAACCGCGGGGAACCGAAGCACCACAGCGACCGGGGCTCTTCCATTTTTAACACCTTTCCGCCGCTACGACTCCCAATTGCGATGGCTATTCCCGGCCGCCCGGGCGGTGCGGGGGAGAGGCCGCCGCGCGTCCACCGCCGTCCCTTCCCTCCGCACTTCACCCGCGCGTCCCGCCGCGCTCCCCCCGGGCCGGCCGCGGCCCCGTCACCCCCCCTCACCTCCAGGGTGTAGTTGCGCCTCATGCTCTGGTAGCTCAGCCAGGCCTCGGCGCGGGCGCGCTCGTCCATGTTGAGGCTCCTGCATAGCTCCTCGTAGCGCTGCCGGGTCTCCCCGTCCTCGCCCGGCGGGGACGGGGCGGCGGCGGCGCCCCCCGCGGGACCCGGCTCGGCCCCGGCCGCGTCCTCGCCCGCCATGCCGCGCCCCGCCGCTGGGGGGCAGCGCCGCGCTCCGCGCACCGCGCCTGCGCCGCCGCCCCGCGCGTTCGAATCCAAACACCGAGGGAGGGGCCCCGCCCCCGCCGCGCGCCGCGCCCGCTCATTGGCCCGCGGGGCGCCCGCCCGCCCCGGCCGCGCGCAGGCGCGCGCGCCCAGCACGCACCGCGAGACGCGCGCGCGGCACGGAGCGGGAGCGCGCCCGGGGCGGGGTGGGGCCGGGATCGTGAGGGCAGCCCGGAACGGGCCGAGAGCGGCCAGGCCGGCAGGGGCTGGGCACAAATATACACACAAATATATACAAATATGTACATATATGTACAAATATGTACACAGAATGCGGGGTACGGGCTGTACACAAATATATACACAAATATGTACACAGAGTGCGGAGCACGGGCTAGACAGAAATATGTACACAAATATGTACAAATATATACACAGCGTGCGGGGTACGGGCTGTACACAAATACATACACAAATATATACACAAATATGTACACAGAGTGTGGAGTACGGGCTGTACACAAATATACACACAAATATATACACAGGGTACAGGCTGTACAGAGGCACTGAGGGATAGGAAAGACAGAAATAGCTCCCACTGGTCAAGTCTCAGCTGAGCAAAGAAGAGGCTGCCAAAAATAAGATTTAAGTCCTAGAGCAGGTAGATGTCAATTAAGTGATCAGTAAAACAGGCTGCACTTGATTAAAAGAGATTTATTGACTCTGTCACCTTGATTTTGTATTACTGGTATTTCATGAACACTGAAAGCTTCAGGGAAAAATAAATGTCAAGAAAAGATGATTTGACTGACCTGAGATGTGATTCAGGACACAAATACAATCAGTACCCAGCACTGAGAACTGCAGAAAGCCCGAGCTGGCACTGGAAGATGGTGATACCAGCAGGGTCCCCCCCGACCCCAAACCTGCAGTCCCCAGACTACCAGAACAACTTACAACATTAAAAACAAGTGATTAGGTTGTATTTAATCTTACATCCTTTATATAACACAGAGGAGCTGTGAACTTCGCAGTGAGGCCAGGTTCCTGCTCTGAGTTATGCAGAGCATTGATGGGAAGCTCTCTGCCACCCAGAAGACTATATAAATGATGTAGGGCTTTAAATTTACACTATCTACTAAAACACAAAGCAGCAATAACTTATTACAGCATTTAATTTCTACTGAGAAATACTCATCTGCTCTTTAAAAATCTCTCATATAAAAAAAAAAGGAAGATCAAACCCTCAGAATATTCAAAGATAAAGCTGGGGTTAAAGGGAAGGTTATTATGCTGTGATTACACCTGTGTACTTCCCTATGGTTTCATGCATCAGGACTTCAGGAAGAAATGGTTTAACTTGACTGCTGTTGTGTAGAAAACTTTTCAAAAAAGTTTTCATTTAATGGCATACTGAAAACTCAAGACAAGAACCATTTTAGTGAAATGTTTTTTATCCCTGAGAACTTAGCTTCACTTATTTCTCCGCTTCTCCCCTCTTTCCCTCCCGCTCATCCCCCATTAAAAAGATACAAGAATAATAGTTACCTCATATGGCACATTAATTATTTGAATGATTTTGACTACTGCTAGAGCTACCAGTATGACAAGTAACAGCCACAAACACCCTCTCAGCCTCAGTCCCTCAAAGCTGCTTGGCTAGCCCCCAGTAAAATACATTTTTTCAGTCCTGTAGTCTCAGAAATCTTCCCCAGGAGCATGCTCTTGCCCCTGCTTTGAGCTGCTGCACACAGGTCAAACACTGTCAAGCAGAGGAGCTGACAAATCAAATGTTTTTATTGTCTGAGAGCAGAAAACAGTGTGGGGATTGTTACCAGTTTTGGTGAGCACTAGGGAAAGCGCTCTCATCTCTCTAGATGATGACACTGTTTTTATCATTAGGATCCCAAGAATTTCCCAAACCAGCCTCCCTTTGATTAGAGACCTTACCTGGAGCACTAATGAGAATTGTGCACTGTCAGGTCTCGTTCACACTGGAAGCACACAGGAGGCAGAGCAAACAAATCCTCATTTTCCAGTTTAACTTCATGAAGGATCTTGGGCATTATATTTTCCTTCCTTCCTTGCATGAAAGAACCTGAAAGGAGGCAGCATTCAATAAAACAAAATCATGAAAAGAACTTGGAAAGCTGTTATCTTTATTTTCTTTTCCTCTAAACGTAACAAAGAAATTATACTGCCTGTTTGTGTAACATTAGGGACATTTAGATAAGCCAGGACAGTTATTTTGTAAACTCCTGTGGCTACACCAGTACAATTAGTCTGCTCTACAGACAACACCGCCAGCCCAAGGTCCAGCAATGCACACATGTAAAATTTTAAATGTTGGTCAGCTACAGCAGTGTAAATCCCACATTGCACTGAAACAGCCTGCTCATGTGGAAGGTAATGATAGGTGTAATAGAACTAGATCAGAAACTGCCCATAAAACTAGCAGTTAGTAACTTGCACATCACAAATAAGTTAATGTAACACTACCCTGTAGATCCCTTTATATTAAGCCCGAACACCAGGCCCATTTCATCTTGCTACAGCTTGAATTAGACCTTCATCAAACCTTCCTTTTAATGGGTGATCAGCATAGTCACAACTGAGCAATCCATCAAAAATGTATTACTAAATAACACGGCACAAATCATTTTCTCAGACACAAAATAAAACAAATAGGACAGGACTTTTCCCTGGACACCTTGTTAAGAGGCTTCTCTAATCATCATACCCCACATACACTTTAGAAAAATTTCAAAGGAGTGCCAGAAACTAACCACCAATAGAGTGCCTACATCACCTTTCTTGGCAATATTTCCACTGAAAAATAGATCCTTATATTTTAATTTATAGACCAAGACAACTGGATTCTAAAACTAATTTTAAAAAATACTATTAGAGATTTTGCAGGACTTCCATGGAAAACAGAAGTTGAGAACAGAGATCATGTATATGTGACCTTCTATCACCTGTGCACTCATCTGCAGAAGCTCAAAAAGGATGATCAGGATATGAAGACAAAATTCAGACTGAAATCAATAAGGATACCACTGAATCATTCAAATGCAATGCCAGGTGGCACAGGACAAGCAGGAGACAACTTGGGTTCAGAAGCAATGTCTGTGCCCTGTGTGAAATACAATAGTTAAGTGCTGTGTACATAATTAAAAGCTTTAATAAAGATGTGGAAAGTAATGCAAAGTTGTTTTTTTTTTTTTAAAGACTGAAAAGGTACTTACTTCACTGCTAACATGCTTATTTAAAATTAAGGCGACTTTTGGCCCAGAACCTAGACCATACATTCTTTTCTAAGCATAAGTACTGAAGGGTGGGAGTAACAGCTGGTTTGATTGTAAGATAAGAGAATTAGAGAGAATTGATTCCCAGTAAAATTACACAAGAGTAAACCATGGTCTTGGGCAGTAGGTGTGTTATGTCCTTGGCTTGTTTGCAGGGTTTTTTAAGGTCTTAAGAATAATTTCAGTTTTAAAACTTAGCACTGAAAGCTTGAGTTTTGCTGCTGGAAGATCCATGTTTAATCCTTACACAGCATTACTTTCACATACTGAGGCCGACATCACGGGTAGTCAAAGAATATGTTTAATAAAAAATAATTAAACTTCCATTTGCTCTATAGAACATCATAGAAAGTAATTCAATAAATTACAAATGACTTTTTAAGACGCTTGTTCAACTACAGAAAGCAAATTCAGACTACACAGAACACAACTGGCAAATATTGCAAATGTCCAAAAAAAACCTGGACTAAGACTTGGATCATGAAGCCTGAAACAAGGGATAGAAATACAAGGCAATAACAGCTAAGGTTTTTTTAGTAACTACCAACACACACTTTATCATCACCTTGGATATCCTTTTAATTTTAACTTCAGTATTAGTGTAATTCTACTGAGGTTTCCTTATAACCCTTAACTTTATACAACCGTATTTGCATATAGTTTAGCTGATAGTGGGACACTTTTTTCCCCCTCTGGATCAAACTGATGAAAAATAACCCAAATATAATTATGTTCAAGTCTACATCAGCCTTCATTACTTGAAACTGTAATTGCCTTATTACATAGAAAGAATCACTAGAACAGTAACCAAACTTACTTGACCATAATAGGAAAATACTTTATTTCATAAATCTGATATAAATTAGGTTTTAGCCACAAGATTTAGGACTTGTTTTGTGGGGGAAGGGTGGGAAGTGATGGTATTGTTGACATACTCCATCAGCAAACGAAGTTAATAACTGCTTGTAAAACTTTGGCTATTTCATAGATGCATCCTAGTTAAATAAAAGTGCTATATTACACAAAGGGCAAAATATTAAATATGAAATACTTTTTCTTTTAATGACGAAGAATTGGCTACCCCCTTCTCTTGGCAGTTTTTGATTTTCACTATTGCTAAGACACTGCATGAAGGGCCAAAAATCAGAATACTATCTGGGAAAATACGTAACCAGCACAATCCAAATGGTACTTGTATAATTGTGTAATTACATCTAATACTGCTTCTAATCATGGGGCTAGTTATTTTGCACATAGAAACTTATATTTCATTGGTAAAGTTCTTGATAAAAAACAACACAGTTGTTTTACTGTACAAGCAAGCAACAGAACTATATCAAAATATACAGTTTTTGTTTTTTATTTTTAAATTTATCCCTTTGTAAAGCTTTTTCCATGACTTTCACTAGTACCTGTATCTATTTTCTCTTAACACTTGCCTATTCTTGGACCGCAAATGATGTAACCAAGGTCACCTGAAGTCTCAGTCAGTTCAGAAGTTCTGTAAATGTGAATCTGGGCCTCGACTGTGTCAGAGTAATAGCAGCTTAAGAAGAAGGAGGAATCATATCACACATCAAATCTTAGACAGATTTTGTATAGTAAAGGGTTCTAAGGATTTGGACTTGAAACGAGATGCCTTATGCCCTGTTACTGTGGTTTCTAGGAATAATTTGTCTTCCTTACTATTCAAAGTGCTTTTTTCTTTAGTGGGTAACTCAGCATAATATATGAAGTGATATCCCAATAATGATTTTGGATAATATTTAGTCAGATTTAAATCTGCAGAGAAGTTTAAACTCAAAAGGAGTTCAAAACTATCTGTACTTTATTTACCATTATTAACTGGGAGCTCCAGGAGGTTTTATGACATAAAACACAAATAGAAATCTACACAAACAAAGCAAACAAACAATTTTTACATGAATTATGCAGTGTTGAAAGGTCTTTTCAGTGGCACTTTATGACAGTTTGCCTCTTCTGAGTCTTGGGGAAACTACTCCTCATTTTGGGACTTTTAATTCTGCAGAGGGAGCCCAAAACTTTGCAAGGTGTAAACTAAATAGACCTGGTGCCAAGTAGCATGAGATAAGACAATTTTTGCTTTATTTCCCCCTTACTGCTGTCAAAGAGAACAGCTGCAATAAGGGGGAAAGAAAACCCCAACTGTCTTATCTCAAGTAACTCAGATTTTAACATGCCATACAGGATGTCTTTAAAAAACAAAACAAAACCTGAAAACAAGTAATAGAAACCAATGTAAACTTCCTAAACTAACTCAGCTGAGGTAACAGGTAGCCAGTTTAATTGGCTAATTGGGAAAAATTTATCTTCTTTTAAACACACTTGTACCTGAATTGGAAACAGCAGTGCATCACAACACTAGAGCATTTTCATGTAATTAAAGCAATGGATGGTGATGTAGATTCTACAGCTTTCATGACATTCATTAGCTGCCCAAATTATTGCTGAGTTTTGATCTGTAAATTATAAGTGTCAAGGAGGCTGTAAAACTATATTCAAATTAAATCAATAATATGCATAAAGTATTCTGTGTTCACTGCAAATATATTAAATATACAGCTCTTACTTGAGCATTATTTTCATAAAATTAACCCCCCAACAAAATTATAATGCCTTTTGTTGTAATTTTACACCATTGTGTATTTGATAGTACATACAAGTTCAGAAACTTATGAACTTCAAGAAATATTACATGCAAAACGTCTCTGAAAGCAGTTTGCACTTCTAAACAAATACTGAAATGTTCGGTCAGTAAATCATTGATGCACTCAACACTGGGTTATTTACAATGAAATAATTAAAGAATAAATTCAAAATCAGTTTATAATTTAAGTGCAGAGTCTGGGGTCAGTCTTCATCGCTCGAATCCGAATCCTCAGATGAAGACGATGTACTGTCAGATCCAGATGAAGCATCTGCTTTCTCTGAACCCTCATCTGTGCTGTTTTCATTGTGAGAGCTTGGCTCTGTTCCCCCTTTGTCTTCCTGATCTCTAACCCTAGAATTTTCCTCCTTTTCTTCTGTGGGCTTGGCTGAGCCCGTGTCATTGCTTTCACTGTTCTGTACATCAAAAATATTAGACTGAGACAAAGCTGGGATATGAAGATTAAGGCCTGGAGTGAGAAGCATCCCTGGGTAAAGTATGTTGGACAAAAGTAAAGGGTTAAGAGAGAGAGGATTGGCAGCTGCGGCGGCAGAGGATGTCGAAGGAGAACTGGAAACAGAGTTTTCACCACCAGTGTCCGTGTTTTGGTCTTCTGTCCTTTCCTTCTTTGCATCCGTCTCCTTCGAATCGTTTCCCTTTTTCTCCTCCGAAGCGGATTCCGTGGACTTTGTCAGGAGCCCTCCCATGCCCAGCAGGTTTGGCAGCCCGGCCATCCCCGAGAGCAGCATGGGGAACATGGCCGCCACGTTCTTGGCCTCTCCCGCGGCGGCAGCGAGGCCGGCCGGCATTCCCATCAGTCCCGCCGTCACCTGCAGCGACTGCAGGTTGTGCAGGTTGTGCTGCAGGGCCTGCAGGCCGGGCAGCTCCACCCCGGGCAGCAGCCCGTTGGCCAGCAGGGGGTTCACGGACACGCTGTGCGCCGAGGCTGCGGCCGCGGCGGCCTTGGCGATCTCGCTCTTGGGGCGCCTCCCCCTGCGGCTCACCTCCTCCCGCACCACCGGGCCCGTCAGGATGCGCTCGAACATCCCCTCGGGGAGGAAGCCCTGCAGAGACACAGCGGCACTTTAGTGCGATCCGGGAGCTCCAGGATGGCAAAGGAAAAGCAAACAGGGAACTCGAGGGTACAGAAGTCACAGTATTAGAGCATCTTTAACAAAATCTCTAATTTGAGGTTGCCAGTCACTGTTCCACCCCTTTCTCCTATTCCAGCTGTACCAGCAAAGCATTTACTGAACTAAGCTGGCAGAAAGCTGACACTGCCTCATGTTTGCTGTTAATGTAATACCAGAAATGAAAATCACACCTCTTGGCATGCATTTTTTTTCTATTTGCCTTGTTTCCTTTCAGATAGATTTAATGTCATGGTTATCTTATTCTGCAAATACTTACAGACTGTTTTACCACTTCTCCCCACTCAGGAGCCACTCCATACTCTGGATTTTCTTTCAAGAATCTGCACAAATCCTTCAGAGGGGGAGCAAATGCACCCCCAACCTGAGAATCAGAAGATAGAAGTCAGTGAATATGTGACAACTGATAAGAAAAAAGGCAACATTAATACCTGGCACTGTTTCATTTTTACCTTTTGAATTACACAGTACAAATAAAGCCTCACTTCAAATTATCATGGAGCATGGTGCAGCTTTTGGCTGACTCCTGGTGATAGATATGTATGTGATTTGTTCTAAATCTACTAAACTCAAACTCATCTATTGAACTCAATTCAAGACTTCAGTATTTGACATTCCCACTGATGTTTAATATTTAATATTTATTTAGACACGCAATGAATGGAAGAGTAACCACATGAACAGAGAACAGTGGTTCAAGTATTACCAAGAAGGTTGTAAGTACAACCCTGTTAAGCTTTTCCTTTATTCAGTATATAAATCCTATCCTCTCATCTCAGTCAACTTCTAAAAATATTTAAGAGGCTCTGCCATCATGAATTAAGTTCCTGAGGTTTTTTTCATGCAAAAAAGGCCAAATTAAAGTTACTAAACAGCATATCCTAATAAAAGCATATAAGCAGGAAAGTGAGGCTTTTAAATTAATGAGAGGTATTATTCAGATCCAGAAAGAAAAAAAAGAAGATTTTCCAGTTTCTGCTTAACTTTCTCTATAAACTGCAAATTAAACTCATATTTTTCTAGGCTACTTTTGGTCCCTCACTCCCTGCTACTCAAAAGTATTACAGAACTAAAAAAGTAAATGAGCAAAAACAGGTTTGGTGATACACAGAAATTGGAGACAACTTATACATAGAAAACCTGGTATTAATTAAATTCCCAAGTACCAGCTATGGAGTGGAAATTTGAGAGGAAAAAAGCCATCATGAAAACACAGGTTTTCACAGTAAACAGAGATCATATCTCTCACTCCTTGATCTTCAACTTTGACAAGATCCCTCAGGGCACAGCTCTTGAAGAGCAGCCACAGATCTCAGTTTCAAGAGACTCACAACCATTCTGGTTCCCCTTCAGAGCTGCTGTCTCAATACACTGAAGAGATTAAAGACTCAAATTCTGCCTCGCTCTCCTGTACAGATGGACAAAGCTCCTGACCTTAATATAGCAGCAACAAAAAAACCCCATCCTGCTTCCCTTGTAGCTGCTCTAACAAAAAGAGAAGCTGGCAGTGCCACAAGGGAAAGGGAAAATGCTCCTTACATGAACACAACAGCTCAAAGATTCCCCCTGGGCTGCTGCTCTGGTGCTACACTGACATTCAAAGACACCATCAAGCACATCTGGCCAGATCTGCTCAACAGACACCAGTGATGTTCTGCATGCTTTTCTTGAATATTGCCTTTAGCCTTCCCCAGAGTCTGTTCAAATGCATTGTGCTGTTCCTAAACTTTGACCACCTGCACCAAAATTCAATTCAATGCCTGCTCTCACATCTTCACTGCTGCCTTTGACACAAGAATTCCCCTTCCTCTTTTGTTGTCCTGTTCCCCTACCATTTCACATAGAAATGTGACTGACAGCCAATACTACTGGTGGATCCATAAAGGGCAAATGGCAGACATAACTGGAAAAAGCAAAAAGCAAAATCATCCAGTACAGAGGATTGCCTCAATTCCAAAGGACAAGTTTCTATGTCAGATATACTACCAAAATAATTTTGTCAAAAATAGTAATGAGAAGATCATAAAAAAATCTTAAAATTCTGACAAGGTTGCCACTTTGATAACACATTTTGAACATGTATTTTAGTGGCCCTGCCTCTGTCTGAGTCAATGGCATACACACTGCATCATACAGAGTGTTCAGTTCTATAAACCATGGGCTAAGTTTCTATCTGTATCTTATGTATTTTCATAGTAGCAAAAAATTTACCAGAAGATTGTAATTGACGTTTTTGTTCTGCGCCAAAACTTTACAACAAAAACCTTTCATTTGTACACTGGGAAAATTTTAGCAAGTGTGGTATACCAAGTTCTTCATCTGGAGTAACTTTTCATTTGGGGAGTATGAGAATGGGAACAGTATCATGAATACCTTTCTTGCATTTCTTCTATTTATGAGCTGAACACGTTCTTCACCAGTCAAACTGTTAACATCCAGTTTATTGGGGTTTCGACAACGGTGTCTTTTTTGTTTGGGTCTCCCATCGTGCAGCTGCATCCTCTGTTATAAAGGAATTAAAAAGCCAATTATCCTTCTGATATAACTGCTCTAAAAACAGTAAGAGCTCTGTAAGCATTCTCTTGAGCCAGGTACTAATTTGAAGCCAACTTCAACTTCAGAAATATTTTAAAGCCAGTACTTATTCACTAATCACAATCATTTAATAAGCAGTCCAGTAAACAGCACTACATTATCTCTCTGATGCCTCTGCCCATTGCTTTACTAATTTTTCAGTTTTTAACAGTGCTTTAACTGTCTGGATGATTCCTGCTGCTTTGTATCATCTTCATGGAGAAGGAAAGTTGTTATTCCAGATATCACACATATGATTTTCTTACATTAAAAAGTGTCAAATTCAGAAGCAACAGTATGAGAAGATCATACCCACACAAACATCACTACCACAGCACTGTACTGTAAGTACGAGATGCATTCCACAGTAAGTTCTTTAATCCTTTTGCACATCACTATGCTGTTACACATTTTCACCTCCTATCATCAGTACCACAGTAATATGAGTTTTCTTGTCCTAGATAATTTTTTAAATACTAAGTGAAATCATACAAAGATCAAATGTCTTGATTTGGTATTGCTTTTCTTGACAATTACATTTGTGAGACAAAAGGAAGGCTTGGAGACCTCACACTGTAAAAAGAAATGGACATTTTCCTTTTCCTATGTGGAACATAAGAACAAGGAAATAATTCCCTGTAACACAGAATACAAACCAAAATACATAATATGTGAACTATTGTACTATTTAGCTAGGGAGAAGTGAAAGAAATACTTACAGGAATACAAGCTCCTGAATCTTCAACATATCCAGGATGTTCTTTAAGCCACCTTTCTAAATCTTTTCTTTTAGGGGCATCATCACCTGCAAGCCTTGTTCCATCTTTTAGGTTAATAACAGGAACTGGGCTCTCTGCATCGAGCATGCCTTGGGACTGTGTGTAAGTGAGTGCTGGGTTTATTCCTGCGGCAACCTGGCAGGAGTTAATACCTGGATTAACCTGGAGAAATTAAAAACATCTGCTTTACTGCACTGAAAACAAGCCATCACAATTATTTCATGTATGAGTCAATGGAAGGCACAGTTTGGCAGATCACACTCAAGAACTTGCTCATGCCAAAGAAATCCCTTCAAGTCACTGCCCAATGAGGCCCCATAACAGAGCTGCAGGCAGGTATGTCCAAAAGTTGCTATGTCAAGCCACAAATTTCTAATAATACATTGTTAAAGTTCATCAGAATTAAAGTTACATTTTAAAACCAGTTACTGATATTGTATTAAATATCTAATATTTAATGACACTCCTCCAGTTTTCATCTGTGTAATCATAAACTAGCAGCAAAAAATATCCCAAACCTGAAAGTTTTGACTACAAGCTTTTGTGGAGCAGGACAGCTGGTTATGTTCAATCAAGGCATTAATAATTTAATAATAATAATAATAATTTTGAGCTTATTTTTTTGGAAACAGAATGAAGTTTACTTACATGGTTAGGCTGTTTATTTCTATTCATAAAGAGGACATCAACCCCCTCCACATTCTTCCTTCTTCCTCGTCTCTTTTTGACTACAGGCTGACTGTCAACGATGACTCCGTTGGCACTGGCTGTTAAGTGACTGGAAGTACCTAATAAATGATGCAATCAAACTTGTGTCAGATGCTTATTTTATAAAGAGAAACATGTCTGAATACAAAAAGGAAATAAAATTACTTGAATTATTGCGAGTGCATGTAATTTCTACATGTAACAACGAAGATAAATTGCCCTTTGTTTTATGACTGCTTAAAGCATCATGAATATCAGATTCTGAAAGCCACTTTACTATGAAAATTTCATTACTGCTCCTGCACCCCCTCCAAATATATCTGTACAGGGATGGTAGCTGTTGAAAACTGTTGATATCATATACACAGAGACGCAGACATCCCTAAACAAATGTTTAGCAAGACCTTAATGGTTTGTTGCAAAATTTAAGCAGGAGCTGGTCTAAGTTAAGCACCCATTTCTAATAATTTCTAGTATTTTAATTCAAATGTTAACTCCTTACTTCAGGCTCATTTTTACTTGTCAGAGTATACCTACTTTTATCTTGTTATGAAACAAGCTGTAAGTTTTTGGCTATAAATCAAAAATTAATTCTAATTGTCCTCCATGGCCTCTTTATATGAGACACAAGGAAGATTACCAGAGTCCAAATTGGCAGAGGCATAAATCTGGAACTCTTCATCTTTATTTACAAAGTAGCCACATTAAGTTCTAAGTTAAACTGATTACTGTCAGTGTACAGTGCTGCACTCTATAATTATTAAAATAATCTTTGGAGGGGGTTTACAGTGTATAATGGCATCATTCTACTAAATTAACATTACAGTAATTGACACTATGATAAAGCATCAGGTGCTCCAAACCAGAATGTCTCCACACTGGAGAGAATTTCTCCAGGCTGCAGTTTAGAACACTGCAAACATCTCTCTCCATTGGCAACTCATGGAAATCAACAGAAGAACCCAGCAGATTTAATACTACATTGCCCTTCTCCTTTCTGACATGTTTTGTACCTGATTTGGGAAGTGATTTTGGGAAGTTGACAAGGCTGGTTTCTGAAGCATTCTGGAGTTCACGGAGCCGAGCCAGATATTGCTGCTGACCCAATGCACCCTCCTCGCTTTCAAACGGCCTTTTCTGAGACAGTCCCTGCTTCTGAAAAGTCAATTTCAAACCACCTTCCTGTTAAATAAATGCCAGGATTAGAAGAGCTTCTGCTGAAGCAGAAAAAACTACTTCACAATCAGGATTTTCACGTACAGTTACTCCAGCAGAATTGAGAAAGAATGAAAACACTGTGTTAGACCTTGTACAATCTTGTTCTTCCATGTAAAACCAGAATATGAACAGAAATTTCATCTGAACTGAAAAATCCAGACACTGGTAAGGTGTTTACCTCCTGAATCCAGCCCTAGACCCAACTACAAGAGCAAATAGTCACATATTTTTATGTGCTACAAATAGGTCTCAAACTTCAGATAAACAAAATGTTTGAAGCTTCTAGCCTGCATTTAAACCAGGAAATTTTCCTGTAATCCTCTAAAAGACCATGAAATAATAAAGTGCTTGTTGAAATGTTAAAAAAAAGCTGAGCAGCAGAAATACCTTTTTATACTAACCAGATTTGTTAGAAACAGCATAAAACAAGCTGTCTGAGGAAGCATCAGCATGGCAAAAATTCAATTCAGAAAAAAAAAAGATTCCTTCCAGTGGCTTAAGCAAATAAAAGAAAAAAAAAAGAAAAAAAGAACACAGAAAAACCCCCTCCCCAAAAAACCAAACCCAAACCCCAAACACTCAGTGCCCAGAAGCAGCAGACCCAAATACCCACAAACAAGTGTGTGAAGAAGTGAGAGTGAGAGCAGGCAGCCACTTGCAGGTAAAGCATGCCGCACACCGCAATCGCAACCAGGTCCTAGGGCAATAAAAATAAACATACGTCATTGATTTTCACTGTAAACTCCTTTTCTCGTACATGCTTCTTCACCTTTGACAGCTGGGGAGACTGGTCATATTCTTCTTTTACAGCTGCCAGAGGGGGTGTGGGTGCACTGGGCTCACTGTACTCTGCAGCTGGCCCTGAGCTGTCCAGCAGCTTGGTGGTGTAGAAGGATGCCACGGTGGTGCTGTCGTAGCTCCTTCGGGCTGAAGGCCATTTGCCCTTCAGCACTGTCTGACAAATGCTGTCCAGCCGGTTAATCATGACTCGATCCTGAAAGAAGAGAAAGTCATTCTGTAAGAGCAATGCTTACCTACACTGCTACATTCATGTATTAGCTCTTAATTCTACAGAGAAGAGAAATGACAACATTTTTATCACTGGACTTGAAGATTTTCAAGTTCCTGGATTCGTACTGATTCACTGTAATCGGTGAAAGCACTTCTGTACTTAATTTCACTATGTACCTCCAAACAAATATGCGATTTCCCTCATCTGTGCAGGGTCTGGCAAACAACTGAAATACACTATCTCCCATGCTGTAAGGGAATTAGACATTTGATTTTTAAAGGAAAGATATGGTAACTACCAAAGCAGTATTTGTATGTGTGGCTTTGACTCACTGTTAGCAGCATCTGAAGCTGTGAGCAGCAGCATAACACACAGCAAATAGCATTTATAAAACTAAACCTACAGATTACTATGCATGTCTCCTTTTAGCTTCCAAAACCATGTAACTCCTCATTCCCATCCTTTGGGCACCAAACACAGATAATAATCACACAGCTCCATAACACACAGTTCTCAAGTCCCAGTAAACTCAGCTAAGTACATGGAGACTACAAAAACTGCTGGATTTTCTGATCATTCACAGTTATTTGTCAAATAAATTTGCTAAAATTACAAGTTCTGTAAGCAAACACTTATTTCTGAGTTCAAGGCTCTCTACTATATTTGATGTAAGTCAACTTTTTACACTTTGAATGCAATTTTTCACAATGTGCCAAGGACTTGTAACATTGCAGTTATACTCCCCTTCAAAAATTATGAAAAGCAGTACCTAGATTTAAATGCATGTTTCAGGAGTCAACATAACAACATCTAAAAGGTCCTGAAGCTCAAAATCCTATTTCCCCTGCTTCTTGGTTCTATCATACTTAACAGAATATTCATGTTAGAGCCCACCTTCAACTACTATTTTGGTTTTCAAGGTTGCATTATGAACTTGCCTTTGGCCAGTAGGATGCAGCCAACATGTATCCACCTTGTAGGAGATAACCAGAATTTGGTGTCCCATTGTTCATCTGGAAACTGTCCTGTGTCTCATCTTGTGTGGTGCTCAGAGAGGCCACACTCTCTTCATCGTAGGCTTTTATATGTGGAGTTCCTTCTGCTAAATAAAACCATCAAAATCATTATGCTGTAAGGGAATTAGACACTCACTGTAAGAGGTCCAGGTGAATAAAACACACACAACCATGTTCAGAGAAAGTCCAAACACAAAGTTCAACGGAAGAATTAATCTCAGGTTTTTCAGGCTGATCCTTTTCTAGAGATGCAAATTCCACACATATTCCTGTCAGTATTTCAAAGCTTAAGATGTTGAACATTTAGTTATTTGGAAAGAGACATGCTTCAGAGTCATCTAACAGACAGTCTTCACTTAACATATTTACTTAATAAGACAACATTCACTAAAGCATAGAGTTAAATTGAAAGCAAAGGTGTCTATCACCAGCACATGGCAAATCCAGTGGGAGAGTACTTAAAAAGAACCATTTTGTTTACTGCATGGAATATTGGATGCTCCATGCCTTGAACACGTGTGCCTGCGTAATTCAGTTGTTCAATTTTTGATCATTGAGGATTTTTCCCATTATCTTTCCAGTGTGTCCTCTTTCTTATATTTCATCATTAGTATTGCATTTTTGCCTCCATTCAGACAACAGAAGTTTCCCTAGGACATGGGGAAACAGTCTGAAACAACAACAAAAAGTGTGGCCTGAAAAATCTAACTACTACAGCAGCACAAGGAGTAAGAGGGGCAGCTCTTCAGAAATCAGATTTGTCCTTAACAATAGCTCTGTACTGAGTCATCTGATAGAATCCAGCACTCCCTTCAGAGATGCTTCAAATGTGGAAAGTATGCCAAAGGGTCACTGCCATTGAATAACCAATGAAATAAAACCCAGGCTTAAAATTAAAATACAGATTAAGTTAAGTGATCTTTCCAGCCTATACCCATCTCTTCAAACTAACAGCAAAACCACGAAAAAAACCTTCAAAACAAAAAGACCAACTAATTTATGAGATTCTGCAGTCTGAGGAAGGCAGGATTATTTGCCTAAACAGACTGAGCTGGTACAAAACAAGTCTAATATTTGGACTTGCAGCACACTTATGGTAACCACAATCTCTAGCTGAATATTTATGTTATATAAGCATTCCTTTGCTGTCATTGTTTTACTGTTTGCACACCAACTGTTGTCTCTAAAAACGTCCTTTCCCTGCTACAGGCAGTAGCATATTAGTAATTTTCTCTAAGTGGAATTTTACTTGCTCAGTAATCATCTCCCCAGTAAATTAACCCCATGGTTTCCACTTGTCATCTCCATGGACAAGGAGATCCATCTGATTAAGACAATGCCTTTTCTCCTTAGGCATTGGAAAAAAACAGGTTCTTACTCCCACTGTCTGCCTTCATTTTCCTCCCTTCTCTATTACCGATTTCTATCACACAGAGAAATCTTTCCATATTCTGAGTTTCAGAGGGGGAAACAGAGGCCACTTCACAGCAGCAAAGTAAGAAGTGTATTAAATAATGAATGGTTGGGTTATTAAAAACTCTAAATCACTTCTTCAGAGGTTTTTGCCTCCAGCGTGAAGCTTTCACTGTGTCTGTGTTACATGGTCTTATGTGCTGCAGTCACCTCAATCTTGGCTAAGCAGGTTTTTTATTAAGTGAATTTTTAAAGAAGTTTTTAAGTGTTTGAAAATTTTCAGTGCAAAAACATTGTTTGGGCACTGCAAAATTCACAAGAGAAATCAGCTGACATGACTCAAGTTTGGACAGAAGGAAGCTTGCAGGTTTTATGAAAGAACATATGAAGAAGCTACATAAGACAGGTGAGCAAGAGTGGAAAAAAACAGGAACCTAAGGATCTGTTTAGAAAAAGAGCCCCTAATAGGGAATATACACACACAGAGTATATTTCCAGAAAATGCTGTCCATTCCACTCTCCCACACATGAAACACATGCACAGCAACCTTGCTTAGGGATCACAAAACATCCTAAATACCTCACCAAGGCACTGATATGAAGCAAACAAAAAGCAGTATTCCTGAAATTCTTCCAACTCACTTGGAAGAATCAAGCAAATATGTTTATTTACATTATGTTTAATAAAGTTTACTTCTGTGGGATTTAATAGCCTTTTAAAGACATTTTTCCATTAAGAATAAACTAGTTCAGTAAAGAATTATACTGCAGAAGTAAGACTACACACATACCACGTTTTTGTGCCTCCTCTTCATCACTATCACTCTCTTCAGACGATGATGATGATGACGACGATGACGATGAGGACGACGAGGAGGACGATGAAGATGCTGAAGAACAAGATGAGGACGATGAAGAGCTAGAGCCAGATCGAGAGTGGGAACAAGATGAGGAAGACGAAGAGGATGAAGATGATGACCTGGAAGAACAGGATGATCTATCTGAGTCAGAGTCTGAGTCAGAGCTAGAGTCAGACCCCCTTTTGCTGACTCTCTGTTTTTTGGAAGCTGGGTTTGGCGTTAGAGGCTCTGTCCTTGCTGCCACCATGCGTCTGTCTGTCTCAGCCTTCACGCTAGGTCTGTGGTCTGTCATTTGTACTGGGGTGCCATTTTTGGGACTCAAAGGTTCAGATTTCAGTATCGTCTGTGTCTCCTCTGTAGACATAGATTCATCTTCAGAAGACTGAGGGTCCTCTTTCAGATTTTCATTTTTAGCTTTTGTGTCCTCAAAAGCATTCACTTTAGCATCTGACAGTCTTGACTGAGGTGTAAGAGGAGAAGCAGATAATGCCATCTGGTACTGGTGCAAGAGTGGAGTGGAAGTCCTTGAGAGAGCCACTTTGTTTTGATTATAGTTCCTCTGGGCAGACATAAATGAGAGCTCAGGATCACGAAGAATATGATAATCTGTCCTGCTGACTCCGTGCTTAGCAGCTCCAATAAGCAGATCCCTGTCGTGAGTGCCACACTCCCACCAGACAGGCAGGTCAGGGTTTGGCTGGCACAGCTTGAGCCTCTCAAAGAGCTGGGGGTGCCTGAGGGCCTGTTCCCGCACTTTGCGCAGGAGCTCGATGCGGTACAAAGTCCGGGAAGCGCGTTCCTCGGTAATGGGCTGGATGAAAAGGTTTGGGTCCACGAGTTCTGGATTAGAACAAAACAAATGAGAATCTGCCAAAACCAACCTATCACTACTTTAAGTAGGTGACTAATGAGTTAAGATATGTCTCCCCATTATAAGCTTTCAATTTTACCCTCAACAAGTTTACTTAATTCTTCCTCCCCCATTTTTATCTTCCAACACATGAAAGAAAAACCTTTTAAAGGTAGGCACTGACAATACAAATTTAAAAACATACACACCCACCTTCTTTTGAGGGGAGGCGACAGACCCTCCTGCACATTGACATAAATGCATACAGGTACTTCTCCAAGCTCTCATCAGTTTTCTTGTGCAGCCGAGCCATCGCTCGAAACTTGGTCCAGTCAAACCGTCCCCTCTCAGGGTCAAACACCACTCCAAATGTGGACACGACTCTGTAAAAGTCAGCTTCTTCTCTTCTTGTCCATCTTGGCCAGCAAGAAAAGGATGTGAAATTCTGTCAATTTCTTCACCGTGTCACACATTACATCTTTACCATTTCTTACATAAGGGTGGACTGAAAAAGTACATTTGCATGCTGCACGTACCTTTGCTGTCTTTCAATCTTAGCAGCCATCTTTGGATTTAGTGCAGCTTCTTCATATGGCAGCTGCATCATACTGGTTTGTACTGGGAATGCTGGCTGGATCTGCTGGGCCTGCCTGTTTTTACTGGTGCGTTGATAAGCGGTTATCAGGCGGCGCAGCCGCGTTGTTAAGGCAGACTGAGTGGGCCAATAGATTTTGTCCCCTTCCATCATTTGTCCATCTGCATGAAAACCAAGTCATGGGAAAAATAAAGAAGTTGATTACTGCTAGTGTCTATGGTTCTACACTAGGTATTTAGATCTTAGCTAAGAATCACAAGAATTAAACAATTTAAAACACAACAGCAACCGGCTCAGATTTGTAGTTTTATGGATTTACCTCCATCTGCTATTACGAGATCACCTGGGGATGAAACATCATCCTGAAAAAAACCAGAAGTGAAGCACAATTTAAAATATAGCCCTCTCCAGAGATTTAGGTTAAACGTACATCTTACAACAATTTCTGAATATGACAAAGAACAAAAGTAACAAATAATTTGGAAAAATGGCTAACAGGGCATACAGCAGAAACATGCAACAATTTCCTACCATTCCCACCCACCCAGACAACTTCAGAAACTCATGGAGTAACCTTTATCAGTTTAGAGAAATACAGAAAAAAGAGTAATAATTTACTCAACAAAAAGGTGGAAATATTAAAGTACAAGTGAACATGTGTTAAAGTGTCTAAGTGAATGGGTGTTAAAAGGAGCCATAAATTAGTGCCTACTGTACCTCTATGTCATCTTTAAACAGTGCTGGTGCTGGTTTATACTCTGGATCTTCCACATCCCTGTTAAAATTTCAACACAAAAGCCATTTTAGTAATATTTTACACTACTAACTGAAAAGTTCTTACATTCTTTTCAATTAAGCAAAGCTGATTTAAATTTAGTAAGATACTGTATTTAATTTTCTGTTTGAAATGAAGAATGTATTTCATGGCAGCTTTGGCTTAATCCTGTCCCCCCAAGTCACTGTATCCTCCAAAGATATTCTTTATGACCACAACTAAAAAACCTGAGTGATGAGGCAATGAATAAAAGCAGTTGTCTCTTTCAGCAGTTACCAGTAATTCCCACATTGATCTACTGGGGTCACTGGTCAGCTACACAAGACTAAGACATGAAAAGCTGACCTGAAATCAAGTTGAACAGGTCTGTAGCACTCCACCTCTGAATGCTTTTGCACTTCAGTGTCTAAGTAGTATTGCTAACATGTCAACACAAGGTAGAATCCTTGCCAATAACAGGTTGCTGCATTTTTCCCCTAACTGTGAAATCCCAAACTTCAGTAGTTGTTATACCAGTCCTCTTTTCCACCCTATGGGAGTAAAATCAAAGTAGCATCCCTTACAACAATGACACCAAACTCATGTAAAACCAGGAAGAGAATAAGGTACAGCATGTTAATTCAGATTTGTTTGCTTTAAGGCCCCAAAACATTCCCTTCCATACCCATCCATATAATCATTTGCTCTCTGTTCAGCAGCAACTGCTTTCTCATCTGGTTTTCCAACCCTTTCCAAGAAGCAAAGAGCTGGGTCTGCTCTGATAGTGTTGTATTTTTCATAACCTACAATAGAAAAAAAGTGGCAAAAATTCAACATCCAGAGTACACACAAAAATAAAAAAATCGAGTGTAAGGTGTTTTTATTTTGGGGTGTGGGGAAGTGGATACACAGTCACCCTCATTACTCACCATGTTTAAAAACTCCAATTAGAAGAGATTTATCTGCATCTGCATCCCACCACTCAGCAGGAACTTCAGAGTGGTCTGGCTCAGGAACCCAAACATCAATTTCACTAAAGACAATCACCAAGAGCATACCAACATCAATAGAATTCAGAGGAAGAAATAAATTTTTGTATTTTCTTAGGACATTTCTACTTCATGTGGGACTTTAAACTTCTCTCTTCAAGCACATAAATACAGTAAAACCAGCAATACAAAACACCCAGACAGCTTGGTATTTAGTATTTGAGACCAGTAGTAGAGAAAGAACACAAAAGCAAAACCAGTATACAACACTCTTCCTCTCTAAATGAACTTCACCAACTCCCAGCAGCCTGTGCTTGCACAGCATTGCAAACCAAGGATTATCTGTGCTAGTGTTTAATAGCATGAGAGGGACTGTTCTTCACTAATATTTCTGAACCAAATTACAACTTTCTATCTGCCACAAGCTCCTGGAGCAGTGAGTTCAAGAATTTCCAAACAGCAATAGTTGCCTTTACAAAAAAAAAAAGTAAAAAAAGCCCACGAAGGCTTAATGGAATACACAGCACATAATCAAAAGCAGATGAAAACCTGCCAATTATCATGTCAAGTACATAATTCTATCTTTCACTCACTTTTTCAGTCTATTTGACTCATATTATTTTACTTTATATAGCTAGATTCATGAAGAGGAATCAGGACTTCCTCATGTCAAGTTGATGAAGTGTTTAGTAAACAAAGAGAAAACAAAAACATGTTCCTCACAGCCTAAGGATAAACACATTTAGTTTTAACATGTCTTATTTAGGTCTAGGGAGATTCTTGAATATTCATCTGACATTTGAAATAAACAATAAAAATACTCTCTCTATAGTTCACCTGGCATCAGTTCCATCAAAGACCTTTTGGAATTCATTACCAATGACTTCTTGCTTTAAGTAATAAAGCATTCTTACTCGAAGTAAGACTCTAAATAAAGAAAAAAGAGAAATACAAATATTAGAACTCAAAAAGCTTTCAATAATTGTGGATGGTTTTGTTTTGTCTTTTGTTATATCACAGACATTTCAAGTCATTTTCCTAAAACATACTTCCTTCACTTTTATGGTAGGGGGTAACATCCAGCTCAGGTGATCCAGGACTTTTTATTGTCATCATATTTACAAATTGTTTCATTGCAAAATTTTCTTTCAAATCCTGAAGACCAGGGTCAGGAGAACACTCTTCACTTGCTTCATAAAATACTGATAAGAACAAAGTGCTATTTCCCTTTTCCTGCTTAGAACATGTCCTTAGAGAGGGACTGAGTGGGCTGACAATGAACATCCTCCCCTTAACCTTTCCTTTCCTTCTCACTCACAATTTAGTGACCCCAATGACTCCTCCATGCTTTATCTCAATTCTTGACTACAGTGTATGAATTGTCCAAGCAGAATATAAATAGTTTTGCTACAGAAAAATCCTTGATCTACACCAAGCTCATTCACTGCCATGAATGACTAAGCTTTCACAAACTGGTAGCTCAGGTTCTCTGAAGCCTAGAAAACATGCCAGGGAAACAGCATGTAAGATTGAGGGGCAACAACTTCAGTGCTTTCAGTCCCTTTGATAAGCACTCCCACTCTTTAGTCCCTTGGCTGCTGCAAGGCATCCCAAACATGTTAGCAAGAGATCCCTCCCTAGACAAAAACAGTTTCTTCAAAAATTGTACCAGAATTATTTTACATGTGAAATCATCTGTTCACCTCCAAAGACACCATGACCTATTTATTCTAAACAAACTAACACCATAAAACGTCTTTCTTCCTACTGTCACAACTATTTTAAAGTCTAAGACAAGGATAAACTAGAAAAAACCCAAACATTAAAAGACATTCACACTTCAGCTACAGCTTACTTGTTGCAATGGTGTTTTATGTGCTTTTTGTAGCCTTCATCTTGCAACAGATGCTCTGGATTGTATTTTCGAAGCCATTCTGCTTTGTGTATATCAAAAGTGCTAGCCTGGGTCTTCACTTTTTTTCCTTTTCTTCCTCTAGGCACAGGGGCTGATAAGCCTATATAATGTAAAATATTACAGGTATAGATATAGATGCCCACAATATTGATAGTTCCCATATCCTATACTGAATCAGGTACTGAATCTGCAGTGCAGGATCAACACTAACATCAGTATGTGTTCTGTGTCTCAGAGCATCTCTGGAGTACACATCACCAGTAAGGACCAACAGGAGAGGGAAGGGGAGAAGAGGAGTGTGCTGTCTGTCACCTACCACGAAATAGAACAGGTTCTTCTGAACTGGAATGAAAGCTCACACCAAACACCATTTGGGCAAGCCATCAAATCCAAGGCAAAGCAGCAATGACACTTCTTTGCCCATCAGCTGAATTGTGTGCTTGAAATAAATCCCATTTATTTCAAGTAGGATGTGTTCAAAGAGGGTTTTTTGCTGTTTTTATCCCAGTACCACAGGCACACACATATGAAGCTGTTTAAGTGCACGAACACATGAAGTCCTTACCGAGGTGGTTCTGTAACTCTCGTGTTTGCCCATCCTCTGTCGGGGTGATGAGATCCCATATAAAACTCTTTATTTTCTCATCCCCTCTGTAGTGAACAAGGCAGTAGGCTAACAGGGCTCTGCAAATGATCTCCACATCCTGCTCGTTCAGCTGCCTCTTGAAGCGGCCGTGGGACAGAATTTCTCTCCATCGGCCCCACCTAGCCCAAAGTGAAACACAAATCAGCACCTGGAAGTGAAACACTGGGGTAGCTACAGACTAATCGTACAAAAGAGAATGTTTCTCTAAAATACTTAGCTTTTAACCTTTTTCTTTCAGCTTAAGTTACTGAATAGAAATAATAAAAGTAATATTTGCAACATAACTCCACCGGATTAAAACAGAGTTTTAAACAAGAAGTGCCTCTTTACAAAAAATATGGATGATTGTTTTAAACTTCAGAGACACAAAACTGACGGGAACTCACTCTGACAAGAATGCTGTTATTTTTCTTTTAAGATGGGTGAGGGAACACCTAAGATTTGATTTCCAAATCAAGTTATCTGATTTCAGTATGCTTAAAATAACTGGTTAGATTCTCAGTTCCTTTTTGTGCCTCACAGAAGTGCAAGATGTTCTACAATTATGAAAATCAAGTTACCTACCAAGGCATTATTTCAGACATTTTTATGGAGCCTTGAGCCTGCCTGCAGCACTTACTGTAATGATTTTTAGAGAGACTCCTGTAGTACCCATGTTAAATGCTGTAATTTCATTTGAAGAAAGATTTTCACCCTTCTTTTTTAATGTTTCTTTAATTGCAAATTGTCAGGAAGATTTATTACAGGGGGCAAGATAAATTCCTGTTCTAAAAACATTCTCTGCACACACTCCAGGTCATTGCCAATATAGACTTAAGATATTCCACAAAACCAATTTAACCACATGGAAAAAAAAAAAAAAAAGTATTTTTCAAAGCCTTGAGAGAATGAAGAAGGATGCACACAATACCCATAGACCAGCAAGTTCTTCTCCACACGGAAGCACTCTGTCCTCCCATAGCCACTGGAGCGGTCGCACGGCCGGCGCAGCTTGGGCTTCTCGTCACCCTCGCTCTCCACCTCCGACAGCTCTGCCAGCTCATCCTTGGTAGCACTGAAGGGCCGGGTTTGCTTCCTGATTCTTGGGGTATCAATGACAAGGCTGTTCTGCAGAAGTGCAAACAAACCTTGTGAGAGAAACAGTTTTTCTCAAGTGCACAGCTCCAGTTCAGAAACAATTCCTCTCTCTTGTTATTCACAGCTGTTTCATGAGGACACCGAACACCCATGGAGCAAGTAAAACATTCGGTGGTATTTAAGGCAACAAAAATGAGCATCATGTGCTAATGCCAGTACATTTGTTACAAACAATGCAGAGTATCTCATCTGAGCTGATGAGACTTTCTCTCACACAGACTACTCTGCAGTCTTCGTGAGAGAAAGGGGGCACTGAAACCTTTTTCAATCAAATGCATGGGGAATGTCTTCAAGTATAGGACACAGATTTCAGTATGATAAAATTTAGACAGGTTTTAGTAATTTATTTTGCAGATTCCAGTCCAAGATTTACAGACAGAGAAATGGGGCAATCAGAGTAATTCCACACTTTCAATCATGCACAGGTCTTTAACAAAAATCAGAAATGCCCCAACTTTTTACTGGACAGGACAGAAATTAGAAATACTACAGCTGTCAGCAGGCTGACTGTCATGCACAAATAAGCCAGCACAAAAAGTTTGATTTGTTGAAATATTAATCAAAAAGCACCAGAAATCCCATACCTGCAATTTCAGAATTCAACAGCAAGTACATGCTTGAAAAAAAAAATACACATTAGAAAGTACTTACTCTACCACTGATAGCATCAATATCAATTTCTGCTTTTTTGGCCCATTTCTGCCAGAAGTTGGGATCATCTAGTGAAATATCAGTCCTGTTTCCAGATGCAACAAAACTAGCCTGTAATAAATAAAACTAAAGCTTACCAACATCATACATCAAAAGTTTGTAGTTTGCCTCACTGCTGTAAAGATTGCCTGACCTTATCTCATCAAAAATCTCCCAAGCAGCTGTTAAGACTTTAGAAGTTACTTACACTGCAAAGCAACTCAAAAGCTCTCCTCCCCCTTAATTTTTAAAAATCATATCCATAATAAATCAGAAAAATCTAATGAACTTTTATGCACCATCAGGAGAGAAGAACATTAAGCAGCAAGATTCTTCTGCTTCTAAGTCTGAATCTAAATTACTTGAATGGAAGAAAAAAGAATCTTTTGAAGAGGCTTATCAGCATTTGGGGATTTCATCTCATGCAGAAGTACTCGCTTGAGGGAAATTTCAAAGGGGTGTTTAAGCTGCCAACAATCAAAGCCTGAGTGCATGGAATAGGCTTAATTTCAGAAGGCATTTAAAAAACCCTGATACACTGCATTTGGGAAAAGAGTAAATACATATAAAAATTTCTAACTCTTCTGATAAAAAGACAGTGATGATGATCTTTAGAAATCTACTTCTTATTTAAGGCATAATCAGCAAGATATAGGAAAACCTAAATAAACATATAAATAAATAATATTTTTAAATATTGCCATTTAAGAATATAAATATACATTTACAATATTTTAAGTCTTCTTTTTTCTTTGCTTTTTTAATTCTTTTGAATGCTCACAATTGCATTCATGAAGTGCCCACATCCCAAGCTTTGCTGCTTGGTATTTTACACTCTCAGCCCCCTTCCCATGTACATATATGTATCTCCACTCACTGCTATTTTAGGAAACTTCTTATTTCACTTCTCCAAGTTTTACCAAAAAAGCTCAAGGTTCAAAATATGTATCTTTTGTTTATGCATTTTTAGAATGCATTTTTAACTATATTAATTTTTAGCCCTATTAATTATTGCCATATATATTTTCCCCTACCCTTAATGTATCTAAATACAACCAGATTAATAAGCAAATTTGTTTTAATATTCTTGGCTAATGCAGCTCATCATATCTCACACAACCCCCAGCCTTTCCCAAAGCAGCACAGATCCATTACTCATCTTTGCTCAAGCACACTCCTTGCACCTGGCGTTTACAGAATCTGTGGCAATCTGACTTTTTATGTGCACCTTAACAGAAATTTACAGATGCAAGAACCCAAAATATGTACCTCACACACAGCCCCATGAAACACAGAACATACAAGTGAGGCCTAAACTCTCCAACATGCAGTGCCACTTAGAGCTCTCTGCTGTCACAGAACACCCTGCTGCTCTGCACCTTGGCAAACGTGGAGCCTCTTCCCTCGGACTCGATGGTGATGGTTTTGGTCCGACGCTGCAGGATCTGGTCAATGTCCTCCTCACAGAACTTGGAGCCTTCATCCTCCTCATCCATTATGGCACCATAGGCACCTCTTCGAAGCAAGTCTTCTATTTCTTTTTTGGAGAGTTGTTGGATCTGAGTAAATAAAATCAGGTTTAGACAGTCAAGAAGAAAAATCCCTGAACTCTTTTCTCTTCTTCTTTCCCATCTTTCCACAACCTAACTGTGCCTTATGATCTGTAAGCCTAAATCTGGAGTGTTAAAAGCTATGAGAAAAGTCTAGCTGACAGCTGAAATAATAAATTAGGTGCTTACATGACATATTTTTAAAAGTATGCCTCTCTTTTTTTTTTTTTTTGGCTATTCTCAACACACCATGATGTGCAAGTTTAAAAAAAATTACCTGTTCATACTTACATTAAAGGAATACATTATCTCAGTATGAGAAAATACAAGGAAAGAAACAAACTTTTCTCCTTGTTTTAACACTTTGACATTATCTACCTTGAACTTTATGAGGCAAGAAAGATTTATCAGAGTAACTGACTAGATTTAAAATTATATCAGCTATGTTGCTAGTTCACATCAGGAAACAGAATGGAGATGCAAATGACAGAAAAAGGGAAAAGTGGCAGCTTCTGTAATTTAAAGTAATTCCCACATGATTACAAAAGCAAAAGGAAGGTTATTTCAGGAAATAAATCTACATACACCACCAACACTGTTTTCTCTTCCACTCATACTCTGCAAGACAGCCTTATCCAGTCCCAGTTTCAGACTTGCTCTGTCAAACATCTCTCTCTCATAGGAATTACGTGTGATCAGCCTGTAGACCTTCACTGCTTTGTTCTGACCAATCCTGTGGCATCGGGCTTGAGCCTTTGCAAGAAAGGGAAGAGAGCAGTTAGAATCTAGACTTACCTAGGAATAACATACTGATCTTTTAAAAACCTGTTTCTGCTGTAGCCCAATCCAAAAACAGGAGCATGAACTCAAAAGAAGTCAACACACATTTAAGCAAACAGAAGCTATCAGATATTTTCCACAAAGTGAGCAGTTTTCTAAACACAGTGTAGGAAGAAAAATGCAGATGAATGGCCTGTGCTAAATGCTCCTGACTGGTACCTCCCTTGCAGCAACACCAGATAAAAAGACCTGCTAGCTCCGAAGTTAGCTGATCTCCTGATACAAACAGTAAAGGAGTTGCAACTTGAGAGTTATTTAAATTTCAGCATCCAATTCCTAGATTCTATTAATTCACTTTTTCTTAATGCATATTAATCCTTTTCTGAATATTATTTTTCAACTGAACACTTCTATTTCCATAAGCTGTGTTAGTCAGTACATGCAAAATATAGCCCCTGGGTTCACAGTGTCATCAATTCTTAAGGGTTTTATCAAATCACTGACTTCACCTGTGCTATGTTTTTCAAAAGTAACTGAAAGAAAAGTTCCCAACCAAATGAAATCTCTTCTGAAGGCAGTTTTTAAACACATGCTTTAAAAACATGAACATGTCAAAATTATGTGTGTTCAAACAGAGACAATATTCAAAGCGATTAAATTCTTATCCATTGAGTTTAATTAGGGCTTTCTGTCACGCTCAAAGAAATTTACCTGCAGGTCATTTTGGGGATTCCAGTCAGAATCAAAAATGATGCAGGTATCTGCTGCAGTCAGGTTGATGCCCAGGCCCCCAGCCCTGGTGCAGAGCAGGAAGACGAAGCGATCCGAGTCGGGTTTGCTGAAGCGGTCGATGGCCGCCTGCCGGAGGTTGCCTCGCACGCGCCCGTCGATGCGCTCGTACAGGTACCTGCCAAAGCACACACAGCTCTACAAATGGCTCTGAATTCAGAGAGCCTTGGGACAGGTCTACTGCTCACAGATTTAGTCTGTGCAGTGAATCAAAGTGATAAAGACTGACTCTGATTAGCAGTGGGTAACATAACCAAGAATCATGTCAGAACTTGCAGAGTAGTACCAAGGCACATCAGCAAGTCTGAACACCGAGCATTTTAAGACAAGTTGCTCTGCATTTTGTCCACTGATTATGCCTTACTTATTAAAACACACCCTAACCTGAAGTCCTATGTGGACACTTCAAGTTTTTCACGTATTATCCTTGGATCCCTGCCTAGGGTCACATAAGCAGGACAGTGGACTCTTGTATTATATACCAGATTGCCTGAACACATTAAGGGTGACCAAGCAATCAGCAGAAACCAGAACTTGGTGAGCTGTCATTGGACAAACTGCATATTGATTCCGTAAAGATTAAGAGAAATGGAACAAAAATGACATGACAGCACTTCTAACAGTCTTTATCAAGGCCTCCTAGATAAACCGAGCAAATTTTCAAGCCTGAAGTAACCTGTGATTTGTTACCTTTGACAATTACAAAGACTGCTTTGAAACTTCTGAAATCAAGCAAAATGCTTAAAAAGGGAGCAAATACTTCTGTACTTGTACACTGAGTAAGAAGCTGAATGTGCACCTAGTAGTCAAAGCCTCACAATCATTTTTCTTCTCATCAGCTATAAAATGGCACAGCGGATAATCCACAGGACCACAGGCATTCTGGCAGGCAGCCATCTATCTCCTACAGGCCTGAATTCTGTTAAGTGCTAAGTCTGGTCATGTGTGCACTTCAACATTTCTAATCAAATGGCAGCACACAGCAAATTTCAGCTTCTATGGATTTCAAAAGATTCCACCTATAGATATGATTCACTGGTCTAAATGTAACATCGCTGCAGAAAAAGGAACATTTTCCGAGAAGAATTATAACTATCACTATGAAGTTAAAATTAATCTTTTAAAATAAAAAAGAAACTGTAGCACTCCCAGTTCAAACAGACAGCTTTAATATAAAACTATCACTAAAATAGATATTAAAATAACCTAATATCTAGTATTCCAGTATCCAGTGCAGGAAGGCTTAACATTAATAATTTTTGGTTTTCATCATGTTAACTCTGCATTACTATGAAGTAGTTCACTGACAATTACATACTTCAAAGCAGTATGTACATTGCAACACTGGTAAAACAACAAGAACTATGCCTTGTTAAAGATTTTCAGGTTGATACAGCAACTACTAATTGCAACCAAGTTTAAGGCTTCATGCACTTATTTAGTCACATGCTCAAAAAAGCATTTAGTTTCCATGGAGTCAATAGTCTGTAATAATCAGAGGGTGCAATTACACGTGATGGCAAAAGCCAGCCTAAGGAGCAGGTTTATGGCTGGCAGTTCAGTGTTGCTGCAAAATTCAAAGCAGTCAATTTAGCAAAGATAGGAAGAACATTTTCCCTTTTACATTAATTAAAACCACATCCCCAGTTGCTTATCACTTGGTGTTCATATTCCTTTGGAAGTAAGGATCTGTATCTTGGACCCATGTGGTCCCTGTTCAACACCATGTAAATAAAGAACACATTCAGGCCTTCCTGGGGTTTGGACAAGCAATGACAAGCTTGAACTTGCCTGGTTTCTGACACAAGATGTAAAAACAGTATATACATAACTGAATGCTTAATGGAAAAGGCAACAGACTGAAGGCACATGGTTTACTCAAACTGGACAACCTCTCTTTAGTTTTTCTCTGAAGCTTTCAATTAGTTGTGAACAAATGATCCCAGAACACAAAGTACACACTGCTTAGCAAACAAAGAAAACAGAACTCCCAGCTTTGGTGGGCTGCTGTCATGAATCCTGCACTACCATTCACACAGAGCAATATACCACAGGATCCAGAAGATGAATCTTACCTTTTATGGATAAGGTAATCCTCCAAAATATCAAGGCAGCGCACCATTTGAGAGAAGATAAGGACCTTGTGGCCTCCTGCTTTCATTTTTGGAAGAAGCTTATCAATAAGAACCAATTTACCAGCAGACTGGATCATTGCTTGTAGGTGGAAGTCAGGAGCACTTGGACTATATGTTTCTTTAAACTCTCCAAGGATCTTCTCTTCAGCACCTATCAAAGAATATATTTCCACATCTATGGATGTATCTACACAAATATCTCCATATTCATTCAAATCTAAGTTACCAAAGTCAGTGCTGTACCCTAAATATCCCCCTTTAGGTACTGATGGAGATAGAACAGAGTTCTGGATGGATCTGACGTCTAAGCAAGAACATCTGTTTATATCAGCTTTGACAACAAGTCTTAAGTTTTTACGCAGAACACCACAGAAAAAACACCTTGAATGAGGTGAACCCCCATCCTCCAAATTTTAAAAACTGAAATACTTAATTCTCGAGTACTGTAAAAAAACACTAAAAAAAGTTCTTTTGTCTTTGTGATATTTTAAAGGGGTCATGAGTCTTTGCCAAAAAACAGTATTTTGAATACTACTTGTGAAACCACAGCCAAAACTTTTGGAGTGTGAATTGTATTTTCTTACAAGTCAGGAAAAACACCAGTTAATAGTGAGAAAAGCAATGAAGACTGACAGAGATCCTATCACTTGAAAGAACCATTCATTTTAAAACTTAGACCTAAAAGTTCTTGTTCATACTGCTTTTAAAGAGCTATACTATTTCCATGAGATAATTGCTTCTAAATGTTCTGTGAAAACCTACAGAGTAAGTTCAAGCTTCAGGCATCAAATATGCAAATGCCTCACAACTTTGTCTTGTCTCTATCAAAAAAATATTTCCACCTAATCCAATTTTTGGAAAATCTGAAGAAAACATTGAAGAATTATTACAAAATTCTTACATATTTTAAATAAAAGTAAAAAATAAGTTAAAAAAATCCCCAGTCCTTATCCTGTATTTACCTTTGATGAGATAAGGGTGATTACAACATTTTCTGAGTTCCATCATAGTGTTAACCAGATTGGGTACATTCGCCTGCCCTGCTCCTTTGGATAAGAAGGCAAAATTTTTCTCCAAAATTGCTCGGTAATATTTCTTCTGAATATTAGTTAGTTCTACTTCTATTATGGTTTCCTCCTTAGGAGCCAGCTTTTTTTCTACATCTTCTTTTAATCTCCTGAGCATCATGGGTTTCAGGATAGCTTGTAGTTTCTGAACCTGAAGGAAGCACAAGCATTTGTTGGAACATGAAAAAAGGTAATACTGTAGCTCAGTGAAAAGGCAGTCAGGCCCTCCTGAACCCTAAAGCTCAGATGAACTCATACCTGCTCCTCTGTTTTAAGGTCTCCAAACTCCTGCATGAATGTAGACTCAGCAGGAAAACGCAACGGTTCCAGAAAATGAAGGAGGCTAAATAATTCTTCTACTGTGTTCTGCAGTGGGGTACCTGTTAACAGCACTTTATGCTCCTAGAAAAGGACAAAAAGACCTTGCATAACCTTATCTGCACACATTTGCAAAAATGTTTATGTTAAGTCTGAGCATCAAACCTGAAAACACCAGTTCTATGTGTTGTTAAGCACACAGGTAATACAAATAAGCAAATGTATTTAAAAAACACCAATAAGTATTTTCTAGTAGCGTTCCTTGAAATTTTCTCTTTCTACATCTCTAATGAAGGAATGAGTGAACATTTCAACTTTGCCTGTAATATTCACAGATTCATAATCCTCCCTCTCTGCCGTGTGAAAAATATACACTGAGCATGTATCAGAAAGAAACTCAGAAGACTTCTGAGAACACACTGGAAAGTAATAATGAAGCAGTAAAAAAATGCAAAACTAATCATGGTGCATCTGATACATGGTAGTCTCTACTTTAAAAATCTTTAGCTGTACAAAATAAAATTTTAACTTCTGGCCTAGACAATCTGTCTATTTAAAATTCTACCACTTGCATGCTTCTGTTGTTAAATAACTTGCTTAAAATATTTCCTAAATTTTAACACATTGCACAAAAACTAAGGCAAATTTTAAATGATATTTTCATCCTAATCAAAACAAAAACTGTACAACAGTATCATCGGAAATAGACTGTGCTAACAGTGAGAACTTGCCACAGTTTGTTTAATCACAAATACACCAGCATAAGTTATCAAAACCACATATGTTTGAAGAGTATCAGGAATAGTTATTCCTCAAGAAACACTGCTTGAGAGGTCTTTTTTGACATGGAAAGCAAATTTTTAATTTATTATCATACTATACCAAACTAAAATCAACCCCAAAAAGTGAAGTAGAGTTACTCACAAGGTTCATTAATTTTAGTCCTTCCAAAAGTTTGCAGTTTTTGTTCTTCAGTCTGTGAGCTTCATCAATAATAACACAACGCCACTCAATTGCATTTAATTCTGGACAGCCACCAAGGATCATCTCAAACGTTGTGATAATGGCCTGGAACCTGTAGGTACCTCGAACAATACGGCCCTAGAAATTCATCAACACACACAATTTGTTACATTCCCTCCCATCTGCTCAATGTACACATTTCCTTGTTGAAATTCTGCCAGGAGCCAGACACTGGATTTTACATTATAAATTGCTTTATCATCACACTTAATAATCTTTGTAACTCCCTAACTAAAACTGATGAGGAATTATTCACGGACCTAAATCCAGTATTATCTAAGCAACAGAAAAAATGCAACCCCTTTTAAATTAGAGATATAACCATCTAACATAACTGTTTCAGAAGGTGTATGTGGATAAAACCCCATTTTTAATGCTGAGAAAATCTGAAAGAGTGACAGGAAAAATTCTATAATCGATCAATCACAATATAATGTTAATACAGTTAGCAGTCATACAGTAAGTAATCACAGTACTACAGGGGAACTAAATGAAAACTTTTTACTGCATTGGTCTGACAAGGAGAACATGTAAGGCCTTCAGCAAGGCAGCATAAAATAACTCATTAGGCAAACAGATGTCATTTTGATATTTAGCACTAATTAATAAAAGTTCTCAGCGTTATCAATTTTGAAGAAATAGCATTACAATTAAAACGAATTATTCATGCACAATATATAAAAAAAGGAAAAAAAAAAACCCTTTTAAAATAGTCAGGTTTCAAGTATTTCTCATGTCATTTAATGGTGTGTATTTCAAAAAAGCAAGTTCAGACTGTACACAGTTAACACCAGCAAAAGGAAATCAACAGCCTCATAAAGGTAGCAGAGCTTAATCAGTATTATTTTTTTCTCCCTGCTCTTCAAATTCAGGACCCAACTGCAACCATCTGTGTACACTTTAATCTCCACAAGAGCACCAGCGTCACTGCCATTCAATTGCAAAATTACTCAGCACAGTGAAACAACACACACTTCTTGCTGCTAACACTGCCACTAAATTTACCCAGTAAGCATTTGCTGAAGATGCTCAAATGTAACATCCTGGAACGTGAAGTGACTTCCACCAAGATAAAAAGACAGATAACGTCAAGTATCCTTGTCACTGCTGCCAGCTGAGCCATGTTCAGGGTGAGTTATTGCACACAAGTGAGGTTCCCATACCTGGGAGTCCCTGAAGTACATCTCATACTGCTGAATCATCTGCCTGCTGATCATGCTGCCGTGGTACACCACGACGTTCAGGTCAGTCCACGTGCGGAACTCCCGCTCCCAGTTTGTTATGGTGGAGAGCGGAGCTATGATCAGGAAAGGGCCTCTTATACCCGTCAGGAGGATTTCATACAGGAATGTAATGGACTGAATGGTTTTGCCAAGGCCCATTTCATCTGCTAAAATGCAATTTCGCCTGAAAGCAAAAAAAAATTTATTTGTTACTATCATCAAGTGAAGTACAGACCCTAACGCTGTTAGCAAAATGAACAATTTACAGAAACAAAGCTCAAATATACCAGTCTACAACAACAGTCAAAACTGAGGCACTGCAAAATGATCCTTGAAAGCATTCCCTGGTTAAGGTGAAAGAATGTGCACAAAACCTTTGTGTAAAGCTCTGCATCAGGTTTAGCACTGTCAAAACCTGAGAACAGAATGTTCTGTGAAGTTCTACAAATATATTCAAGAAGTATTCATTTGGGACTACCTTTGCCCTAATTAAAGGAATTTAAATTAGGCAGGTTTCCTACATGCACATTCACCTTGACAAAACTGCTAGAAATTAATGAAGAATCCCTAGAAATCACACATAGGAAGTATCCCAGCTACACTCACATGAAAGGAGTGCATCAGAGCATCATTAGCAAATTTCCCTTTTTGATTCCAGAACTAGACGGATGCCTATAACTAAATTACTGCATGAAGCACCACTCCATGCTTGCCCCCAGCCATACATTGCAGCCCTTCCCACTGCTTGCAGATGTCACACAGCCCTGCACTGCTTGAATGAGAATTAAAATCAGATTTCCTTTTGCAGACCAATAACATACATGGTAAAATGCTACACTCACTGCCATCATCCCTGTAAGAAATATACAACTGGTACTTTGGAAATACAGCAAGCAGAAGATACATTAACAGAAAATTAACTTAGAGAAAAAATACTTCATTCTGGGAAAGATCTTGCAAGTGATCATACTTCTGTTCATAACACACAGCATTAATGCACAGAAGTTAACATCACCTTAAATTACAGATAGTGCAATTATTTACTAGCCTTACTTTTGAAGAGAGGTAACTATTATACTATTCCTAGCAATCATTTTGAAAGATGCAAAAAATTTCAAAAACTGTGAAAGCTTGCACTTTGGTTGTTTTTGCTTTGATTTCCTCATAGCCATTGAAAATTATCTTCAGTTATATTAGCTGCATTATTTTAATATTTTTGTTAATTTTCATGAATAAAACATCCTTGCACACCTAAAGGTTGAGAAATTTGTTCCAGTTACATCCTTTTAGCTACAAGCAGAGAAGCTGCAATAAATTTAGTTAAACAGTATTCATCTCAAATAAAAGTGATTTACTCCATATGGTTTAAAATCTACATTAAAAAATATTCCATGCATATACCTATTGTACCAGTTGAATAGGAGCCAGTTAAGTCCTTCCAGTTGATATTCCCTGAGCTGATTGCCATTTTTATATTCCCTGGACTGTTCTATCTTCTTCCAGGAGTTTGGAGGTGGTCGGTCCTTTAAGGGAAAGATAAATATAGGTACAGATTGATATGTGCTTCATTTTTCCAAAATATCTAACCCCACTACTTCATGAGTGTATCACTTTAGATTTAGAATGTTGCTGTTACACCTTAAAAGTGAACTGTCATTGTTACATCACTTACTAATTAATAGTCTGCAAAAATCTGAAATTTGTATTTATTTTTCTCTATGAATTGCTGTTTTTTAAATTAATTGAAGTCTATAAGATAATTAAATTAAGTTAAGCAACTGATTTCTAAAAAATAGAATACAAATAGTTTGGCTGGAATAATAGGGCACACAAATTCATTTATATATGTAATTTCCAGGCTACATGAAGTTTCACTTTGGCAGCTCTAAGAACAGGCAGCTGACCTACAAGAGAGCCACCTGAGTATTGGGATTAACAACATCCCTGAAGTCTAAGGCAGCTGGAAGCTGATGCTGAAGCAGGCTGGGCATCTACACAGTTACTGGGACCTTGCCCTCTCCCTTCTGCACTTGCCCTGCCCTGCTGATCACTCGGGCCCACTGCCAATGCATGAAGCCAGGACCAGCAGTACAAAAAAGTGAACTTGTGAGAGCTTTAGTGTCCTGAATAGATTTCCCGAAGGGATCTGATTCAAACAGCATCAGCACAGGCAGGGTGACGAGACAAAGACCATGACAAAACAGACTGAGAGAATCAAGGTGTATCACCTGCAGGGCCCTCACAAGCTAAGGAAAGCTGAGAGACTGTGTATAAAATATTTATGTATAAACACAAACAAACACAAGTTTGTTCCCAAGCCTGGAGCCAGAACAGCCTGGCCTCTAGCTTAGCAGGTGGAATCATGCAGTTTTTTACTGATACTAGGTAGGATTCCAGCAGAAAACTCTTCTGACAGCTCCTGCATCCCGACGTGAACAAACTCACACATTCAAGTGAAGTAATTTTAGTAGGAGCTTTTCTCACCAGCTGTACTTCCCCCCCTCTCCCTCCCCATTTCCCAGCATTTATAAAAGCTTGCATTCACTTGAGACTCATGTGGCCTTATGTGGCAGCTCTGAATTTTCCATGTGAATTCTCTCTCTCTGCACTGCCAGCGTCAGCATCACCTGAGCCCAGGTCTGGGTGCAGCAGGAGCTGTCCCTCCCCAGCAGCTGTGCCTTCCTCCCCTCTCCCACCAGCTGCCATCTGTCCACTCCCCCACTCCTGGAGCAGCCATGCTCCTGCTTGCAGGGCTGCAGTCAGCAAATAATTTCTTGTGGCTGCTGGAGCCTGAAGCAAAAATACTTGTTGCTGATGCTGGGATGACTGTCAGTTGTACAGTTGCGCTTTAATCATCTTTTTCTCTCACAGCCAAATATGGGAACAGAGGTATAACAGCTCTTCTTCCCACATGCCAAAATGTCAGGATTTTAAATAAATACTACATAAATGAACTCAATATAATATGAAGATGTTAATCGTGACTACTGTCATTATCTGTAGATGGAAAAACCATTAAAATAAATTCCAAAGCCTCCAAATTAAAACACTGTGCATATTTAGTTATGTAAAAGAAGTAAGTTAGAGCAAGTGTTGTACTACACCACGCAGGACACATGTCCTACTCTGACAATGACATACAGGACTTGAAATAGAACTATTTTGCTTTCTCCTGCTCTAAGAGACAGAAGATTGATAATTTCAAGATAAAACACGTTTCCTAATTACATGTATTTTTCTTCCTTTCAGCTAGCTCTTTAACAACAAGAAGAAAAATAAAAGCAGGAAAAAATTACAGAACCTGTTTGACAGATCTCATTTGCCAATTCCCTTCAGTGCTGAAGCACAAAATTTAACTCTCTTCTCTATAAAAGGGTGTTAACACGTCATCCTGCTTTCTGCTCATTTTCAAGGTGCTCTGTTCTGTGATAGCCAGTTTCAACCTGTGGCTCACTGCTCAGTTAGAAACTCAGAAAGTCACAGCACTTCAGGTTTTTTCCTAAGCAAAAATCTTTATTTTTTTTAGAGTAACAACTAAGATAAGACTATTTATCTATGCCTACCTGAATGTTTTATTATTCCTAGCTAACAAGGCACACAGACACTTTACACAGAATGTCAATAAGCCTTATGTTTTAACACAGGAGTTTAAAGTTGGGAAAACTAAGTCAGATTTACCAAGACAGACAAGTAAATTAGATATAATTTTACCAATCTCCTTGAGTCAGGCCTGGAAGCTTGCAATTGTTCAAATTCTTCTATTTTTGCTTGATCTACATCTTCTTTCAGCTCCCACGTACTGTCTTCATATGGCAACGAACACCATTTTACTAAATAGTAAATAACAGGCTGCAGAAGAAAATTCTGAATGTTATCAGTTTTTAATTTAGTATACAGACTGTTAATATGCCTTACTATTAGTTTAGCTTGCTTACACAAGAGTTGCAATCAAAATCACATTTCTGACAATTTTTTAAATGTTCCATGCAGATTCCTGTTATCTACCTACTTATCCTTGGCTCCCAACACTCTGCCACTTTCTGTAGATCTCTGAAGTGCTTTTCAATCCCTCTTACCCACAAGAAAATCTTGCTTTAGTCTCAGGAAAGATAAATTACAGTATTTGTGATATTTGTGGAAATGGGGCAAGGGTGGCAGAGCTAGCTACAGAAGTGCTACACCCAGGACATTTCCTCCACTCTCCAAATCAGGCTACCCAGGCCCAAACCAGAGCTTTAGAGCTCCTAAGCCAGAGGTCTGACCAAAAAAACTCTGATCAAGCTTTACAGGCTTGATGAACAACATATAGAAAAAAATGGAACCAAAGTACATCATCTTACTTAGATTCAAGATGTAAATATTTAAAAACCAAATAAAGATTCATCCTTCCAGAAGCTGAGGGGAAAGTCTTATGACAACACATTTTTTCTAAAAGTTTAATAATGACAAATCTGCTGCATACAATGAAAATTGTTCTAACTCTCAACTCTTAGGAAGATTAATGCAGAAATCACTGGGTAAAGTCTGCTCATTTTGCTATCCACACAAGCAGAATAAGCATTACACATATTCCAACAGCCTTAATCAACAACTTTCTTCTCAGTCTTTGATCTCCACTTTTCTCAGACTTTCTGAATTTTGGTAATTTAATTGCTTGACTTGCTTTTCTGTTTTCTTTTTTTAATCTCAGAATGTTTTTGTTGTGTAATAGCTTTCCAGAAGAGATGCTTTTATATTAAAAAAAGGAGTTTTGATAAATACAGAGGAAATGGTTCACTGGTGGCTATCAATGCACTTCAAATCACTGGCTGCCTAAAGCCTTTATTACCAGTGACCCCATGGCACTACCAGAGAGACAAGACAGTATATGGGATCAGCCTTTTGATGGAACTCACAAGACAATTACTGAACCTGACATTTATGTCAGTCAATACCTAAGCTTTGCCTACTATGACCTATTAATACTAATAAAAATATAAGCTATTAAATGCTGACTTGTCTTTCAAATCCACAGGTAGCACAGGAAAGGACAAGACTGTCATGTCTCATCAAAAATATTACTGAAGCTTTAAAATCATTAAAGTGTTACTCTGAGATCTGATAAAGTTACAGTTTTCAAACCTGGAGCTTCCTGACTTGCTTTAAGACACACTTACCTCACCAGTGTCCTTATCTTCACAAAGAGACACTTCTAATACCCGGTCTACTTCAACATAGTCAGGATTAAAAGGTTCCTCTTCCATCTGCAGTGAAAGATTAATAAAATCAGCAGAGAGGCAAAAACCAGTTGGTATTTGCCAAGACTTGGTCTCATCGTACACAAAACAAATTTGGTAGTTGGAAATTATTGGGGTTTTTGCACAGATCTTAAATTCCACACCAGCCTCCTGCACACACCCCCTTGGCTCTCTTGGGCAATCCTCACTGAAGAGGGATTTGACACCAGATCTCTGGGATATGGTGCTGTCTTGTGGAAGTCCTATGGAAACTAGCCATACTGACACAATCCTTCCCTCCTTACCACTTCTAAGGAGTTACTCAACTAATTGCATTTTTAGCCATGTTAGTCAGGTTAGTTCAGTGACTCCAGAAGACTTGCCCTTGACATTACATTAAATAACCCACCCTCTGTTGCAACCAACACCAATGGCTCATTTTTGGTTCCTAACAATCAGCTCTTCTATATAAAAGCAAACTACTAATCACAATTTTAAAAGGGAAAAAAAAAGCTTATTTAATTTTTATTTCATACTCACATCTGCAAAAAAGTGAGCTCTTTGTGCTTTTCTTACTTTGAACCGCTTTATTTTCTGCTGGATTCTTTTATCCTTTAAAAGCTGTTGTTCTGTGGCCCACTCACAGTGGAGATATGAGCTAAAATCACAGAGATTGACATTAACACATTGGTGAAAGCAAAAGCTTACTATCTATTTTTAATATACAGTTAAAATAACAGAATCCACCATAAAGATCAAAGATTTATTCTTCCAAATAATCATCTTGCAGCACCTAGTTAAGGCAGTGTTTTTTAGATGAAATATGTGAAAGTCTATAGGTTCACAAATTCCTTTCATGTGTCCTAAGAAGAGAAACAAGCTTATTTCAAGTGAGCTTAAACAAGTCAAGTTTAAAATCTGACACCTCTATCAGAAAGTATGCAGAAATATAAATGACTGCACATATTGGATCTGTGTTTTCCAGGTATGTCCTGTGAGCAGCTCTCCAGGCAGTGCTGGAGCACAGAGCTCAGCCCAGGGAGGCTCAGGAGGAGCAGCAGAGCCCCAGGCAGAGGAGCCTGCCCTGGACTGGGCTGGGCCAGCAGCTCTGAGACAGAACCTGCAGCTGCAGCATTGACCTGTCCCCAGGAGAGCCCTTCTGAAATTACATCACAGAAGTACACGTATCTCTCCCTCACACCCCTTTTTTAGTATATTTCCAGCATTTTTAAAGCTTTCTAAAGATATGCTAGAAATAAGGCACAGCTGGGGATTACTCATTCTCGGATGAAAAGACAGATTTTGCTCTTTCAGAAAAACACAAGGTAAATGGTCTCCAACAACATGTGGAAGTAGAGTCTAAAAACAGTTACATTTATTATAGCAAAAATCAGATTCAATTATTCACATATGTAAAATTTAAAATAAGCCTGGATTTTCAGCATCAAGAATTGAGTAGTGACAGAAAAATAGATATGAAATTTAAAATAAAATATGGAAAAAGTTCTTTTTTCCTGCAATTTTTTTATTTCCTCCTTTTGCTGTAAATTCATTTCTATCACAGGTTTTTTCTTTCTTTTTGAAACAATAAGTTCAACTACTACATCAACATCTCCTAAATTCATGATACTGTAAATCTAATCTAGGTTCACAAAACACCTCTGATTTAAATTCATGAAATTAAAATTTGCCTCAGGCATGTAGTCCCTGCTGAAATTAATAAATTTATCTTCTAATTTCATAAATATCTTCTCTAAAAAACTCTGTTATTTGGCAAATAAAGGCTGCTAGCCTATTGGACAGTGCTGGTTCCATAATCCTCATAGTTTTAAAATTATTACTACCACATCACAGATTCTTAGAAATTTAAAGATTAAATTGGTAAAGAAAAATCTCAATCGATGACAAAATAACCTTCAAGCAATACAAAACTTGAGTAAATAACTATGATACTAAACAGTTCAGTCAACACATCCAATGAAACAACTTTTTAATACTTACTAGTTCTTGTATTTTACAAAAAACTCTTCTGTATCTACTGTCATCCCTGCAGATATCTGGAAAGGGAAATTCACAGGAAATGTAAAATGACTGATGCCCCCTTTTTCAAATAAACTATTTTATCCCATGACAATCACTTACTTCTTTCTTTATTACCCTGGAGGATAATATTTTGTCTACAATTGCTGCATCTTCTTCACTCGGATTTTCCTATAAAGACACGAAAACAATGATATTATAAAACTGCAGTACGTGCCCTCTCTCTCAGGCTTAAAACCTTCAACCACAAGTGGCTTGTCAGAAGATGAGCAAAAGAGGTAAATTTGACCTCCACCAGCAGCATTCCCTAACAGGCTGGGAGTAAAATTTAAAATCCAGAGAGGGTTATGTGCAGAATTACAGCAAGTCTGGCACTTCCAAACAGCATCAGCTGCAGTGCTCACCTGCCAAACACACTCAGTGCAAGCACCAGGGATTCTGCTGCTTGCCAGACACTGTGAATGCCCTGCTGAGTTAAACTGATGCACTGGACATAACCAGAATTCAACTACACACAACTGGAGAAAAACTCTGACAGGTGGAAAAAGAGAAAAGAAACCCAGCATGTGAAAAACTCAGTCTGATCCATCCACTCTGCACACAGGCACCAAACATGCTGTGGAATCAGAGAGAGGAGGCTGTGGCTGCGATGAGGCACACGAGGGATTGCAGGGCTCTGCCACAACTGGGACTGTGGTCCCAGAGACAGAGGTGATCTGTGTGAGCTGCTTGCAATAGTCACCTTCCCTCTTGTCCGATTTGTTCCCAATTACATTATCATTCTGCTTCCCTTACAACTCCTGGCACTCTTTCAAGCATCTCAAACTCTTTTTTCCTGTTTCTTCCCTGCCACTCTGTTCACCTTGAATGGCTCGACAGTAAGTTTGAGTCTCCAAGTGTAAAGCTGAAAGGGTTGTGGGGAGAGGAAGAGTGTCCTTTTTAAATACCTCAGTAAGCAGAAATCCTCCAAATAATTTGATGCTTCTGTAAGTCATGGTAACATCAGAACAGAGCTTTTTCATATGCCTATGCCACATAAAACATTACTTGAACTATACCCATCCTTAGTCTTATTCTTAACTTCAATTAAGTCAACAGATGTTTGGAACACAAAAAAATAGAGGTAATTTCTTACAGTTTTCAAGATTTTAGCCAAATGTCACACTAAACTGTGGCTTAGAAATAATAATGTATTCCAAGGTAGGAGCTTTATTCACTGAACTACCTGAGACAAATACAAAGCTCCCACAGACCAAGCCAATTTTTACTTACCACAAATAATTGTAAAGGCTGCTCAGCAGGTAAAGGGGCAGAATTCTTCTTGATTTTAACAGAAACTTTAGCTGCTTCTTCTTCTGATTGTTTCCCTTCTCCTTCTTCAGAGTACTTTTTCCTTTTAACTTGACGATTTGATCTTCTCTTCTGCCATGCAGGAGAAAGGAAAGAAATTGAGGTTTTACCCAAAATTTCCCCTAACCTGAGCTGCATCTTCTGGGTCACTCTAAGCAATACTTCAGCTGTACCTACAGCCAAAGGCCAACATCTGATAAAAACATGAAATAAAAAAACCCTGTAATCCACTTATGTTCAATTAATTAAATTGTTATTTTCTCTTTCATGTAAGCATATGATATTTTTATGTTTAGGGCTCAAAAGCAAACATGAAACACTCTTTTCAGGGTATGGGAGCAAAGCTGATACATAACAGATCTTCCACAAGCATCATTATTTCAACAGTGAGTTCCTAATGCAGTGTAACAGTTACCATCCAACTCCAGTATCAGAGGGAATGATAGAAAATAAGCTGATGTGTCTCTACTAAATGGTGCTGTACAAAAAATTATGAAGGTTTTCACTATATCATATTGGTCAGATTGCTGATGAAATAAAATCTGTTGCTTTGTTAATGTCTGTATTTTCTCCTCCACTTTCATCAAGGTTTAACAGCATTATACAGCTTACTTGGCAGTTTCTCTCTCTAACCCTTCCATTATGGTTTCTGCAAGAATCTGAGGACAACAAATTCCAGCTGAAGAAATAACGTTCAGTCAAAGAAAATAATTCCTTCTCACTCACAGTTTCAAATACTTAAGATTATTAGGATATTGCATAACATTTCCTAGCCCTCAGTAACCAACATGAGACATTGTCTATTTAACCATAAGATTAATTTGTAAATTGGATTCAGTGGATAAAAATAGCAGTATCAAACTAGTCAGCTAACATTTGAAAACACTATCATCTGCTTTAGAGAACTGATTATCACAAAAATGAAACCAGCAAAACAAAACTGTCTCTACAAAACAAATTTATTATATTGAGCTACACAGAAAAGGTTTTTTTTGTGCAAGAAAATCCACTGCAGGTTGCAATGTTATATTACACTGCAGTACTCAGCTGGGAGAACAAGTTGTGAGGAGGACAAAACCCTAAATCCTGTGGTCACAATGGCTTCTGCAGAGCAGATATTAAGTAACAGTGATATTGCAGCACAGGAACTTTTCTTCCTGACTGTTAATTCAGCCCCTGCTCTGGCTGGGACCTGGTAAATGACGTAGCTTACTTGAACTACATTGCAAAAACTGAGCAGTAACCTAAGGGTACAGTACAAATCCAAGAAGGGCTATGACCATTCCTCTAGAGAAGCTGCAAAAATGAAGCTCCTTTGAGCTTTCCACAGTGATGTGGATTAGCTGTTCTTCCATAAATGTGTGTGGTGTTAGGTGTTATCACCAAAAGGAATTTCTAATGTAAGGACACACTAATGTCACATTATACTTAAATCAATTATAGTTTGCTGACAGAAGTAGGTTTAAAAAAAAAAAAAGAAAGCCAGGTAACATGAGCAATGCAAGATTATGTAACTGGCATTTTGAATTCTTCTCACTATGTCTTTTCTTAAAGTATGAAGTGATTAGCAAAACATCAACATATGTTCTCCAACAGATTAATATATAATCTGAGCTGTTTGGAAAAAAACTTTTGTATTTCCCTGAGCTGAGAACTAAGGCCATAAACAAATGGCTCTAAGACAAAAAATGAAGTACCACTACATATTAAAAAAAAAAAAATTTAAAAAATCTATCTATTTAAGGAAGACACTTGATGTGAAACTAAGCATGCAAAATGAATTAGGGGGAAAAAAGGCCTAAAATTGCCCCCCAGAGCTTTGAAGCAGCTATTTGCAACAGAAATTAGAAACAGCTCTTTAAAAATAAAATCATGAACATATTCGAAAACTAAAGAGAAAATGAATTAATGAAGTAAAGCAATTTATGTCTTTCCTGCTTCTCCCAGCTCCTTTAAAGAGAGCAGGGCAATGCTGTGACATTCTGCAATAAAAGTTATTTCCCTCTCATGCCATCCCTCTTTTCCCTTCACACCAGGAGCAGGTGATTTCATGACATGCCCAGGAAAGAACTGATCTTCAGTCTTTTGTATTACATTTGTTGGGCTATAAATTTATGTTTATCTGATAACAACAAGAGTGCAAAGTTACAGATCCTTTCAGGTAACCTTTACCTAGGACAAGCTATCACTTCAGTTAATGAGAAGTCATTCTGGGAAATGGCTTCTGATCCCTTTTCCCCTCCAGCATTATTATCTGTGAAACACCAGAGGGCAATTCAGTATCTCATAATTGTTTTTTGACAACTATCATCAACTAATGCAATTAATTTTTACTCAGCAGCACCTTATTTTGAATACTGATTTTGCATCTGTGGATGACATTGCCACAGGATAAAAACCTGTGCAGTTCCAGCACACAACCTTACGTTACTGGAGATTGCCCTAAAGCAAGAAGTTATAATTCTGTTACTAATGCAAACATAAACAGAATGTTATCTCTTCTCAACAGTTCACGTTTCTTTGTGCACAAGTTTTAGAAATAATTAGCTATATTACTATTATTTCAGGGCAATCTATGAAAAAACAGTAGAAAGTAAGCTACAAGAGAGCTATTCCTCAAGGGAATGACTTGACCACTTCAATTCTTCATCAGGCACTTCCTTCAAAAATATTCCACAAGCAACTACAGCCTATCAGCATATTGATCACTGCTGCCTTCAGATCCCACACTGCAAGAAATCTGCAAACAACCCTTCTAAAAGTTCTCAAAGAGCCAACTTCACTGATAAATGTCCTGTCTGTTAGGAAATCTCTGCATTTTCACACTCAGCCAAAGTAAGGATCAGGTCTAACTTCCAGCTCAGTGTAAGAACTTACAGTCTCAAATCTATGGGCTTCTGTACTGAAATGAAACAGAAACAAGCAGGGCACTGATGTCCCACCATGGAAAAGGGATTCTACCCTGCAGGATTTTCTGGTTTGAAACTGAGAGAAGTGGCTGATGATGAAAAGTTCTGCCTATGAGACACACAGAAGTGTGAGAGTAACTGTCACTGCAGCCAAGGAGGGCAACTTTCTGCAGACAGGGGAAAAAGATCTGTGGACAAACACACAGGCATTTATCAAGGGAGAACACCAATTACTTACCTGCGACTCTTCATCCTTCAGTGGCCGCTGTGGAGTCTGCTTAGCATCAGACAATTCATCTGAAGATTCGTTTTTTCTTTTCTGCTTCTTGCCCAGTGTGATGATCAGCTTTCTGTCAGAAACAAAACCCCAGCCCCTGAGTGAATGCAGTACACCAGTGTGTGTAACTTCAGGAGCAAATCACTAGCAACTCCCATATTCTCAACATAAAACTCAGCCAGCACCACTGTCTGAAAAATGAGCAATAGGTCTCAAATACCTTACAGCAGACAGTACTGTTCACTAGTGTTAGTGAGCTTCTCTACAGTTACCTTGCTATAACAAACCTCTAATTATCATATACATTTTAAATCTTTACACAAGAAACAGAAATAAAAAATCCAACATTTAAACCAACTGACAGTGGTAAACTATACATAGTTAGCAGAAATATAATCTGCAGATGACAACACTAAATGATTAATCATAAAAAATTTACCACTGCAAAATGTAGCTTCCCTTACTTTTACTTAGAAAAAGTAAAATTAACTGTGAAGAACAATCTGAAAATCACCCAAAGCTATCTGACATGCAAAACTTTTATGCTTAAATAAGTTACTCAATGATAAAAATAAGGGAATTGAACAAGTCTTTTTTTGTCCTTAGGAAAAAAAAAAGCTATCCAAAATCTGATAGTTTTATCTGTAAGTAATCTTAGAACCTATCAGAGTATGTTAAGAACCACCATTGTGCTGAATAAATTAGTTAAATTCTAATGAAAAAGCACCAATTATTCCTCTCTTTGGATTTAAAAATTACACTGTAAATCATCAGATTTGTTTCTAACTAAAGAGTGTAAAAATATTTTTCCATATTTGAAATGTGCCAAATACACTACTTTAAATGTGTTTACAGTGGCATAATTGTAGAATGATAAACTATTCAAGAAAATCACAGACAGAGAGATGTCCTAAAATATATATTTCATATGGTCTTTTATGATCAGATCTGTAACAGAAAATGAGGAGAGTGTTCCAGTATACAAGTGCTTCTGCCATGTTACAAACAAATTAAGCACAAGATTTTAGTCTTTATACAGACAATACAAGTTATTTTCCAGCAATATAACATCAAATAAACTGGCCACCTGATGAAAACAATATTGGTGAGAATATAATGGTTGAAACACAACTCATTTACTTCTCTTTGCAAGTGTTCAAACAAGAGAACACATAAATATTTACTATGTCCAGACTAACAGCTCACATGGAACACAAGCATGTTAAATTACCAAAACATTATGGAAAGTTTAAGCAGCATTGCTTACAAAAGACTGCAGGTATAACTTCAGGGGCAAGGAATATTTGCATGGCTCTTCAATATTTAATCACTATGTATGTTCAGTGGAAAGGCTAAAATGGGGTTTTTTCCACTCCAATTTTTTTTCACTTTTAGCACAAAGTGAACAGCACTGATGGATGCAGGTTGAAATGAAGTTGCAGTCAGCATAATCACAGAGCTGCTTTTTCACAAGTAAATTCTGGTGCTTGGCTTTTCATTAGGTGTTCTCAGTTTAATTATTACTGAGAAAACATGTTTCATAATCACAGGAAATAATTTCAGCAATGAACACACTGGTTTCCCTACTGACTTCAAGGTTAGTTTGAGTATTTTTTCCCCTCACTTTTCAAGCTCTGATTAGGAATCATCTTTCTTTTTTGTCTTGGTTTTTATTTTAAGACTTGTATTCTTGGGTATTTGTCCAATATGACACTTTCTAGTGATGGACTTGGATAATCGCTTTTTCCATTTTTATCTCACTTTGTTTCATAAAATTTAAGTGTTACATTAGCACTTGTCACTAATATGTCAAATCAGCTAATATATTCCAAAATGATGCAGACAAGGCACATTGTGATTGACCTTCTGAAATTGTTGTTAAAAGGAATTCTGGATGCTAAAATTTAACATGCATTTAAAGGGAAAGCTGGTAAACTTATGAGTGAGAATTTCCTGTAAGATCATTCATGAAACAATATCCACCCCACCAAGCCCGTGATTTGCACCTTTCGGGTCTGGAAAAATGGTAGGAAATATCAATATATGTTTTCCCTGCTCTTAAATTCTTTCAAAGAAAAAGGATAACTGAAAGTTCTTTAATCAAGCAAGTGTTAAGATGTAAGTCAAGCTGGAAGAGGTCTCAGGAAGACCTGTGGTCCCTACTTAAGGCCCTTCAGAGTTCTTTTATGTTGCTCAGCCCAGTTAAGTTCCACTTATCTCCAAGGCTGACAGCTGGTAGGTACCTGGGCAATCTGTTGCAAATTTTGATCCTCTTTTGTGAAATGGTAGATTAAAACAATTCCTAAATGCATGCTGCTGTGTTAAATATTTGTATCTGTGCACCCACAGCTCATTCTCACTTCATGCACTACTGTTTACTATTTTAGGCTCAAGGGTCCTTTAGTATTCAAGAACCACGGTATTAAGGGATATAGGGTTTCTATGGGCTCTAGTGCATCCACTGAATAGCTGAGGATTTTAAGGACCTTCTGTTTTAGAACATGGGCTATTATTTTGTGATTAGACTGCTCTAGCTACATCTTTCCTTGCATATTTGTTCCCCTCCTTTTCTTAGTTTTAGTCCCTCCTTGGGTTCACCTCTTGCTCTGCCCCTGCACCTTACACACAATATTCCATTTGTCAGCCTTTGTATCTTTGAGCGTGCACTCCCTACCCCCAGTACTTCACAAGCTTCTCCCTGAAATTTTCTGCACATCTCTGCATGCTGCAGATCAGAATGTTTCTTCCTCTATATGGATATGGTGCCAATGACAGGAACAAATGCAGTTTTACTTCTTTCTGATCCAGTGCCCAGAATCACAATGCTCCTCGCTATCAGAAGTTGCTGAACAACAGTATGGTGCTAAAGTCATACATTTCTATCAGTAAAAATGCAATCTGCTCATATTTTGGCCAAAAACTTCTAAAAAAAATCTGCTATGTGAAAACAATGATTTTCAGAAGCTTGTAAACTGGATCAATTCTGTGAGAAATTTTCATTGAGCGAACAAGTTCTCTTGCCAGTTTATAAATTTCTGCATGAAAGCATAAAGATCCTTGGCTAAAATCCCTTTTTCCACCCTGAAACAAACTGTTCTGAACAGAAACTATCTATTCTGTTTCTATGAAAAGTTAACAGCACACTGTAGACATGGAATAAATAATATCACCAGACTCCACTCCAATTTCACTTTCTCTTGCCTTTTTCAATTCACATTTATCTTATTACATAACAACTATAAATATTTCAACAATTAGATGGTGTAGATTTCTTCATTACATATTTTCTTCTTCTATAATTATAAACTAAAGATGTTGAGAACTTAACTAAGATGTTGAGAAACTTACACCACAAATAACGTTTAAAAAGAAGATTTCTCATGAGCCAGTATTACTTCTGATCCTTAGCACAGGACTCCTACCATGCTTTAGAGCTATCAATAACCACTATTTAAAGAGCATTGCAACTTCTTTCTTACAACCGAAAACCAGTAAGAATGCGCTCCATTCCCCTTCTGTTTCATAGCAGGGAACATGATGGAAACACTGTCAGTACTCTGAACAGCTTTAAAGTGATAAACACTTTCCAAAACCTCCAAAGAATGAAAAAGGAAATATTAAAGAGGATAGGAAGAAAAAGGCAGCAAATGCGTATTAGGCACGTCAGGAATAGGAAGTACAGCTGGCCTTTAAAACATCATTCTACTTCAATTTTCCCAAAACAGAAAACACCAAGTAACTAATTAGTGTCCAGAGTCACCACTCAGATATTATCATTTGTAGCCAAAGCACTTTGTTAAATTACTAACAATAAAACTCCTACATTATCAACAGTATTAGCAATTCTTTATCACTAGAAACTTTGCTAAAAATATAAAGTAGAAGTTTCCTTGACAAGATACTGTAGCCTCTTGAATGAGAGTTCATTTGCTGGTATAAAACTATTTTCTCTTATCCTTTTCTATGTTTAATAAATAATACTAACACAGTAATATTAGCCTCAGTTGTATTTCAAATTAATAACTTCTGGACTGTGCACAGATTTTAAAACACTCCTAATAGTCTTGTTGGAACCATCAGTCAGTTCCAACTCACACTACATTGAAACACTTATGCCAAATAGCAAACAAAATGACATCCCAGAAGGATGACCAAACCTTGAATTTATTGCCATTTTAATTAGACTCAGTTAATGACCTTAACAGATCCAAGAGAACTCAAGATTCAGCGAGCACCCCTCCTTTGTGAGCACAGAGCTGTTCCCCACCCAGCACCTGCCTGGCTGGCAGGGACCAGGGCACAGTGCCAGCTAATGGGGACAATGCTGGTGAACAGGGGACAGTGCCAGTTAATGGGGACAATGTTGGTGAACAGGGGACAATGCCAGTTAATGGGGACAATGTTGGTGAACAGGGGACAATGCCAGCTAATGGGGACTATGTTGGTGAACAGGGCACAGTGCCAGTTAATGGGGACTATGTTGGTGAACAGGGGACAGTGCCAGTTAATGGGGACAATGTTGGTGAACAGGGGACAGTGCCAGTTAATGGGGACTATGTTGGGGAACAGGGGACAGTGCCAGTTAATGGGGACAATGTTGGTGAACAGGGGACAGTGCCAGTTAATGGGGACTATGTTGGGGAACAGGGGACAGTGCCAGCTAATGGGGACAGTGTTGGTGAACAGGGGACAGTGCCAGTTAATGGGGACAATGCTGGTGAACAGGGGACAGTGCCAGCTAATGGGGACAATGTTGGTGAACAGGGGACAGTGCCAGCTAATGGGGACTATGTTGGTGAACAGGGGACAGTGCCAGTTAATGGGGACAATGTTGGTGAACAGGGGACAGTGCCAGTTAATGGGGACAATGCTGGTGAACAGGGGACAGTGCCAATTAATGGGGACAATGTTGGTGAACAGGGGACAATGCCAGCCCCTGCCCTGGGAGATGCCAGCTGGAGGCACCTCCCCAGCACCAGTGCAGAGATCCAGCTCCTCCCCAGCCCTCTCCCCATGGCTCCTGAGGCAGCCCCTGTGTTTATAAGGGTTTCAAACCATCTTAACACTATCAGATCAACAAGCAAAGATTATCTGTCAGGGTGCTGGGTTTTAAGACTGCTTGTTAAGAGTATTTGTGAGACCTGCTTGGAGGTACAAGGCAACAAGGACAGTCACTCATTTCAGCAGTGCACAGCATCACATCCCACTTGCTGGATTCATTGCTACATAATTCAAGGATTAATGAACAAAATCCACCAGGGCTCTTTTAACACATGCAATAATACAGCCATTTCTGGCAGCAGCTTTGAACTGAAGGACTACCACTCTGACTCAAGCATTTGTAAATTGAGTTCTTAGAATTTGGGGGACTTATTTATTTAAACTATGCAGTGATTAAGAAAAAAGAAATTACCTAAATGTATTCAACTGATATTGTCCTTTACATCACCAGTGCAGAGCTGTTGCTTTTCATCAGGGCTGTGATATTTAATTTTATGTTTGAGTAGGTGGGAATACGTTGAGAGCTATAAAACCTAAATGCCAATCTACTTTTTTGAACAAGAGAATGTTCACAAATTCATAATTCTTCACATCAAGTGGTAAGAAGTAGACTTTTTAGATTAAATATGCATCACCTTAGATGGAAGAAGTAGAATCAATTAGAAAGAGCTTATAAATAGAAACAAGGTCTATGCAAAAATATGAAAGGGTTTAAATAGATTCCTAAATGTCAACACACCTTGGTAAATAGCCAGGACACAAAAAGTGGTTCTGCTGTCTGTAGAATAATTGTAAAGCAAATTTTCAAGAATTAACTTATTCAGAAATCAGTGCATAAAGCAAATTAGTCTACTTACTTTGGTAATACTAAATATATTATACATACATTCTTCTAGCAATAACATTATAAGGGTATGACAGAAATTATTATTAATATAATTTAGTCATTTATCTTCACCAATTCTTATGGCACAGAAACTTTGCTAACCACAGAACCCAGTTCTAATGGACCTGACTGAAATTAATAAGCATTATTTCTCTGTCTTCACAGCTCCAAAAAATAAAATCTTACCCCTCACCTTTAGAAATAAACTACAGCCTGCCTAGAAGTAGCCGCCAGCAATTTTTAACTGGCACTGATAAATTAGAATGAATTGTGCTATAAATCTGTGTATATACAGATCTCAGAGCATCACGAAGGAAAATATAAACAGTTAACATGAAGCCACCAAACACAAGCTGATTGTCTGAGCAGCAAAAACCAGGAACTCTTTAAAGACCATGCTGCCCCTAAATCTAGACACCGTAGCTAAAACTCATCTCAATCCCAGATGAGGGCTACTCAATTTCAGTAAAAGCTGGGCTGTATTACCATTTAAAGCACTTTTCTTTTTTAACTGATGGCTATCAGACAATTTTATCAAGGTCTGTTCAGCAATTACTGCTCCAGCTCTACAGTTCAACTGTAGCTCTGAAAATCCTCGTTCAGAGCAACCCAGACCTTGCTACACAGAATAAAGCCCTGGAAGAGGTCAAAGTCTATGATCACAATCTAAATAAGAGTTTGCTGTTTGAGTTCTGGGCTACAGAGGGTACAGCTGTGCTCTTACTGAACAGGCTGTGTTTGTTGGGAGCAGAGATATGAAAGACCAGATTAAAACTGTTTCTCAAACGTTTCTAAAAAGGAAAAAAAAAAATCAATATATTTGTTACAGTTTCAGAGCACTCAGCTGTGTGTTGGCCTGCAAATATGAACAGGAGTCACCCAAAACATACATGTGACTTCAGATCTTCTCAAACACACCCAACTCTGCATCACCTCCTGCATTGCTCTGCCACTCCAAATCCAAACTGAAGCAACAGATTTAAGAGTTCCTGGAAGTTAAATGAGTTTGCTATAGAAAACCCTGACTGAAAAGAAATTTATTCATCTGGGATGGACATATTGCAGCAGACCTCCTAAAATGGAACAGCAGATGCACCCAAACAAATTCTCTACTACTGTTAAAAAGGTATATTTATCTTTTTTTTTTTAATTGTAAAACTTTACTGGTTTCAAGGTTTCACTCACAACTGTATTGCTTGCAAAAAAATAGTTCATAATGGCTTCTAACAGTTGGGAATTGTTTGCTTATCTTTTTAAATTATGAGGGGACTTCAGGTTTTGCTTTCTGATTAAATGTAAGAAATGCCATATATACAAATATGTATACATATTTACATTATAAAGTTTTTCTTATTACTGATTGAAAGAAAAAAAAAATTATTTTTTATCCCATTTTAAACAGATCTCAAAAATCTTTCCATCCAAAGAGAAAAAACCATTTTCATTGAACTGAGATCTTCCCTTCCCTTCCAATAAAGCTCTTGTTTTTTACAGGTATTATTTTAGCATAGTAAAATTTTCTCCCAAGATTCAGTCAAAGTTTATTTTAAGGTAATGAGAAAAATCAATGGAGCAACCCACACGCTTAAAAACCCAGTCCTATTTTGACTTAATGATTCCAAGGATGTGCTTAGGTTCATTAAGAAATATTTTTTAAGAACAGAAGATAGGACAAAACCTTTACCAGAGCTGTTTAGTCTTCTAAACTCCTTATTCTTTAATTTTAGTTTTCTCTGAATAAAAAAAAAATTATTAATCACAAAATTTTTTGAACCACGCTTGAAAAGACAAGTATAGTGATGTAGTAATTATTCTGCTGCAATATCAGCAGTTACATTTGCATAGAAAGCAGGGCTGCTAAGATTATTCTTTTAAAAAATCAAGGCCTTATTGCAATTGCTGCTCTGCAAAATCCCTGGGGTATTCCTTGCTTAGCAGTTATTATTTTATGTATTTATATCAATAATATACAATAGTGTTAATTCAACACAACACATTAATCTGTTTAGATACAAAAATGAAGTATCTTGATGACTCAAAGCATTTGATTTGCTGCTGTCCATCTAAATAAAATGGAATTCTGTGAATATGAATGGAAATCTGTAATATGTGGTGGTTCTAGAAGACTCTTCAGAGCTCCTTACTAGGACCTGACTGCTCCATCTTTAGCCATGTATCCTTCATAATGAAAGCAAGACCTGGCAGCATGACTAAGTTAGCAGAGAGCTACTGGGGCATTAGCTGATCAAACTGGTAACTAATGGGGACACAACCCTTCACAGCTTAATGCAAAATGATGAAACATTGACAATAATCAAATGGGAGCTCCTCTAGCAGCTTGCATGTACTCTGCATCAAACACAAACACCATTGTTAAAAACACAGTTTGAGAAATGTCTCTTTCTCAACTGCTGCCATCTGATGAAATCTTGAAAAGTGATCCTAGGTGATGTGCACAGCAAAGCACTTCACCAAGACAAAACTGAGTGCACAACCATAAATTGTAGGTAACAGTTTACTTTTTTTCATTTAAAAAAGTAAAAATGATGTTATTTTGGCAGGTTTTGTCAATTACCCACAAGAATGAATAAAAAGCACACTAAGGACAAACCACAAGGTTTCATGAAACTGACACTACCTGAACAACAGTGTAAGTTTTCTGATTAGACAGACCCACAAAACGTTTGTTACAGAACATAAGTAAATTCAGAAACATGAAAGTCAAATCAACTTGACAAAAGAACACATCTGAAATCCCACCTTAAATTAGATGGAGAAAAAAAGAAAAGGAAGCACTACTTGATGCTTACAAGCAGCATCATATCCCAACACATAAACAGAACAGAAAGAAATTAACACCAGGAAATGTCACGTTACGAATGAAGTTGGGTATAGAGCAGTAACCTTCAAACTACAGGGTAACTACTCAAAATTGTTTACTTCAAACATGTAAGAAAAGCACTGATCTCTACAAGAAAAAAGAAAACGCAGAGATATAGACTCATTAAAAGAACATTCATTTCTGCTCCAAACATTAAAATACACATATGGATATGAGACATTTAAATTTCAGAGATATGCCAGTTAATATTTCTGCTACTGCAAAAAGAGCACAGATTTATGAAACTAAAAATCAGACTGTAACTAAGATTTCTATTTCAAGTTCTGACTGACGTACTTAATACTGGAAATCACACACTCTCCTTAAAAGTAAACAGGCAACATAGGTTAGCTCTGGAGTCCCAAGATGAGCCAGTTCCTGAAACCCCAGGGGCACTCCAAAAGCTCCTCACCCTAAGGTATCCACCCTGCTTGACCCAGCTGAGTCTGCAAAATATTTAAGAGGGCAGATTAAATTGATATGAGTGAAGACTACAAAATTCTTATAATTTAATCTTCCAGTATGTGCTTTACTTTTGATATGAGTGATATCTGTAAGAATATTCTCTTGTCTACAAGTTCATTAAACTTCCAATTTCTCCCTGTGTAGTTTATCAAGCACACTGTATTGAAGCTACATGCCAAAATTGATAAAAACAGCATTTATAATCAGAATAACTCAGTTTGGAGTCAGAATGGATTACAAAGCAAGACAGAAGGTATTTCAGTCTATGCTTCAAAGTGAGTATAGAATATTTTAGAATCTGTATTTAAAATAATTCCTTTCAAAAGGACACTCCTACAGTGATTTTATCTAAAGAGAAAACAGAGCATTCTTGTTCCTGAATGAGAGAGTCCACACATGGACTTAATCAGGAAGAATTTTGTGTAGGCAGCAGAGGAGAACATTTCATTATCAGTAAGCAGTTTCCATTTTAATCAAGGATATACAGTCTGAAGAAAAGACAATGTTTTAATCTACTTACCCAATTTTTGTTTTCTCTTTAATTTTGGAAGAGGAACCAGTTTTCGGCTTTTTAGTCTCCTTATCCTTTGGTTTAGATTTAACTTTTCTACCCTTCTTTTCCTCTTTTCCTTCAGCTGAAACACTGGGGAAGTTTTCAGGGCTCATTACTCGTGGAATGTTTCTCTCTCCTCTCTCTTTTGCCTTTGCAATTGCTTCGGATATTATGCGATTCGCCTTCTCTTGTTTACTTTCCGAGTCTGTTTTTTTCTTCTGCTTCTTTTCAGACATTCCCCTCACCTGGGTATTCTGCAACTTAGTATATGATCCTGAACCATCAGTCTTCTTGGAAGGAGGCTGTAACAAGAAACAACAAGTAAATTAAATCCCCTTATTTTAAAGATCGAATGAAAAAGTGCAAACATTTTTGGTAAGGATACGCATTTTAAAAAAAATGTAACTGCCAGAGACTTATGTGGACACAAAAAATGAGGAATTCCATTTATACCACAGATTTGCGTGGGTTTCAAAATAACTACATCAATTGTTGGTTTTAAACAACCAATCCAAGTACTCAAAGTCAATAAAAATTATCCTTCTGAAATTCTCTCAGCCGTCTCTCCACCTCTGTAATGAAAGAAACCAATCTTTAACTTTTGCAGCATTCCCATACATTTGACACACACATCCAACACCTCCAGTAAAATATGAAAAAGCAAAGAGCTCCCAAACAGCATCAGTGTTTTGCCTTTGGTAGGACACCAGGACCACGGTTCCCCTAAAGCAGATGAATGATCTACAGGACTAACTCGGCGATGAACACAACAGATGCTCGAACAACACCAAGATTACAAACCAGACAAAAGATAAAACCAAAACTAAAATTACACATTATGGATATGGTCTATATCCATAAACGGATCAGAAAGCAGCGTTTCCTTTATTTAGATCAACATACACTCCATGCCTCGGATAAAAGACGTAACTTGTTTTTATCTTCGGGATTGAAATGCCCGTTTCCTGGACGCAGAATTGTTTACGGGGCTGATGAGCTTCTCCTGCAGCCAGCCAGAAGACATGTTTTTGCTTTCCTCCCCTCCCCCTTTGAGGAATGGAAAGAATTTCCTATTCAAACACAAAACCCCAGCAGATAACAGTTATGTTACGTTCTCACCCGTAAATGCGCCTCTGCCTAGAGCAGGAAGAAAAGCCACCAGGAATTTCCAAACACATTTTCTGGGCAAACCCCGCGCACTTCCCGGGATTCATGTTCTAGAGGAGCCTCATGGGCGGCGGGGGCGGGAGGCAGGGATGGGGCCGCTCCCGATGCCACCTTAAAGCCCCGGGGCTGGAACAAACAGCCGGACCCAGCTCGGGAACAGCTCAAGATGGCGATGCGGCTCCCGCAGCAGCAGCCAGTAATAAGGAAGGTTATTCAATCCCATTAGCCTTTTAGCCCAAAGAACCCCTCCTCCTCCCACTCATTCAGGCTCTCACTTACCCTTCCTCTCGGCCTCTTCACTGAAGACATTTTTGGCGTCAGACAAAGACTTGCCCTCCGCTTTTCCAGCACCCCCGGCAGTGCTCAGGAGAAAAGCATGGGGAGAAGATTGCTAAATGGCCTATTTAGCGAGCGGCAGCCGGGCCGCGCTCAGCCCTCCCCGAGCGCTCGCTCGCTTCAGCAGCATCCCCGCGCCCTGCCCGGCGCGCACCCGCCGCCCCCGGCCCGGCCCGGCCCCGCCGTGCGCGGAGCGCCGGATCCCAACAAAGCGCGGAAAGAAACGCACAAAGCATCAAAAGGCATCAGCGCCAATATTAGCGCTGGTTAGACCCGCTCCCCGCGGAACTAGGCCAGCAGATGGTGCTACCCGTCATTATTCCATTAGGCTCCACGTTTAACCCCCGCGGGGATCGGCTTTAACCCTTGCCGCTCCCCGCCCGCAGCGCCGCCCACAGCGGCTGCTCGCTCCCTGGAAAGCCGTGGGAACCGGGCGCTGTGTGCGCCGGGCCCGCTGCACCGCAAGCCTGCGGCTCCAGCCCCGCGGAGGGCACGGGGGGACAGCGGCCGAATCCCAGCCTCTGGCCTCACAAACAGATTTTGCTCTCCAATATACTTCTTGATTTTTTTTTTAATTATTTTTCTTGCATTTACTTCATTACTATACGATGGTAACAGTGACTATAAATCATTTGCTGACAGGCTTCCCTGCTTCCTACAGAAAATGGAAGAACTGCTGGGTTTTATCCCTCTGCCTCTGCCCAGACCTGCGGGACCCTGCGGTGGACACCTCCTGGGGACACGGCTCTCTGGTAAGCGCCTCTTCATTCCCAGGTTGGGTTAAAGTGCTATTTAAAAAAAATCAGACAAGTTTTAAAATATGTATTGTCAACATATCAAATAAAACCAAAAAGAAGATTGGGCTTTTTACAAGGTTATTAAAAAAAACAAGAAGCTTTTGACAGCATAGCTCCATCCTAGCAATACCCTTGATTCTCAAAAGCCCACTCAAGAAGAATGAAGAAAGATCGGGACTTGATTTCTCTTTTTCTCAATATATACATATACCTTCATTTTGCAAGATATATGTTTTTCCATAGAAAATTTAAAATATGGCAAAGATTTTGAGATTGTTAAGATTAGTCATTACTCTAAAAGGTAATTTCACTTCTATTTAAGATTAATTTCAAAATTAAGTTCCTTGTCCAGTAGAAACACTAGTAGCACAAATACTTTAAATTGATTATTTTTTTAACAATACCACTTAAATTCAAGGATATTTCTGTAAATATGCAGCAGCATCACAAGGACAATTACCACATTTTAATTTTACTTTTGAGAACTCTAGCCACGATGTTTCTATATTTTGCTTACAGTAACTACAGTAAATTACAGGGATTTATCTGTAAAAAGGGTGATTATTTCATACCTTGGTAAAGATGGTAACTAATCAACTATTTCACATTTTGAGATCAGCTAAACAAAAAAAAAAAAAAAATTCCTAATGTACCCTGGGTATCATTTTAGCTCTAAAAGCCAAATGCTACCAAAGCCAGTAGTGTTACATAGGTCATTGAACATTCCTGAGCCAGAAACAAACAAACAAAAAATGCTTAATAATTAAGTAGGTAATCCAGAAATGGTGGCTTTTTTGTTAATCCTTTTACAGCCTCTTTCTAGATATTTTATTCTCTTAAAACAAAGTTTTGTTGCTGCATTTTCTCAGAGCTCAAAGCTGCTTCCCAATTTATTCCTCAACAACATTTACTACACTCTTACTGTAGAACTGTGAGTATGCTGGCCGAGGCTCCTCTATGTTATAATTCCTCTGCGTCTTGCTCTGTACTATCCCTTCCGAGTTCTGTCTCCGGCACTGCACAAACATTAAGCTATTTGTTAGAAATCCCAGACCATGGGGTTTTTTAGATTTTGCTATGACATTTCTAACCACATGGAAATGACATTCATGAAGATGCAGGAAGGCACCAGCCAGCCATTCTAAGCCAAATAAATCTGTAATGAAACCTTCATCAAGAAAGTCACCATTGTCACAAAAACCAAAACTGGAAAGCAACACAAGTGTTTTGAGATTAGAACATGAAACATGCTTGCACTACAGAGGACAGGATCTGTGTGTACTTAGCAACAAAAGCCATTTAATCCAGCAGCTCTTTTATGCTGCTAATAATTTCATGATTTGAAAACATGCACAGCTATAAAATGATTGAACAGTTGTAAATCATCATGCACATGAAAACCATTTCAAAGGTTCTCGAGCATCTACCAGAAAAAGGGCAAAGCCTTTTGCAAGCTGCAAATACCCCTCCCCCTGAGTGAGACGGAACACAGATAAAACATCCTAAAGGAATATATCCTCTCACCAATGCCTCACAAACCTATTCCATCTAGAATAAGAGAATTTTTTAAATGACATACATATAGGTGAAGGTGGAAAGAAAAACCCTGAGGCCACGACGTATTTAAAACCTGAAGATTTTATTCAGGAAAATAGGTTTGTACTTTCACGATTGCGAAGATAATCATCCAAACATGAGCGAATGCAAAGCGATGCAATGTTGTCTTTTGAGCCTGCACAGAGGGAGCTCCAGGGTATCTGCTGCTGCTGCTAATGGCTTTGCCAAGCAGCAGCCGAGTGCAGGAAACAAGCGTCCTGTCAGTTCCCTGCAGCTCCACACAATCCTCTGGGCAGCAGGGAAATTGGCAGGAATCACCTCAAATTCACACCACTGCTGCTGCCTGCAAAAGCCATTAGCAGCAGCAGCAGGTCCGGGCCCTGGTGGTGCTCACACCGCAGAGCTGGCCCGAAAAACACTCAGGGAACAGATCAGACAACAGCTGTACAATTCCCCACACATGCCCTGATCCCCAGCCAGGGGAGCATCTTTTTGGCACTATCCAAGGGAATTTGACATGCTGTCTCACAGGAGTAGAAGTTATAACCTACACATATCTGAATGATTTCTTAGTTAAACAATGTAAAAGCAGTCAAGTTACCAGGGAATATCAAGAAGCAGAATCATGACAGCATCTTTCCAATAGCCAACAGTACTGTGCTGAGTAGGCTTTTTCAAGAAAGGCATTTCCTCCAACACTTTGTTGTGGTTGCTTAGGACATGCATTTGAAGACCTTCACTGGCACAACAGTCCTTCCTTCACCCAGCAAGGACAAACCACCATCCTCACAGCCTACAGACATCAAGTTTTTCTCCTCTAAAGCCTAAACCCATTTTCCACAACAAGTCCTTCCTTCACATCCTCTGCATATCACTACAGAGGAAGCCCCAAGGAGAAGGCGAGTTTAACACTAAAACTACTACCTCCTAAAAAATCCTCCCAAATCCTGCCTTATCTGTTCCAATAGTAAAACATGGCTTCCACTGTAAGAACACCTTTCCTGCAGTAAGTATGGCCATTCACAATAGAGTAGCATTACTTTCAATTCTGTGTGTGCACAAAACCTTTCAGACTAACTATCTCCCTGAAGTCACGCCCATTCTTGATATATTCTAGGAACTGACAATGCTTTTCTCTGAAATTTTAACAAGTCACACATTTGTGATTGAATTATACAAGTCACTTCATTGAAATAATGTTTTTCACTTGTGGATCTACTGACCACTTAGATTAGCTACCTAACAGCTAAATCATGAGCTAAGAGCATTAAGAGCTAAATTATGATCCTAAGGAGTCTAATAACAGAAAGCTAAGGTTTACATGCCTTGAGTTTCACTCCTGCTGGTAGCAGCACACACCTGCAGGAGGATGCTCACACCAAGTACTGTCTGCCTTGAAAGCCTAACAAGTTCCTGACAGTCTATCAGGTCCTCAGGAAATCAAGATGACCTTGACATCAACTGCACTAAAAGCAGCTAAAATTAGCCACCTGGGAACTTGATCTTCATGCATTACTACATCACCTTTGTTCATGTTTATTACTAAACAAGCCAGCTCTTTGTGCATGTCGAGTCACCAAAACAGCATGAATATCAGAACCATAGTACAGATAAATAAATTTCATGACTTACAATAATCAAAAGTTTGGAGACTGTCCAAATTAGCTTCTCATTTTTTCACATTATAATCACATGAAAACTGCAGTTGCTTTTAACTCATTGCAGTGAAAAATCTTAAAGGTATATCCATTCATCATTTAATTATAAAATTGTATTTAGGAATGCAACTTTAAAAAACCCCCAAAGCATGAACTCAACTCAGTGACTTCTGTATTCCATACTAGCACTCTGAACTTCTTTCCTCTAGAATAGTCTGCAGAAATAAGTCCTCTCGTGACTTTTAATGGTGGATTTATAATTTAAAAGGTTATTTATTAAAAAAACCCCAAAAACTCACAGCCTTAACAGAGTCCATCTGTAGAAGATTACCTACAATATCCATATTTATCACCCCACATGTATGCAGAAAGACATTGCCTTTGCTGAATGGCAATCCCAGCAAAAGATGTAGTTTTCTTTAGACAGTAAACTGAAATCAGATTTTCAGTTAATCAGGCTACTTCTGTACAATTAATGGGAAGATCACCTAAATATGAAACAGGGTTTCTTTTCTCCAGAGACAGCTCCCTCCAGAGTTCCTTCTGAACTTTTTTTTCTTGTTCAACAGTTGCCCCACACCATCTGCTTGTGTTTAATGGATACAGAATTTCAATACACACATTTATGAAACCTACCCCAATATAAAATAGACATGTAGAGATAGATTTAAAAAAAAAAAAAAAACAAAAAAAAGATACCAGGTGAGAGTGTTTTTCATCTTCCATACTTGTTATCTATAATGTTGGTAAATGAATGGCTAACAATTATAGCACTGTGGCCAGACAAGTTTTTATCTGTGTAACAGTCACTTCAGAACATATATCTGGGATGTGAATGTGGTTTGTGCATCACAAGGCACTTTGCATCATGCTTACAACCATATTTTAAATTTCTGTGGAAATGAAAACAGTAATGAAAGGGTCAGCAACCTTAAACTAGTCATGTTTCTAAGATTAAACATGCACCTGTTGGCACGTCACACTCTCTCTACATAATGTGTTGTTTCACATCTCAGTGCTACAGAACCCAGTAATAGTTATCACTAATCATGTTTTGCCACCAATAAAGTGAAGATACCATAGCTGTCATTAGTAGCAGCTTCTTAACCAGTGACCTGCCTTATCATTCATGGGGGGAAGATCAAGCCATGTCCATGGGAGCAGCTGCTAAGCTGGGGCTGCTGCAGAGGCAGCATCAGAAGTTACAGGATGAGTCTGCAGCACACATTTTGCTTCCATTTGGAAGAGATTGTTTGAAGAAAGTATTTTGGGGCTCAGTGCCAATTATAGTTAGAATCTTTTTCTGAATATTTAGTAGTGGTATGAAAACTGTGTGTAATTTGCATGGGAACTCCTAAAGGAGGCACTATGTACTGGAGCCTGCTAAATTGCCAGGAAATTAAAGAAATTGAGAACTTCATCCTGCTTGCTCTGCCAAGCTGCTGCATTTAATGAGTTTCAGTTTTCAGTGGTGTTCTGTGCCCATCAGGTACCCACTTTTCTTGGGTTCCAGTCTGTAATGTAAGAGCCATCTAGAAAATGGCAGACAATGCCAACACAAGTCACTGCCTCAGCAAAACCTCTCAGTGTTCTCTTTCACAGGCAGAGCCAGAACAGGCCTGCATGTAAGGCTGATGCCTAAGGGCACACCTTGTGGTGCACTATGGCAGTATCACTATGCTTACCATGAGAAAACCATGGGCTCCTGTCTATGAAAAAAATGTTATTATCAAATCCAAGATACCTGGTGGATGCACCACCAGTGAGTTACTAAGCTCAGACCAAATTCACAGTCATGCCATACCTCTACCTCTACTTTTAAGATTTTCTTCTTTAAACTAAGGGCCAAAATGGTCTAGCAAAAACCTTCTGTTTCTTTCTTGCATTCTTGCCTAATCTTAACCGTAGAAATTTTGCAATTACTTGACTCCTTAAACAACAAGAATGACTAAACTCTTTACTCTATAAAAAGGCAATTCAGGTTTCAGTTCACTGTTTGAAACAAGTCTTATGTGGGCATCTGGAAATAAATCTGTAAAATACTTAAACAAATAGTTACAGACAAGAAAAATCAAAGAGATATTTCTGTTTAAAAAAAAAGTAGTCATTAGGGTAGAAAATCCCTAGCTAAAGCTCTAAAATATCTTTGATCCACTGAAATCTAACATCATCCAACACCTTCTTGGACAGTACAGATAAGAATTTGCTTCTTCTGGAACATATGTACATACACATGCCTGAATTTACAATTGGAAAAGTTTATTTAACACATAAAGCCAGGTAGCTTCTATCCCCAGCTTTTTTTTAATGGCCTTTTAAACTCCTGAAAAACATAACATGAGCTGAAACTGCTCTAATTTAAGGGGACAAAATCCCTTTAAATGATGATTTAAAGGTAAAATAATGAAGAATTGACTGCAGAAGTCTTCAGAACAGAAAACAAAATTGCAACAAACTCAAAATTAAACTGAGTTCTTAAAAGTTGTCACTTACCCACCCATGTTCTATATGACCACCACTTTTGTGTGCCACTGAGATAGTTATTTTCTCATGGGTTTTTTTCTTACCAAACAGAGAAGAAGACAAGAAGACAAAAACTCACCCAAACTACCTTCAGAAAGAACATCACATGAAGAGCTTTCCCTTTAGTCCCAACATCCAAGATAGCTTCAGCATGCATGTCCCAGTCACACTAAAAACCAGCACAGCATCCATCTCTGAGCAAGAAAAAGCAACAGGACCTTAATGGTCCTTGGTTCTTGTCAAAATTTCAGTTCCAGTGTTCCCTCTACATCTCTCATGGAAGAACACATTTTTCTGATTGAAAGAAAACCCACTTTCATCCTTAGGAAGTTTACTGTTGTCAGTATTTCCTTCCACTATCCCTCAGTTCTTCCACTCTCTCAGTTTGTTATCGGCCCAGATTGAGAAGACATTCCAGGTGTGAAGGGCTGTAAACTGCACAACCCTCCATGGTCTATTCTTGGTACTCTTGTGCTGCTTGGAGGAGTCACTGAACCTGCTGAAGGGATCAAAGGAAGGGCAAGAACTCTCCAGAAGCAGGAGGAAGCTGCCCACCTTTTGTCTCAGTACCTCACTTCTGCAAATCCCTACAGAAAGGGAAGTCAGGCTAGGTCAGACCAACAGCCACATATTGGACAAAACAGAGGCAGCTTTTCTTCCACAGCATGCTTCAACAGCCCAATTCACCAAATTCTGCTCACGTTTTATAATACTTTGAGTGCAATGGTAAAAACCAATTCAATTAGAAGGTAAGCAAACCAGTTTATTCAAAGTATAGAGGCTACTGGAAAAACAAGCTGCAATGGATCACTGTATTGGTCAGTCCCCAGGAAATGATCCTATGATAATATTGGCAGCCTTCTTTTTAACTGTTTCCTGTTTTTAAAGCATGCATTTTAAGTGCTTGTTTGTAGCAGAACAATGAAGTATTGTTGCCAAGATGAGAGATGTGAAAAATAGGAATCATTTTATTAAGAGGGAAACACCAATCATGAAAGATCTTTAAATCAGAACAGATTGCATATTCAGAAAGGCTAGCATGTAGCATCTCTCTGTGCAATAATTTTATTCCCTAGAAGCAGTTAAGTTTAAAAGTTTACTTAATCTTTGAACGTGGCTTTTTTTTTTGTAGTATTACTCATTACTTTACAGAGTATCCAAAATGTTTTCAGCATTCAAAATTTCAGTGAGATGAAAAAAAACCAGCACTTAACACTAAAACATACATGACAGAAATTGGGAAAATTATTTTTAACATCAACAGCTGGGGAGTCAGTAATATCAGTACTGACTGCACAGCATATTTCCATTTAAATCAAAGAGGGGGCATAGTTCTTCCACTTGAATTCAAAACAACTTAGATATTTTTTGTTTCAGCTTCAATGAACTACTTTAACAGCTTTTTATGCCAGACTCTTCAGTTCAAAAGAGTCCTTTAGCATATATGCTAACCAAATGAAACTACTTCCCTTGAACCTAGTTTTCTCAATTAAATATTCATTAACAAAATCCTTCCCCCTAGTTAAGGAGTAAAACAAGATGCCTAAAGAAAAGGATTTTATCAAAAAGGGTGATGGTTCAAAAATAAAAAGTCCAAAATCAGAGGATACTACTGGAGAACAACAGTTTGATTTCAGGCAAATGAAACCCAAAAAGCAAACAAACCAAACTATTTTTCCCCAAAATAAATTTCTATAAGATTTCTAGAGAAAGAACAGCATCCAAGAGCTGTTCTTGGATGTTCAGAGTAATAACCACAAAATAACTTTTGGTAAGGATCAAAAAGAAAATAATGTGCAAAAAGAAAAAAAAAGTTGCAAGACAGGTTTGAAAAATTACTGCTATGATTATGTTTCTAGCCTCAACTGAGTCTGGCTACTAGCAGAAGTGGCAGGACTTGTAGCAGGCCCACTGTAAAGGCCAAGAAAAGAGAAATTCTTATCTTCAACAGAGCTGAAGTCAGCAGAAACTGCCAGCAGCACAGAGCAGAGTGACAGCCTGGTTAGAGACCACAATGTGCTGCCAAGGACATCCCCAAGCACCAGCATGAGCCCCTCTGTACCTTTGTCCCCAACAAGCAAGGCTGGGTCACCATTTCTGAAATCTCAAATCACTCAAAGCCTGAACATCATTGCAATTAAAGCACGTGAAGTCAGCAAGCACACTGGGCTGGCACCAGCAAACACATCTCCTCTGTGGTGGTTGGAGTTGATCAGATTTCAAACACTACATGATTGCACGTCAAAGAATCCTCCAAAGGATGATATAAATAGGAGCTACAATACAGACACATCAAAATAAATTTGCCTAATCTAGTTTAAAACTGTTCTTACTGAACTCAAAGACAGTAAGACACATGTACATGTGTCTGGTTTTGTCACTCAGATGTTCCTTAAATAATTTACCTGCCTTCCCTCTGATGGCTTGGGTTCTCTAACAGCTGGTTTCTGCTTTTAAGAGTTTCAAGGACCAAAGTTCCTGCTACAACAAAGTTTACACATCAGGCTGAGCCATACCTAGGCCTTATGGACAACTGCTGCATGACTTAAAGATGAAAAACAATGCACATGTACTGCATCTCCTTACCCTTCTGTGGAATACAGGTGCTGGAAGCCATACCATGTTGCAAGGTTCTTTCTTGTGAATTTGCTTAAAATACTATTAAAGAAATCTCTCCATTCTGGTGCTCATTAAAAAAGTAAGGTACAGTGAAACAATTCCTTTTAAGATTACTTAAGATTATTTTAAAAACATATCAGTAGGGCTATTGTTTTGAAACAATGTTTCAAACTCTAAGAAAATACAAACAAAATCTCAGAACCACAATATTTGCAATGGCTTCTTTAACACTAAGGCTAACTTCTCTTTCCTTTCCAAGATATCAACTAAAACTAAATTGTGAGGTCATGAGTATCTCTTAAAAGAGGTCTTCCTATCAATCTATGAAACTAATTCTGGTTTGCAGTTCAATATGCTGCTTAACAGCATTGTGTACACATACATGATATGCTACTAACATTGAAATTATTTTCAAATACAGGCTAACTCCTGAGCAGGCAGTATGTAAAAGATGGGAACAATTTCAGGAGATATAAATTAAAATGCTTGCCTTCACAGTAAGATATCAAAGGAACAAAAAACTCAAGTACAAATACAAGCCAAATAGTCCACACAAAAGAAAACCTGCCACATTTATGAAAGAAAAATCAATCTCTGCTACAAATTACACAGCTTTCAAAAGTCTAAGACTTGTCATCTTTTCTAGCCTAAAGCTACATTCCTGGCTTCATTTATCATGCTTACTGAAATCAGCATTAGAATTCTCAGTCTCATCATCCTAAGAATCCCACTAATTTATATTTATTAGCCTTAAGAGTTCCCAAATTCAATCCACTCAGCACCTGATGATAAACACTCTCTTAGAAATCTGTGTAACCAGGAAATTGAGCAATTTTTTTTAAACCTGATAATAAACAAAGAAAACAATATGTCTCCAGATGTGGGAGGCTGTTTGGGAAACAAAGTGTTGAAAATTATTTTGATCTGTCTATATATTTAGAAGTAACATAACAGCCAAAAGAAATTGCAAAACCTGAGTGCACAAAACACACAGACATCTGAAGAAAAGCCACATGAATTCCAAATGTATCAGATTCTCTGGCTTCAAAACCACACTACTGGTTAACATCTTTACAAGTTCTGCTGCTCTTTCAGTAATAACACTTCACTAACACTTCATCAAGTGTTGATTTTCTCTAAAATGTCTCAAGATAAAATGCTGCTCTGGAAGTTTTGCAGGCAATGGTATGTTCCTAGCCACTCAAAAATGCAGAATCTAGATAACAGTGTTGGTTAAAGCAGGTTAGTGGCTACTGGAGCCAATGGACAGTGCCACAGTGAGTCCACTTGCACTCTCTTTGCATTTAATGCTGCAGGCCCAGACACAATTATTTTGCCTGTACTGCAGAAAATCATGCCTCCCACTCCTTCCTCTGTCACAGAATCACAGGATGGCTGAGGTTGGAGGGACCTCTGGGGATCATGTAGTTCAACCCCCTCCAAGAGGCTGCAAAGGATGGTGTCCAGACAGTTCCTGAGCAGAAGGAGACTCCAGAAGCTCTCTGGGCAGCCTGTTCCAGAGCTCTGTGCCCCTCACAGTAGAGCAGCTGGTTCCTCATGTTTAGATGGAAGCTGCTGAGTTCCAGTTTGTGCCCCTTGTCCTGTCACTGGGCACCACAGGAATGAGCCTGGCCCCATGCTGGTGGCACCTTCAGGTGTTTGTGTGCACTGAGCAAGTGCCCTGCACTGTGCTAGGGAACCTGATCCTGTGCGGCCGAGAGAACTGAACCAGGAACCTGGATGCTGGAAAAACACTCTTGACAAAAAAAGGGCAAAGTTTCTCTGTACCTGATGGAGTTTCCCAGTGCAGCTTATAGCCCAAATGCTGCATTAACACAAGACAAAATGAAAGAATAGGAGCTTTTTTTTAAACTGTCTTTTTCCTGATAATTTATTATAGTTTAGGCATATATTGAACTATAGCTTTAACAGCCTATAGAATGGGTTGCTGTCTTTAAAAGACAATTTAACATGGATTTTGTTTTCTCTTTTCTATGTAATTAGGTACCACTTCTTCCAGACACTAAGATTGCATAATTATATCAGTACTTTCACATTAATGAATTGCTTTGTAGTTTTTCAATGTTAACAAGACACCTACTTCCAAATAGTTATTTGGATTATTCAACCACACTTACTCTACATTATCATTAAAAAAATAATATCAATTTAACTTATTTTTATCAACTAGTCTCACCTTGCTATTTTACTCCTGCAATTTGACCCAGCCAGAAGCTTTCTCCTAAGCCTGCCATCTGTTAACTAATTTTTACAAAAATGCTTCTCTTTTGGCACATTTCAAAGACAATTATAGTAGTTATTTAATGAGTGTGCAATTATCTCAGGAAAAATATATTATTATATTATGAAAATCATTAAAACGGTAAGCGTTCAATTTTAAAGAGGAAACATACACGAAGAATTGGACAGCCTAATTATTTGACAAGTGATGAAGGTTGAGAGAGACCTTCTCAAGAAAGGTTTAAAAAAGAATTCATGATAGCAAAAAGATCCAAAAAATTGTGAAAAAAAATCACTCCACTCAACAGAAATTAGTAAGAAACTCATAAAGCACATAAAACTGTAAAAGAGATACTCTGGCACATTTTCAGTGTCCTGAAGAGCCCAGCAATTTTTGTCTTTCCCTTACTACACAGTTTTATTTTGAAAGCCAAAACAAGGGAAATGAAAATGGAGACAATAAAAATTAACAATAAATGTGTTACAAATTTATCTCACAAACATGTACTTTCTTTCCCCAACCTATGCAATTTGCAATTTAAAAAAATAAAATGCATAAAAGGTTTATATAAAACATATATAATATATACAAAAGCAAGTGCTTCATACACATTCAACTATAAATAAAGCTATCAAAACATTTCTCTTTACATGATTAATATGTTATTGGCAAAAAGCCATAGATTAATAATGAAAACATTATATTATATACAGCTATAATTTAGAACTTCATTCCAAGAATTGCACTGCTTAGGCTCAGAGGTGCTTCCCTACTCTTCTCATTCACTCTGGGCATTTGGCACAGCTTTGCCATGGTCAGTCCCACCTGTTTGTGCAGGATTTTCATAAATGACAGAAATTAAGCAAAAAAACCTGCAAAATATTGCATAAAGGTGATCGGTGAAGGGATTGTTTTCATTACTTCAGCATAGATGGTCGACTTATTAGGTGTTGGGAATTCTGCTGCCTCACTGTGGTACAGGATTTACATTCCTATGAGGAAGGTAAAAAATGTTCTTGAGGCACAGAAAATTAAATCCAGTGCACACAACTTGTGGAAATGCTTAGAAAGAAACTTCAGGCAAAGATTAACATTTGTTAATATGATGTCACCCATAAAATTGACCCTAATTAAAGGAAAAATATAAGAATATTGGATATGCTTAGTGGGAGTTATACCAGCACTATGCAGCCCTTTAGGAAGAATAATCCATGTTAGGGGTATGGAGGTTTTTTAAAAATTACAAGATTTGATTTATAATGAACCCAAATGCTTACTGGAACAGACATCTAGATTTCCAATCATAGAATCAGTAAGGTTGGAAAAGACTCCCAAAATCATCAAGTCCAACTTTTGACTAGATGCAAAGATGTGAAATGATGCAAACTAGAACAGATTTTCAGATGTGCGTTTTGTTATGCTCAGTCTCACTGAATATTGCACTGCTTCCCAAGCCACATGCACATAGAAGCACCATAATTTTAAAATTTTGTATTGTACCAACACTTAGGAACCATTACCTATAAACTTACTGTGCAAAATAGCCAGTCTTTTCTACAAAGAAGTTCAGTGTAGTATGATCAATTCCTTAATTTAATATATTCCTTGTTACAGGCTTACTTAAAATTGAACCATACAGAATATAAGAAATACACTCTAATACTATATTCTATCTATACAATATAGTGGATATATATACACACAAATCCTATATCCTTTGTTTTGATGCATTTCCATAACTGCTTATATATCAAGCAGCTGTCTGGACTTAGATCTCACAGTTAGCCAAGAGAGCACATCACTGCTCACTATGTGTATCTCTCATAAAAACTTCACAGTCCAGGATTGTATATACAAGTAGAACAGCAACCAATAGCAGGATGAGAGTTTTACAAGTGGAGTGATCCAAGGGATACATGTCTACAATGAATTCAGAGTTGTTATAAAAGTGCCATCCAATAGCACAGTCAGACATGAACAGCCTGGGACAATTCAGGACATCTCAGCAGCACATAAATCTGGATGTGGATCTGGTGAGAGTTAATTCCCTCTCTGATGATAAGCTCATATATGAGGTTATGCCATTCTGATATATACAGATATCCTGGGGTACAACACCACCCAAGCAATCATCTATGAGGTTCAGACTTTGCCAAACTTTCAACAAGGGCAAGACAAATTCTTTCAAAAAAATTAGTGTCATCTATTTCTATAAAAGAAGTGATAGGACAGCTCAGGCTTGCAGGCATAAAAGCATTTGCCTGTTTCAAGTCAGTTTTTACACAAATTCATGAATACACTGAACTGTCAAGTTACGTGCCAAACTTTTAGTCACAAAAAGGAAAAAAAAAATTATGTGATTTAAGAACGAAGACTACCACCAAATCCTATAGCACTTCATATTATTAATGAAATGTTATTTTTCATCTGTATATTTTTCATTTTCATATTTTTAATCTCAATTCCTCTGCTTTCATGTGTGCAGCCAAAAGACATAACATACACAGTGAGACAGCTGTAATCTTCTCTAAGGACAGTTTATACTTATCTTTCCAAGAGTTTATACTTCACATTATTTTTCCAACAGTTTATACTTATCTTTTCAACTTCCTTTTTCTTCCAAAGATGTAAAACAATGTTGAAGCCTTTTTTTATCCTTCTGAGAAGCAAATAGATTATTTAGCCTTAGCAAACTCAAACCAGTTTTAAGTGGAGTTAAAAGAACAGAAGTCTTGTATTAGTCAAAGTTAAGACTACAGGAGTCTTCAGCATTTCACTTTCTGTTCTCAAACTAACTCTGATGAAAAATGCATGATGTAAAATTAAGGGTGCAATTTATTTACAATTCTGATCTAATTACAGCAGAAAGCATATTAGCACTGTAAGACAGTCTTTTTAATTCTGCAGCATTATTACACCTAACAGACTGTATTAATTTTTAAATTAATTTCCATCAAAATAACCATACAAGTAAAAATGTTATGAGTATGCTTGCTCTCAAATACTGAAACAAGTATTTAATGTTCTTCCTTAATTTAAATAACCTTAGTCTAAATACAGTTAAAGATCTTCGGTTGTCTAATATTGGGTCTGTTCCAATACCTACAGTTCATTAACTATTTCATAAAATAGTTATTCTTTCTGAGAAAACATCAACCATTATCAAACTGAAACTGTCAAAAAAACCCAACTAAATTCACTATTGTTTCCTCAATATGTATTAAAGCCAGTGTGAAACACTGGCTTGTTAAAAAATTTAAAGTTCACCTTAACTACTACATATGAAACTTGCCAAAATCCCTTCCCAACTGACTCCTACCTAAAGCCAACCAGTTTTAGGAAGATAAAATTCCATCCCCCTTTACCACTTTTTTTTTCCCTCCCTGGTTAAACTGCACACATTTGTAAAAAGCTCTAACAGAACCAACTCATCTTGAACTTGAAATTCTAAAAAGAGATCAAAGAATAGAAGTGAGAATTACAACTAAAGCCCTTCTTAGAATTGTAGTCAGTCAAAGGACAGATGTGAAACGCTTCAGTAATTGCCATACTTTTCCATTACTATTCATACTACATACTCCACTGATTTAAAGAGGCTTCTACATGGTTTACTTCTGTGCATTCCTCAAGTTTGACAGCTACCAGTTCACAACCAGTTTCTGAAGGAAACATTAAACATCTGTCCGACCAGATAAACTCAAGGTCAGAATCCAATTTATACAATTCATTGCATACCCCAAAATAATAAAAACCAAACCAAGCAGTTTTATAACTATCTGGCTTCCGGCTGTTTCATTTCAAAGAGGAAAAACACTAAAATTTCAAGTACTGCAAAGTTGTTTTGTTTTCACACCATGATAAAAACAAAACCAAACCCCTAAACTTTAAAGGCTCTCCACAGATCTCAGAACTTTCCCTCTATTTCTTGATACGAAGCAAAATGCTAAAACTGATGTCAGAGAGATCGAAGCAAGTCTAAAAAGGTTCTGACAAATACAACACAAAAGTCACAGCACCAGAAAGTTTTATTAGACCTGCTTTTCATTGCCTGGCTTATATCCCACACACTCCTCAAAACTGATACTAATCCCTGGGCTTCTCATCAACCCCACTTTTCCTGGAATCCATTTCCTCTTCACCTTTCATCCCAAGTATGCTCAGGGAGCCCAAAAGGCTGCACACCCCTGTTCCCAGTCCCCTGAGCTGTGTCTTCAGCTTACAGAGACCTCTGACAAGAGAGGCTACTTGGGTGCACCCTCTTTTGGTTTTCTAGGCAGGGAAGGAGAAAGGAAATGTTTATCAAAACCAACAGATTGCATCTACTGCATCATTCAGTTAATCAAGCTCATCTGAACCACACTGCTGGATATCCATGTTCCATTAACATCACCCCACAGTTTACAGAAAAAGTTTCGCTGCTAGGAATTGACAATTACACGCTCCATAAACATAAGCAGAAGTTGTAACGGAGAAGCAATCTACTGAGCCAAGACCAAAGATTAAGTGTGTTAAGCCCTTATCTCTACACTAATGATCTAAAATTAACAGGGGGGAAAAGAAAAATGCTACATTGTCTCCTTCACAGGCCTGTGTCCTACAAACTAAGAGAAGCAAAAGTCAGTAGTTACGGTTCTTGCCTTCCCCATAATTTTTTTCCAGAAAGACAACATTCTATATTCTCAGGTAGAGAGAATATTGGTAGCAAGAATACAGAAGTAACAGTTACTTAAACCTTTTTAAAGCGGTCTTCTGTAAATTGTGTTTGATTGTCAGAGTTGCATCTGTTTTGAAATGCAGATTGACAAATAGCAAACAATTTTTATGTCATCTTGTCCTCCTCGTGGAGGACTTGCAGTAGACGGGCACGTTATACTAAAACAACTGCTGAATTTTTTGGTTTAGCCAAAAGTAACAAAATCCAACATACACACAGCTTTTTATACGTTTTCTATTATTATTGAACACATGTAAATCAAGAATAATAAGTGTGTATTTTTAGGCAATGAGCATGAGCACAAAGACACAAAGCAAAGGACAGAGCAACAACATAACCACAATTCTTGCAGGAAATCAGCCATACAAACCTTACCAAAGGTCTTAAAAACATGTTTCTCTAAGTAATTTTCAAGACAATAAGTCATTATATTTGCATCGAAATCATAAACCAGTAAATTTTCTCTGTTGTACTTCAGAAGTACAAGCAGCAGAAGGAGTAACACCATTTTATCTGAATAAGATCATGTAGTCTTGCTTTTTGCAGTGATAGGAAAACAACAGGAGAAAGCAATGTCTGCATCAACTGGTTAGGTTTTTTCCTTCCTTAACAAGACTCCTTTAGGGTCAAATAACAGCTCAGAGACTTCAGTTATCATGCTTTGACTCAAGCACCAGTCAGTATAATTCATTTCACCCCATCAACCAAATCAGATGGTTCAAACCCCCACTCCCCAAATCCCTACATACCTGTCCTTGTAAGGTTGCACGACTTCTGCCCTGCAGGTGCTGATTAGAAACCGAAGAATGCCAAGGATGGATCTGAGTTTGAGACGGTGCCCGAACGAGTTCGGATGACGGTGTCACTTGCTGTGGGGTTATGTGGTGTTCCAGGTCATGCTCTAAAACATGGCTTGTGCTATCCTGGACAAAGGCAGAGTCATCAAACTGTGGCAGAAGGTCTTCCTGCAGGAGGTCATCCGGGTCAAGTCCTGTGAATGGTTCACTGTGAGTCTCCACTTGATGAAGTAAGTTGTCATCTAAGGACGTAAAACCGTTGCTTTCAATAGGGTCAGTGAAATGGCTTATCTGAGAAGCAGAACCAGTAGAAGCTGGAAAATTAATATTCACAGGAGAGAGTTTCGAACTACTAAAGTTGCCCTGAGGATGCGCAGAATGCAACATTTGAAAAGTACTTGAATTCAAAGTTGAGTTAGGATTCAACATGTGCTCGGTTGTTTCTTGCTTGGTCCCTGTTTGAGATGTAAAGGCATCACTTCCAGTGAAGTCAGAGATAGAGTGTGTCTGCTGGCTAGTAGAAAGAGCTGTTGTAGGCTGAAGAAGGCTAGTAGGAGAAATATGATTATTAGAGTAGGAATACGGAGATGAAAATTGTTGACTATTACTGACAGAACATGGAGTAATAGTTGGGGACTGTCCATCAAAATTTCCTTCTTGATTCCCACAAAAATGTATTGAAGCACTTGCAGTTTGAGAAAACTGTTGAACGGACAGAGGCTGCTGTGAAGTCGATGGATTAGAAACTGAAGGTGGGTGGTTAACACTGACTCTGAGGGAAGTAGACACGTTAACTTCCATGAAGTCTTTTGGCTGACTCAGAGCATCCTGCCCCGTGCTGTTCCTGCTCTGCTGCGGCCGTAGCGAGGCACACTGATGCTGTGGTTCATTAGCCTGAAATAAGGCAAAGTCATGGTGTGCTACAAAGCTTTTGTTTTGCTGCATAGACTGAGAATGTCCTTGGTGAAAAGGGGACCCATTTTGATTCGAAACAGTCGTGGCGGTTTGATGACCCCACATAGGACTTCCATCGGCCACATCTGGAAACATCCCATTGGACTGGTTTTGCGGGTGAACTGGTGAACAATTGAACTGAGAGTGTGGTGATAAGACATTGTCAGCTGAGCTATTAAAAGACTGATTTACTGAGTGAAGCTTCAGTGAATCATACTGATTCAGCTGATCAAACTCACTCATCTTTTGTTGATTTTGAGCATCTTGCACATGGTTCAGTGAGTCTATGTGCAAAGGTTCAAATTCTGCACCCAAATTCAATTCATCAACAAGTGAAACAGGTCCAGGTTGAACAAAGGCATCATCTGACAAACCTTCTAAGGTCTCACTAAAAAGATTGGCATCATCAAAAAAATCCATCATAGGATCAGTCATCTTGAGAGGTCTGTTCTGCTTTTGCTCTCAACTCCAAATGGAGTCAATTTTGTCTCTCCACAGTGAACAGAAACAAATGACATCCAGCGGTCACCACCTTATCCAAGGCATGCCAACAGCCATTAGTGCTTCTGATGAAACATCCGTCTTCAGGTGTTAAAGCATCCTGAGGGAGACGAGTGAAGGGGAGAAAAAAAAGGGAAAAATTTAATGACTCTCCTCATCCTTCCTGACCCTTCCCAACACTTTTAAGGGTATTGGATACTTTGCCCATAACTTTAGCTAAATCAAAAATTGAGTAAGTTATTTTTGCTTATACTTGATGCCCTGTGCAGGTTTTATAATTTTTGCCCCTTATAAAAATATGTTTTAAATGTAATGGTTTCATTTGTTTTATTCACTCAAAGCAGAGTTTTAGATTCTCCTCGGTCATAGTCATTAAAACTACCAAATTGCACCAGAATTGGGCTTTAGTGCTCCAGTATTAGAATTTTTTTATAGCAAAGAAATCATACATATGTGAGATGTATGCAATAATTCTGTATACTTAAACAAAAAAACTTGAAAGTTATAAACTACATTTAAGTCAGGCTTAATTTCATTAGGAGAAACTGGGATACTTTGTTTCTTCTATTTAAGTTGCACTTTGCAAGGTCCTGAGAAACTGTATTTTATCACAGTTAGGACATAAGAGACTTTTCTTAGAGGGAAAGACAAGAGAATGAATACAGTGATACAAAGAAAACACAAAAAGCACAAGCTTTGGTTCAAAGGAGTTTGCACACCTAGTTTTGAAACACTTGAAACTATATGTTCATAGTAGCACTGAGTGATCACCAATTAATTGATTTGTAGTGAGGGATTTAAGGAGAATTGAACAGCATGGTAAATTTAACTTTAGCCTAAAAACTCCCACAGTTTTAGTGTAATCAAACAGAATGGGAAATGAATGAAAATGTGTGTCTGTGATAATGTACCTCCCCAGATAACTGGTAACTCTGTAAAATAGAGAAGTAATCACTTTAAATGAGCACCTTCGTAGAATAATCATTCAGTTATCCTGTCAGTACATATGTCTAATTAAAGAACAAAAAAATAAAAAAAGGAAAAAAAACCAGACACAACTTTTAATTCCTGACCCTCCCATTAAAGCTCACCTTCAATTGCAATTCATCATTAATGAATTTTCCTAAGAATAAACTGAGTATAGGATCCTTCCAGAAATGAACACCCTGTAAATCTGAAATATTCTGATGGAAAAGGTTCGTGCTGAACCTACTAAGCCCAAAGTACTTCTTGGCAAGCTGATGAGAACCCATTCTGCCTATTCTCCTAGGCCACTGAGGGAGGTGTGACCATAGTCAGAATAAAGCCAGACTTCAATTCACAAACCTCTTTAGGGTTTGAGTATATGAGACTTCTGGTGTGTACAGAGAAGGACAGAGGGATCCTGTATCATCCTGAGAGACACTGATCAGGTATGGTGCCAGTGAGGAGAACAGGCATGATAAAAAAAAGTGACAGAAGCTTAGGGAGATGACACCTTAGCACAGCAAAGTTGCTTTGGACCCCAGATTATACATGTGCAAGTTATTGTTTAAAGTTGGGATGTCCTAAAGTCCCAAGATAAAGAAAGCATTAATATAAATTAGACCTCATTCTCTTCTAACATTGATTAAGTTGTCAACTTACAATTAAAAGCAACATAATGAGGACTTTCCCAGAATGGAACACCTTCCAATAGATGACAAACAAGCAGCAGGATCCAGGTAGAAGGTCTGGTATGGTTACAACACTGCTAGTATAATGATATCTCATCTAGTTTATCTCAATGCAAAAGATATGTCAGGAGAGAGCTATTTTAACTCAGAAGAAAACCAATGCAGATTAAGTACAAGGAAAAAAATATTGTAGACACAGAACAAATGTAATTCAAGAAACCCCACCTGAGGGACAAAAGATGGAAATTGTGGTAGCCATGGCTAAAATGTCATGTTCCAGGCTATCAAGGACTACTCATAAAAATCTCAAATTTGAAGCCTGCATCAGTACATTTACATACTGAGTCTGATCAATTTTTGCTAACTGGAAAAAACAGAGGGAAAAAGAAATATTTCTTCCATCTTTAGCAATATAGATACCAAGGATGTACAATCATTAACTAGTACACATGCTCTTGGCTATAGAAGTCTAGAACTACTCAACAAGACTAAAAGCACCTTGTATTTAAAGTCATACACACCAGACAATCTGTTCCTGTTTTACTGACTGTGTCCCTTTACAGTAAGGAAATGGAGAAAAGCCTGCAGAACAGCTGGAATTACTGCAGCACACTCAGAGCTGCCCTCACAGAAATTTACTTCTTGGCTCAAAAACCAAGAAACACTTTCCATCTTTGTTTTTCCTACTTAAGGAAAACAAAAGAGGAAATAATGAACAAATAACATGAACTGTCCTTTTAAAATGCTAAGGTTTTATAACACAAATAAATCCTGGCAGGTATAAATAGGAAATATAACCTGAAGATGTCAGCTTTGCTTCAAGGATCCTAGCAAGTTGGATAGCACAAAAGAATTTCCAAACTGAGAAATCTGAAGGCTAGATACATGAGAAACCTCTCCCAGCTAATTAGACCAACATCAATTTATTATGAAGACAGCTTCTATGTAAAGTGAAGATTGTGAAGTGACCAAAAACCCCCAAAATAACCCCATCAACCAACCACCCAAACTTATTTTGGAAAGAATACCACTATCAATAGCCTGAACACAAGTCTGCTGCAAAGAGAGTTTGGGTTTTGACCAGGGTTTTGACTTTTACCCATAGTCTGCAAAGCAACTTCATGTCTGTCTTATACCAGAAGAAAAGGAAAACAAGATCAATTTCAGAGAATACATCAAAAAACCTGAACTCATACAAAAACATCAGGGAACAGATAGCAAATTTCACTCTGAAAACATGAAGTGGGGGTAGCAGTAAAAAGGAATATAATAAAAAATTCTAGTGTGTTTTATTTCATGGCATTTTTGACTACTTTTGCTGATGTGACAACAGAACACAAGCTACTCTAGTTATAGCCAAGTAAATCAGGTGGAGCTTAAGCACTTGACCATGATAGCCACACTTTGTAACTTTGATACATGAGGTAGCACTGCTTCACATGACTGATCTGTGACAGCACCAAAGATAAGAGAAATCAGTGACTTTGGTGGCCATTTTTTCTCAAAAGAAGTTGAAACCATGGCTATTCAGAAAAATAACAGAAGCCATTTCAGAAAGAAGTTAGGGACAAGTTGCAAACACAAGGAATTAAAACAAATCATAAAAGCATGACATGACAGAAATCCAGACTATGGGAATAGGACACAGTCATAGTTAAGGAAGAGTTTTACATTGTATGCTTGCAAAGGCTTAAGTTTTGGGGATTTTTTAGGGAAGCAATGCAACCAGGCATAACAAACAAGAAGTTTGAGACTGAAAAATCAGTGTATTTGGTAAATTCTATGTAGCATGCAACAGCATGACAGCTTTGTGGGTTGCTGTGATTTGCCCATCTATTAGCAGATGGAATACTGCATCAAAAAAGGTGCATGGTGAAACCCAGACACTCAAAAAAAGTGATCACTTCTGCACAATATTTAGAAACAAGACATTTCCTTCCCAATATTAAAAGACAATTACACTGTCATTACTTATCAGATTTTAACTAAAGCTTTGGCCAAGTTCAAAAAGCTGAGTTAATTAAATAACACTGAAGTTACTTCCTGCTGATGTGCCAATATAATTGATATTCTATCATAGATTTAAAGATCAATGTACATGTTAAATTTAAAAGGCACAGAGGGGTATATCCCAGTCATACAGAAGACTAAAAAAGAACATTTAGTAGATATAAACTCTTTTATTCCTTAGCAGAAAGGACTGTCTGTACTGGAGTGCCATGGTATCTGTAGCTAAATATGGATTTAAAAGATGCATTTTCTTATTATCACTAAAATTTGGATAAAATTTGGTTGGGTAGCCCAAATGAAAACCCACACATCCAATAGTAGATATGTATTATTTTAGATTAAAATTGCTTTTTGTTTCTATGAATTTCTCATTATGCATTTCTAACTATTTTTGATAATGAGCCATCCCTTTAGTAAAATCATACCCTCAACATACTGGTTTTGTTTAGAATTCTCTTTCTGCTACAGAGTTCACAGACATCATGCTAAATATTCAGAAGTTCACTCAAGCACCTTGAATTTTAATTTGAAGATTATGAAGATTTGAAACACATGGGCTTAAACTAAATTCTCAGAACAGAGTTCCAGCCCATGGCTACAGTTCCAGCTCCAAGTAGGAGCAAAGAACTGGAGCACAGTGGCTTGTGTGTGCTTGTCAGACTAATCACAGCAGTCTGTTGCCATACCTACACTGATCCTGCTTGCACCAAACACCCCATGGAACACTGTCCCTTCCTCTACTCCCCAGACATGCACAGACTCCCTTCCTCCACCTCTCCTCCTTTCAGACTCTGGGAAAGAGATATAACAAATGTAAATAAGAAAAAAAGGACATCAGCAGCTATTTATTTGTTAAGGTTGTTCATGGAATTTTCAAGCAGCAAACAATACAAATGACATTTTACTTGGGAAGAAAATCCATCTTCCAATGCAACTGAAAGCAAATTTCTACCATTCTCAGCCATGTCTGCCTTCACTGTGAATGGCACATCTTCCTTAATGAGAACAGCTTTACTTAAGCTGAATAGAGCAAAACCAGCCCAAAGAGAAAGTAGATCACAGAACTCTGTATAAAACAACATGCTATCAAAAAGCCCCACAGCAATGCTTAGGCTACTTACTATACTTCATTAAGAGATCCATGTTAACATTAATTTTTAACTCAAGGTAAATGTATGAAGCCTCCAAATGATATTTCAGCAAGCTGTACTTAATAAATGGAGAGAAGACATAATAACAAATTCTGTAATGTATGAAGTAAACATAGCTTAAACTTCACTGTTTTCTTCAGAAACCTACACAAATTAAAAATACCAGTTGCTTTTTGAAAAAAATCATATTTTCTACAGGGTCTTTTGTGGGTTTTTTTTCCTCTATTGTTTTGAAGTGCAGGTGTGTGTAATACCACAAAGTTTCTTCAGACTAAGTAAGATTTATGTTATTGAGAAGAAGTGTTGTTAATTTTGATTGCACAAAATTCAGACCCTTTGCTTTGGTTGCATTCCAAGTTAGAATCACTTTCTTTCCACAACTCCAAATTCCAAGGATGTATGTCAAGATGCACAGTTAAAGCCCTTAGAACTGTATATATATCAGAAAATTACTCTCAAATCACAGACCAATTCATAAATTCTTTACCTATATACCACTGTTTCTCTGTCTGTAATACTAGGAATTAGTGATTTAATTAGAGCATTCATCTTTAGACATATGAATTCAAAAGTTTAGTTATTAGCTTGGGTCAAAATTAAGAGCTAGCACAGGCACCTAATGAACCCTGTAATATACTGTAAAGTTCCTTAATAACCTTTAAGACAAAACTAAGTTGCTGAAATCTTCTAAATTAAAAATATATTACAAGATAATTAAGAAAATGGACCAAGTCAAAATAAAAAACATTCTTACCCATGAATATAGAACACATCTCTTGAATGAAGAATTGAAAAGCTCAGAGCTGTGTTTTAAATCCAGATGGATACCTCATCATCAGAGACCTGAAAATGAAGCATGTCAAACAAGTCACACAACAACCAACTTCAGGAATGTACATTCAAATGCAATACCAGAAACTCCAAAACTCACTAGATACCATAAAACCAAGAACACCAGAATTAATACACAGTCACTAGTAGCTATGATTTTCTAAGTGTCTGGTGAATAGGTACATGTTCATTTTGTAGGACTAATAAAATAACCCAAGTCTACAAACCCCTTAGGATGAAGGGCAGTTTGTGCCACAGTACCACAAAGTTTAGGCTAACTTTAAGACAGGATGTAAGAACTCCAAACCAGAAACAGCAAAAAGAAAAGTTTTGAGGTTATGTTTTAAAGCTGTCAGTCTGAGAAGCCCTGTACATGTCTTTTAACAGCAGTGAGCAGTTCCACTCTGACAGCAGACTTCAATGGGAACTGACAGTGCCTTTTGGGGAGAGAATAGCTGCATGACAGTTTTATCCTGTTCCTTGCCTTGGCAGAAGGTAGAGGAGCTCAATTTCAAGAGGTTCTGTTTTAATCTGAAAGAGGCTTCAAAACATTACAAAGTTTAAGGGAAAATGTGTGCAGGGGGGTTCTAGGGCCACTGTGTGAAAGCCTCAAACACCCAAAACCACCCTTTAACATTGAAAGACAGACAGAAAGTTTGTGTATGAGCTGATATTCTACACCAGTGTGGTTTTCCATTTCAAAAATATAGTTATTGTGTCCAAGGCAACAAACATTCTCCAATTCCAATACAAAGATTCCTGTCTTCCTAAATACAGTTTTGTGATGCCAAAGTCTTTTACACTTTTGCAGAACTATTACTGCAGATCAATCTTTAAACTTTGTTAAAGGATAACATGGCATATAATACTGCATTGAGAAGCAGATTTTAACACAACTATTTCCTCTCCCTACATCTTTGAAACAATGCTGTAACATATGTGGAAGATATAAATTGGTTATAGCAGCTACCAAATCCTGCAATGTTCCAGAAAAAAAAAAATTATCTGGTACTAATTTGGTACATCAATTGCTACATTTATCCTCCTTCTATCATTGAGTAACTTCCCAAGACTTTTTCCAAGGTTGCTAAATAAAATGACTTTGCTCTGCAATAATAGGGACACTTCATGTAGAGAGGTATTTTTCTAAAATTCATATGAGACAAGCACGTACCCAATATATACCCAGGGGAAAGTTGCTAAAATACCTTTATCTTTATTTACCATTTATGTGAACTGATAATAATTTTGTATCAAAACAGACAGAAAACTTGCTCTAGATGTTCCCTTTTTCTATACTGGAAATCCCATCATACAAACAGAGGTCCTGTCCTGCACAAGTCCTCTTCACATTGAGAAGTTAGAAAGGAGTTTGAAACTATTTAACTGTCAGGTCCTGTGCAACATTTTAATCTATTTTTTTTCTTTTGTTCTCAATCTCTGCTTACTTAGAAGTTCTTTGTTGGCTAAATAAAGTTAAAGCATAAAGATTTTACAATATATACAGTAACTGAATAGAGGCATTCAAAAATTTAATATTTGAAAAAAGAAAAATTGAAAACTTACAATCAAGTAATTTATTCTAGCTGTAAGAGTTCAACAGTAAAAAAGAAACCTAATTCACCTGTAGCTACCATATAAGACAAATGCTATCTTAAGTTCTTGGCTAAAACAGCTGTGTATCCTTCCTCAACTGGATTGTTCTTGAATCCTCAAAATAAAGAGAAAAAAGATGTTTCTTACTCTTTAGAACAGTGTCCACTTGCTTGAACAGCTTCCAATATGGAGACAATTTTGGGATACTTAAAAGTTTGAAAAATCCTACAAGGAAGAAAAAAACCACACGTAACTAGATGTACTTTCACCAGGTCTGCAATACATTATTCTAAATGTGAAATACAAAAAAAATACTTCTGACAACAGAAGATTTACTAATGATTATATGAAGTGCCAAAGAGAAATCCCCACAAAAGGAATGTAGAGCTTTTATAAGCTCCAAAATGGGATCTATCTCCACAGATTCTCACATAAGCTACATTGCATGTGAAGTTTGAAATGTACATATATATGTATCTGTTACATGTGATATGTTAAAAAAATTACTCTTACTAAATGTTAAGCATTACTGTTACTAAAAAAAAAAAAAAAAAAAAAAAAAGCAAACAACAATATTTTGGCTCTTTGTTTAAATATCTGCAGGAGGTGTCAGAGGATGGACCAGGCTCTGCTCCTGGTGCCCAGCAATGGGACAGAGGAAGGAGCAGCAATGATGCCCAGGGAGTTCCACCTGGACATGAGCAAGGAGTTCTCTGCAGTGCAGGGCCCGAGCACTGAACAGCCTGGCCAGAGCCTGAGGAGTCTCCCTCCCAGGGAACATTCCAGAACTGTCTGGACACAGCCCTGTGCCTGTGCTCTGGGAATTGTGCTTGAGCAGGGAGGTTGGACCCGGTGACCCACTGTGGTCCCTCCCAACCTGCCCCATCCTGTGAGTCTGTGATTCTTATTTTGGACACTAAACCACAGATTTTTATACCCATTTTCTAAGAGGAAACAAACAACTAATTTCAATTAGTTGAGAATAGCTACACAAATTTCTATTTTTTAAAACATCATGTAAATTTTAATAAAACAGTTTAGTTTTACACAACATCCTTGTGTGCTTTTATCTCTTCAGTCTTGGCAAATACCTTAAAAAAATTTAACAGCACCAGCTGAAGACATTATTATTATTTTCAGCTGCCTTCTTCACCTTTCTGCCAAAGGTTATTGCCCTCAAAGCACACCTGCAGAACAAAACCTGTAGGTGTGCATCTGCTGCTTCAGCATATAGCCTCCCAATTTAGTTTTAACCCTTCCTCTTCTTTGTTTAACAAACCCATTAGGCTTTGCATGAAAATGTCAGAATTGTATATATACCTTCTATTTTGTCATTTATATCCTGTGGACATTAATGGCAATAAAGAGACAAAAATAATACAGAAAATGACAACATGTTAATCTGCTGCTATTGATAGAAATGTAGAAAGATATCAGGAGTTTGGAATACCTTATTGCAAAGCACAAGTTTGATCCCCAAGTCAGTTTATTTTAGTGAAAATAGCTGTTAAGAAGTTAATGTGTTTGGCCACCAGACTACTGAAGGAATCCATATTAGTAACCAGTACTGCTCATTCAATATTGCAATTTTGTTTCTCTAAAGTGTACCTGTGGAGATTTTCATAAATTTCAGGACTTCAGTGATTTCCTTCTAATCACTTTCTTTCTAATACCGATAACAAAAAATTACAATGTTTTGTTCTTCAGGTTTGAATTCCACTACACCAAACTTTTTTTCCTTTTAGTGTATCTGTACAAAATACAAATGTCTTTGGACAGTCTCTGTTGGAAGTTTAGTTGTCAAAAGAGAGCAACATACTCAGTGTAATGTATTTACAGTTTGCTTCTGATCACCAGCAAGAGTTACACAAACTTCCTTGTAAGTTTAAAAAGAAAATCCTCTGGTGCTGCTGAGATTTCAGATGTAAACATTACAGGCTTCCTATTGTTTTGTTATCAATTTCAGTGTTACACCTCAAATTAGACCTACAAAATATGTTTCTGAACTCTAGTATTTTTCCTCAGGAACATTTAGGCCATTTTAAGATTTAGAGAAACATTTGCATTAAAAATCAGAAAACACCTTTTTATTTTCACATGTGGCCTAAACCAAGATTTCATTACAAAACATAAGAGACAGAAGACTTCAGAGCACAGCCCTCTTTCAATTCACAATCTGATAATACACTATCTTCCAATAATTCTCATGTTCTACCCTGATAAGCATCTTTGGGAACTACTGCAAGTTTATAACCTGGAAGTACCAACTAGAACAATGCAAAGGATTGTGCCTTTTTTTACAGATGCCTATGGATCCTGACTGATGAGTACAGGCAGCTGTGAAGGCTTGACATGGACAGAAATCTGCACTGGTTAAAAAAAAGCACAATTTCAAGTCTTTCATGTAGGTGGAAGCCATAACTACAGTAGCTTTACTACAGGGTAATTGAAAACACAAATTTATTGTATTAAAGTGTCAGATTTCTGATAGGATATGGAATATTAGATGGGCATGGAATATCAGATATTCATGGCATTACACAAATGAAGTCTTTCTGAAGCTTAAAAGTTTCTTCACTAGGATGTTAAGTATCAAATGTAATCAAACCATTTCTCTTCAAAAGCCATTTACAGAACAGATTTTGGAGGAATTCCTGAATTTTAGTGACCAGTATAAAAGAGTGAACAAACCTTTCAATACTGCTTATGCAGCACAAGGAAAGTGCCCAAGAAAACACTGCAGACGGAAACAATTTGGTAACCAGAGTTACATTTTCTAATATGACTCAGATAAAGAACAAAGTCAAAATTACTATTTGTCTCCAGAAAAAGGATGGGAACATTTTTCCATCTTCTTGCAAATCCTAACTGTTGATTTAAGATTAAAACAAAAATATATCTCTTACAAAGAGAAAGATGCATGTACACTGCCAGCCTAAAGACATTAATATTTGGCAGCACCTGGGCAATCTGCATGAATGAAGTTGAACATTTCAACACATCTGCTCACTGACAGATGCCATATCTTACCAATGAATTTCTGCTGAATTCTGACTTTTAAAAAAATGCTTCCTACCTTGTAACATTTTTTTTGCAGCTTAGAAAGTGAATGTAATGTAGAGTCAGCCCTGCAAGTGGAACTTGGATCCAAGGTGCTTCCAAAAGTAGCCTTTTACTTCACCACTAGAGCTCACTCTAAGAGGTAGCAGAGCATACATCTGAATTCTGTTACATACACATTTTAAAAGTACTGCCAAGGTCCTTGTGTTTCTGAAGTCAAGATAAATCTTCATTGCCCACACTGTTAAAAAATATTTAGAATTGGTCTTCTGCAAGTTTTCAACACTGCAGTTACTTAAAAACATAGTCATTGTAAACCACATTCTGCTTTTCTCCTGTAACACTTGTTGGAAAAAATACTACTTAAAAACTATCTTTCCTCCCTGCACTATTGTAAATAAGCAAGTTGTGTGTTCAGCTGACTCACATTTATGATCTGGTCAGATTAAATATGGGAATCTTGCTGCTCCTTCAGCCAAAGCAAAAGCTGCAAATACTTTTCAGTTGCTGTTTCATCAGCAAAATAATCACTTCTTATCATGACAATTTCTTTTGCTGAAGGAGAAAGAGAATACTTCAATAATATAATCATGTTAACTATCAATTCTTGAAGGTTTGACTAAATACACAGCTGGTTTCTCCATCACCCCTTCCCATGTACTTGGATACCCCATGTTCCTGAGGCTGCATTTCTCACTACAGGAAGAGCACTGGGAAACAGAATGGGAGCCCAAGTAAGCGTGAGATTTCAAAGTCTTCATTAAGCTCACAGCTCCATGGATTGAGAGAGCCAAGGCCATTAAAAGGACAACTCTAGATAGGTGGATGGAAGAATATCAAGTATTGACAAAATTAGGGTTAGGAAAGAATCTGGGTGTGATGGGCTACCAGACTTCAGTTAAACACAGAAATGTTTCAGCTGGATGATTTATAAGCTCAAGTACCAAGCATTACTGAGAATTCAGTTCATCTATAATGGTGGAAACAAAGAGAATGAATTCCTATTCATCCTATTCAGTGGATATCATAGGATATGCCATTTGAGTCCATCCTAAATTGCATGAAAATTATCAAAGAAATGCACTTTGGGCACTTCTTTCTACAAGACTGATACAGAAGAAAAAAAATGCACTGTAAGGAATCTGAACCTATAAAATATGTAATTGTCCAGCTTACCTGTACTTTTAAAGTGTCTGAGGGATACATATACCATAAACATAGGGAATATTTTTATTGTAAGATACATTAAAAAGAACCCCTTAAAACTAACCTGTAAACCAAGCGAGAACAAATGTGCACTTACTTACTTCATGGGTTTCAAAACAAGGCAATTTTAAAGCAGCAGGTCAATCTTTTGGGTTTAATCTGCCTGCATCATTAACTCATCTCACTCATAAAAGCAAACAAATTAAAATTGTCTGGTTTAGGGTCCTTATAGTCTCTGAGTAGTGGTTCATGTCATACATCTTTTAGATAACACCACTAAGAATACTTTTGAAAAACCACACTCTGTTTTCATCATCATTTTAGCATAACTGAATTCTTGGACTAATCTTCAGGAGCATTTAGCACAAGCAGCTCATGAGAAATGAGAATGTGCTGAGACTCCTCAAAATTCCTGAAGAACTCTTCAACTTCAAATTCCACTACTTTTTACAGTAAAAATGATAACCTTACTCTGAGTGGCATGAATTAGTATGGCTTCACCATGAAAAGCAGCATAAAGTTGTATAAATAGAACAATTTGGTTAAATACAAATAAGCAAGTTAGCACAAAGTAAACCAGCACAGATGCACTGTAACTCCTTAGGTGCCTGTCCTTGTGATCTTATAAATGCAAAGTAAATTGAGGCAGCTTACTCACTAACAGGGAAAGAAAAAAGCTCCTTCACATTTACTTTAAGGTAAGAGAGTCCACAATGGCCCTTAACCACAGAGCTGTTGATAACTGAAGTTCACATCCTACCTTGCTTCCCACCAATTTCTCCATGAGCCTGTGAGTTATGGGCAAAGGGCCTGGCACAATGTTCCCTGAATTGGTTAACATTCAAAAACATGTCTATTAAATTTGGCTCTTTGGTTTACACAATCTGGGCATTGAAGTCCATGGCACATTGGAAGCCTCATCTGACGGATGTGGGAAGAATGAAAAAGTCATTATTAGTTACAGGTGTAAGATGTTGAGGCTGTCTAGAAACCAGTAAACCAAAAAGCTATTAATTTCTACTCTTTCTTTAACAGTTCACAAAGTCTAAGATAGGAATAATTATTGATTTTAAAATATTTACTTTGTGAAACTAACAAAAAGTTGATCTGTGCAACAACAAACTAAAATTCAGAGATAGGATAAAAATCTAAATTTTGCTCCAAAATGAGCAAAATATATTAATATATTTTATTATTTTATAAAATATATTCATATTCTGCCTTGAATTATAAACACATGTATAACTGCACACAAATGATTACATGCAAAACAAGGTGAAATAATTATTTTTACCTCACACCTGCCAACTGGGAACTTGATGGTGTCGAATGATCCAGGTTTAAAAACAGTTGCAATGAGCTTTCAGGAGGAGCCTAGTTCTCCTGAGAGAGGAGAGTTACTTTTTAGGTCTACTTCTTAAAAGTCTCAAAAAATACATAAGAGAACTAGAAACCCTATCCTGTCGCAGAAATTGTTACTTTGTCCCCCACGAACAGGGATTGTAACACTGAAGGGTCCAGCTCTCTTCTACATAATGGAGGGAGACTGAGCTGTATTTTCTCACACTAATGAAGTTAAATGGCTTTCACAACTGAAGGAAGTTCTCAGCTGCTAAAGATTCAAGGCATTTATGATACAACAGTAAGGAAAGCAAACCATTTCCTACAAACTGAAAGTGTGTGCATCAAGCTTGTTGTCAAAGCTATCCAGCCAAAATGAGAGAATTCAGAATCCTTTCCAGCTGGTTTTTATCCCTGTTCACAAAAATCTGTGCGTAAAGAAGAAATGAAGAGGTTTTAACCTTCCAGTGGGTTAAGCCTCAGTGGGAAATGTGACAGTTTCTCCACTTCACTGGAATAAAGATGCATGCCACCTGTCCACCCAGTGCCACCTACCAACAGCACCGAGCTGGCCTTGAAATCCTCTCCTTGTCATCCCCGGAGGGGGTCAGCTTGCAGCCCCTTCTGGGAAATCACCCATCTATAAATTCTAACCCTGCACTTTGACAGCCAGATCCCTTTTCAAGTCTCCACCCATGCAGTGGGAACCTGTGGCCATGCACCACCCGCTCTCCTCAGCCCAGAAGGACAGCAGACTGCATGCCCATCTCCATCTCTCCCAGACACACCTCACCTACTGCCAACCCTCCCCTCTCACCTTCCTTTCCCCTGCTCCCACAGATGGATCATACTGTGGTCAATCCAAGCCAGGGTGCTGCCAAACTCAGGTCCTCTTTTTCTTAGTGCTTCTCTTACCCTGAGAAATTATTTAATTCCTCCCTCTACCCACCTCTATTCTCTTGTGTGGTGAGAAGCCAGGTCTGCCATGCCCACTGCTCTGCCTGGGAGGCTCTGCATCCCTTCCCAAACGACACAAGGTGGCCGGGGATATTTTTACCTTCCCTACCTTCATCCACCCAGCCCTTTTCTCCCACTGCCACCTCCTCGATGGAGGAAGAGGGACATACAGCTTTCTCCTCTGACTTCCCTAAGGGGACCAGCCCTCTTCCCTTCGCCCTGCCATCTTCTTACCTGTAAGAGAGCAGGACGTTCAGGCTCCCCCCCACCCTGAGACCCCGGGAAGGCCCCAATTCCTCCCCTCAAACTTCACCCCCACCCCCGGCCACCCCTGGGCGCCGCGGCGGGGCCGCGGGTGGCGGGGCCCGCATCCCTGGGCGCCCCCGCCGTCTCCATCCTGCCCGCTCCACCCGCGCCGCCCCCGGGAAAAGCCTCGCCCGGCCGCCGCCCCCCTTCCTCCTCCCACCCACCTCCGCCGGCGAGGTGCGAGGGGCCGGCGGAGCCCCGCGCCCGGCGGTGGCGGCGAGGGGCGGAAGCGGGCGGGGGCGGCGGCGGGGAGAGCCCGGGTGCCGAGCAGGCCGCGTCGCGCCGACCCCGGCGGCAGCAGGGGCGGGCAGGGCCGGCGGGGCCGCCCGGTGTCTCCGGCACCTGGAGCGTGGCCTGCCCGTCCCTCCGCACGTACTCACCGCCCGGTTCGCCATTACGGAGCCGCCACCGCTGCCCGGCAGGAGGCGGCGATGCCCCACGCCTGTGACAGCTCCGCGCCGGGGCGGCCGCGGGCGGGCGCGACGGTTTCCCCTCCCCCCCGCGGGGATTCCCCCCGTGTCCCCCCCCCGGGAGCCGGCGGGCGAGGGCGGCACTCACTCACCGTGCGGTGTCGCAGGCCGGCGGGCGGTGCGGGCGGCGCTCGGCGCTGTCCCCGCGCCTCTCCCCGCTCCTCCCCGCGGGCGCTGCGCGGGAGGGGCCCCGCGCGGGGCGGGCGGGGGGGGGGGGCGCAGGGCGGGGGGCGAAGTTTCACTCGCTCCGCGCCGCGACCCCAGCGGCCCCAGCGAACCCGCGGGGACGGGCTGGGGGGCGCATTTGCATATTTGTCACCCCCGCGCTGATTGGCCGCCCGCGCGGGGGCCGCCGCCGCGCGCTGACACGGCGGCTCGGCTCGGGAGGGAGGGAGGGAGCGGCGTGAGGGGAGGAAGAGGCGGGCGGAGCGGGGACGGGGCGCGGGAAGGGGCGTGCGCGGGGCGGGGATGCGCGGCGGGCGGAGAGGGGACCCGGGAGCGTGCGAGTTTCCTTCCCGAGACACCTTCGCCCTCCCGTCGCAGCCCCCGCGGGAGGGGCAGCCCTGGCGGGGCGGGGGCGGGCGGCGCGGAGCCGCCGGAGCGGTGCGTGCGGCGGGCTGGGCACATCCAATATGGCCCCTGCGCCGGGAGAAGCCAATCCCGGGCGCGGTTACTCCGGAGGCTCCGGCGGAGGCCGGGCCGGGATGCGGGGCAGGCCCCGGGCGGCGGTGGGGGGCGGGGGGAGCGGGGATTTTCCCTGGGAAAGGGAAACTTGGCGCTCCGGCGCGTTTTGGCGAGGCGCTCACGCAGCCGCTCTGGGCGCCGCGGCCGTGCCTCCATGGGAGCGCGGCCGGCAGCGGGAATGCCGCCTTGGCTCCAGGAAACCACGGGGGCGCGTTTGACACCGGCGCTGGCGATGCTGCTCGCCAGCCAAGGCTCTCCCTCCCTCCCTCTCTCTCTCTCTCTCGCTCTCTCTCTCCAGGCAGAGCTCGTGGGCTGGCAGCTCAGTTCGTCTGACCCAGCGGTGGCATCACCAGGTCTTCCATTGAAAGCCAAGGGCTTTCAGGGAGAGCAAGGGGAATTCCCGCCTGCTAAAGGCAAAGGTGGATGCCAGGCAGGACGAGTGTAGCCTCAGGTACACGGATCAAGCCACTTTGTAATACATTGAACACGCTAACAGGGCACATACATTCCAACAAAGTTAACTATAAGCCTTTTCTTTTATATAATATTTTTTTTCAAACTTATGAAGTACGTTAAAACACAGGTATTGATTTAAAAATCAAATTTTGAAGTAACTATTGCCAAAGACACTTCAGTGTTATCTGAAATAACTTTTCTTTTTGAAGTGTCAAGCTACAGAGCTGTTACAGGACTCATTTCCGTGTAGCAGGACAGCAGAGCAAAAAGCTTGAGGAGAGAGTTTCTAGCACAGCTGAAGTGAGAAACCTTTTTGGGTCTTGCCTACAGCTTTATCTACTTTGACAAATACGTAGAGAAAAAAAAAACGGAAAAAAACCCCACTTGAGTTGAACAGTTACATAACTCGTCTGAGTTGACCTAAAGGCTAAGTTAAGAATTCCAGGAGTACAAGAAAATTCCCAGTCAGAATTATATACACTTGGATATTGTGCCTTTGAGGACTACAGGCACAGGGGCAATCAAGTCTTCCTATCTTCCTAAGTCTTCCATTCCTCGCTAGCAGGGAACAAGGGATATACTTCTTGTTCTCTCCAACCTGTCGCTTCTATGGTTAGGATATTATTTAAGGCAAATTTTGTCATTATTTTAAGTATCAGATTTGTTGTGTATTTTATATGCTTAGTTTTATATTATAATTCATTAATTACAGAATTTCTAGATAGTTTCTCTACTGAGATTCTGTAGCTACAAGCATTAGGTAGGGTCTTAGCATTAATTTAGAAGACAAGCCTTTAAGCAAGCTACTTCAATGTTTTAGCTTTACAGTACTTCTGTCTTTCTCCCTATCTCTCAATTCCTTCATCACAAAAACTTCAATCTTCCTCTCAGACTATTCAGAAGACTATTGTTAATATTTACACTAAACTTTCTGTGTTTACTCTCTTCTTTTAGCCAGCCCCATAGACTTTTTCTTTCTAATTTCTCCTCTCATTAGCAATTAAAAAAAATTAAAAAATAAATATAGCTGTTGTGCTTTTGTTTAGTTGGGTTTTTTAATCCTAATGGCTTCTAAATCAAAACTTTCATTTCTCTGCTCCTCTAGCCCCCATAAAGAAGTAAGCACATACTTCAATGGAAAAATTTGGCCTTCACCCTTTTATTAGAATTAGCCAGCCAGCAGTAGTACTTCCTTAATAAAGCTATCAACACCAGTGTAACAGTGTGAAGGGCTCTCAGCTCTGGTTAGTGTGAATGGCTGTGTCATACGCTGAGAGCACAAGCTTAGAATCATAAATCACATGAATGACCAAAAATAGGATCATGTGACTGGTTATTCTGCTGCTCAAAAGGACATTGAAACTCATGAGCACTTCATGTTTGGATGAGTCCTTTTAGAATTTAGAAAACAAAGATGTTACATAAATATACAGAGTTAAATGCTTATTTTTGTTTTAGGCCTCATTTTCTTAAACATGTTTGTGTCTCATCAGTTTTGGAGATGGCTTTTACAGTGTTAATTTTTATTTCCATCAAAACTTCTGAAATTTTACATCACCACCCCGAAATCCTATTGTTGTTTCAAGCAATCATAATTTTAGCAGGTTTTATATGTTTTATGGTATCTTTATTTTCTCAGCAGCACTGCTTCACAAGGTAATTATATTGTCTTGATCACAGTGTGTTGGTCACTCATTTGAAATGTTGGGTTTGGTAAGAGTGAAAGAATACTTCGCCCCTCCACTCTTTTTTTAAAATACATTTCTTCAGATGTCTCATGTACCACAGATTTAGAGCACATGGATTTTTTAATTTTCTTGGTTCCCACAGAACTATAGTGATTTATTCTGCCTTAGGATTTACCACATGTGTCTTGTAGCCATCGTAGCCTATAGAGGGAGAGGTCCTCTGTACTCAAAACAAGGACACTGATCCTTTATCCTTCTGTAAGCATGGAATAAAATTTTGCAAGAAAAACTCTAACAGAGGAAACCAGTTGCTGTACTTTCTTGTACTTTGGTTATCCATGGAAGTTGCTGCAGAGGTGCTGAGGTCAGGGCTCAAGTGACCCATGGAATCATTTAGGTAGGAAATGACCTCTATGATCATTGAGTCCAGCCATTGCCCCAGCACTGCCAAGCCCAGCAGCAGCCCACGTTCCTCAGTGCCACATCTGCATGCCTTAAATCTCTCCAGGAACGGTGACTCCACCACGTCCCTGGGCAGTCTGTTCCAATCCTTTACAACACTCTTGGTTAACAAACTTTTCCTAATCTCTGATCTAAACCTTCTCTGGCACAACTTGAGGCCATTTCCTCTTGTCCTATCACTTGCTACTGAGGAGAAGAAACCTCCCCCCACCTGACTACAACCTTCAGGTAGCTGGAGAGAGCAATCCAGTTCTCATTTAACTGACTGTGCTGCTGAGACTCTGCTGTTGCCACAGTGACTGCTTTGATCCTTCTCCAGCAGCCACCCTGTGTGACTTGGGAAAGTAGAGAGCAGTGAGTGCACAGATTGCTGTGTTGGAGCAGCTCTCCCTGTCTTTGCTGATGTGCTCCAAAAGCCTGATTGGGGTCTGGGATGCAGCTGAAGACCTGCAGTGCCACACAAAACAAGCCCTTGCTGAGATGTTCAGCTGCTCAGTGTGTGCCTCTGCAACCTGCAGCATGAACAGGGAACAGAACACTTTATCCAGGTAGCTTCTGGAGCTGTTAACAACGCTGCAGGGTGAGGGGCTCTGCTCACATCATTTTTGCCTGTGAATACATTCAAAGTCACATGTTCCCATAAGGTTCAAATGGAGAGCTCTGCTTGTTTCGTTGTGCTGTCATGTGGCAGTTTGTGGGTTTGTGTGAGCTGGAATGAGCACTGGAACTCCTGCAGGGAGCAGCTATGCTGTGCACCTGCACATCTGAAACACTGCAGATGCAAAGGAAGTACCCAGAAGCAGATGGTTTCTCTCATGTCCTAGCAGAGGCAGATGTAAACCAGGGTATCATTATAAATCTTTTTAGATTAGGACAAAATTTGATTTTTTCACAGTGTTTGAGAACAAGTGCATCCAAGGATATGTGGATCAGAAAGAGAAGCTGGAATTCTGCATATAAACCTTTAATAATGTGATAAACAATTACAAATAAAGATCTGGTTGCTAATTAAATATGCAAATAATCTACTTTATAAAATGGAAAGCAGCTAGGATGTTCTACTTTTACTATGTCCTAAAAGTTTACCTGGCAGCTGGATACTAGTGATGTAAATTGAGTTAACCTGCAGTTAAGGCATCAAAATGCTGGTTTCTGAAACTATTTTCATTGCTATTTCCTCAAACACCTACATCTGTGTCTGCTTACCACAATGACAGCCACAAGTACATTGTTGATTGATGACACCCTAATGATAGTACTGAAATCTGTCACAAAATTGGAGGCATAAAGGAGAACATTTTAAAGCTGAGCTTACTGGAATGTTATTTTTCTACTGCACCATTTTTTTCATTAAGAAACTTATAAAGCACATTTTTAGGGTAATTCCTGGCAGTGCCCAATTTTAGCACTGCCAGGAGTGCTAAAACTTTTAGCAAAGGTTTTCTGCATTGTCTTTAGAAAGAACAGAAGTTTGTATCTTGATAGGCTGAGGTCAGTTTGTGTATCTAGGCGCCCTGAGATTTGTGAGTTGGGGTTTAAAGTGTAGTCTGTAAAGATCACATTCAAAGCAGAAGGGTGATACAGGACCTCCTCTAAACTCTTGTGTTAGGAAGAAACTAGCCAATGATGCCCAGCTGAAGGTTTTGATGACCACGTGGAGCTCACGTCACCTGATTCTCTCTGGTCTCCATAAGGCAGCACTGAGGCCTCATTGCAGTTTTCTGTAGAGTGGTTTTAGTAGGGGGAAGTTTTCAGGAGAGAAAGATAGCAATTACAGCTGTAGAAATGTGCTTTTTTGCTGTTTCTACGGTCTGTGAGAGGGAAGATACATACTGATGTCTTTGCAAGCAGTTCAATGGGTGCAGGTATGGGTGTTCATGACTGTTCACTTAGTCTCTGCTAACTTCAAGCAGCAACTTCATTGCAGAGCCCAGCCAGCCTGGCTCCTGAAATGGACAAGCTGGGTCTGCACAAGCCTCAACTTCTAAACTTCAGGGTAAAATGACAGGCTCGAGGGGGAAATATGGGGTAGGTGGTTTGGGAAGGCTGTACAGCTTCCAAGTGCCACAGCCAATGGGAAAAGGAAGAGAGCACCATGGGGCCAGGAGTTTAGGATAAAGGAGGGTGCGCCCTATGAAACCTCGAGAGAGAAAACCGTGCAGGCATGTGCCCCAGTGGACTCTCTCCCTTTATTTGAATAAAGATGCAGGACTCCTCTGTCTCCTTTGTGGACACTGGCTTGTCGTAGTGTGATTTTTTCCATACAAAAGCCCCAATAAAAGTTTGGTAAAGAGTGGGGAAAATCAATGTATTACACAATCCTGAATACTAGATGGCACAACACTTCAGAATAGTTGAATACTGCAGGGTGCACAGTTTGTGGCAATTGGGAGTGGGGCTGGCCCAGCCTCATCCCCATTGGGCCATAGCTGTGAGCAGCAGGTGAGCAGCAGTGACAGCAATGAGCCATGGAGTGCCCAGGGGCACTGACCAACACCAAAGGGAGCAGAGGGCACTCAGGGGCAGGGCATGAACAGTGAGGGGCACACAGGTGCAGTGCATTAATAATGAGGGGCACACAGGGGCAGGGCATTAACAGTGAGGGGCACACAGGGGCAGTGCATTAACAGTGAGGGGCACACAGGGGCAGGGCATGAACAGTGAGGGGCACACAGGGGCAGGGCATGAACAATGAGGGGCACACAGGGGCAGGGCATTAACAGTGAGGGGCACACAGGGGCAGGGCATTAACATGAGGGGTATAAAATGTTGGGCTAAAGAACAAACAGGGCAGATACCTGCAGCCTTCTGAGGTGGTGTGATGTTACTCTGCATGGGTCAAAGCTTTCTGAAATTGTTTGTTAGTACTCTGTGTGTTGTGGCTATCTCACCTGGGGTGTATGATGTGATAAAAAAGAGGTTTAGAAACTCTTCAGGGAGTCTGAATGTACAAAATAGAGGTAAGTTAATAATGTGGCAGTTCCTTATTGTAGTACTTACTGTAGTAGGGAGGGAATCCTCCTTAAGGAAAAACTATTTAGATAGTTGAGAGTAATTGTAAACCATAAACAATAGACTTTGAAGGCTTGTCCCTGTAGCTCTACTAAACTTTTTGAGGTTGTAGCTTGGGGACTGCTTTCAGTCAGTCCATAGCTAGCTGTAAAACTAGGCAACATTGAAACCCTTAAACTTGAGGGAAAACATAGAACCTCCCCTTAGTTAACAGAGTTCATTTAAGCACCTGCGAAAATTGAGCTGGAAATACTGTCTTACGTAAAGTGGGTATCCATACATCAGTTGTGAGCATCATATAAAATAAATCCCTAAAACGTCACGTTTTAATTCAGTACTTGTGTGTGATGGTGAGGCCGAGCAATGACTGTGCCCGGTGCACCCAACCCACTCCTTGTTCCTCCGTGTAGAAAGGTCCTGCTGCCCTCCTGTGGTCCTTCCCAGTGGCACGGGTTTGTTCTGAAGCTGCTGGAACATTAATTTTCTTTTAAAGCTGAATTTTTAGCTGCCTGTAAAATGAAAGATGCCTTTATTCTGTATGAAGAGCTAGTTACAGGATGTGGAGTGTTCTTCTGTGGTAAAATTACCTTTGTGGATGACAGGACAGCAGTGGATGTCACTTATCCCAGCTTTTGTAAAGCTTTTCATCACATGTCCAGTATTCATCTGTCCAAGTTAGCATTTCATGCTCTGAATGGGTAAAGTAATCAGATAAGTGGAAAAATGGATGAACAGGCATGGGAGAGTGTTTAATACTGTGTACAAATGCTGGTAACAGAAAAAATCCCTCAGGAGTCCATACTGAGACTAGTTCTGTTTAACAGCTTTATTAGCTGCTTGGAGAGGGTTGCAGGTGACTTGCTGGATGACGAAGCTGCCACTCAGATTTAGACGAGACTGGCAGGAATGTGCTTTACTGAAGCTTGTTTTCTAATATCTGAACCATTTCAGGAATCTGCTATCTCCTGTGGTATCTTCAACATATTGAGAAATTTGTTTTAGAAGTCTAAATTATGTAATATGTCAAGCCAACTAGCTGAGTCTTTGTTTGATGAAAAACATAGGTTATAATTTGTTGCTTTACAAAATTTGTGGTGAAGCTATAAACCCATGATTGAGTCTCTTGTCAGTGTTGGCTTCAATAAGTAAACCTCAAATTTCCACTGAGGTAATAGCCAAGTAATCATGAAACTGAAAACGAGTTCATGAGTTCAATTCTTTTATAATTCTCTACTGTTAACTGAGACCAAAACTCACCTGACAAATTTGAAAAAAATATTTCTTTTTTTTGGCGTCAGTAATACCAATCATTTCTAAAGTGAGCTTTCTTCTTTTTGCTTTTAACTGAATACATGCAGATGAAAGATTGTAGTTTAGCACTTGTATAAAAGAAAATTGTTGCTGTAAACTTGATCAGTACCATGCAGCTTGTGTAAAAGGTTGTCTTGTGAGTTTCTGAGGCATGAGAGAGTAACTGCTAATGTTACTGAGTTCTGTAAATGGTGTAGCTGAGCTCTTCATTACTGCAGCACATATGTTTAAACTTGCATCCTCTGCCATAAACCAGGAATCTCACTGGTCAGTGCAGTGCATCTCCAGAGTGGCTCTGTGGGACTGCTGTGCAGGGTTTGCAGTAGGATACTGATTGTGAAACTTCTGAATGTAGGAAGTTCTGTGTGCATGTGCCCCAAAGTATCTTCTCCGGAGAACTGATTTGAGGTGGGCTCTGTGGGATTCAGCTGTCTTTTGTGGTGAATCTAAAGTGCTTTGGGCAATCCTGAGTACTGTAAGAGCCACACAAACAGGTGTGGCTGTTCTGCCCATCTGCAGGACTGACACTGTCCAAGAGGGAGTGAAGGCACAACAGAGATGTGTCTGTCTGCCAGGGATTTTAGGAAGCCACAGGAAAGAGGTTTTGTTTGTTGGTGTCTTGTGGTAATTTGAACATATCTGCTTAAATTCAGTTGAAATAGTTCTTTGAATCTGGGCCTAAACAAATGAAGTTCCTTTGGACCTTGACTCTCTGGGCTGAAGTCAAATATTTAACATCTGCTTACAAGTGATTAGTTAACACTGTAAGATGAGCTTTTAAAGAGGTGCAAATGTTCTGACTTGCATTTCTTGTTCAGCTTCCCTTCTGTAAAAAGTTCATTACAAGTCACAAACTGGAAGAATATGTGAAATGAAACTTTAAGGCCTTTATAATTGCTACCTGTGGAAACATCACTGAAGCAGTAGTGTGCAGCCTAAGTGTGTAACTAGTGGTTGTCTGCTCAATGATGGAGGATTACTGCATACAGTAAACTAGATCTGTCCAAAGGAAATGAGAAATTTGAGTCTTAGGAAAACATTGCCTGGGGGATAACACACCATCACTTTTTAGGAAATTAATTCTAATGTGATTGCTGAGCAACAGAATCAATGTGAGGTACTGCTACTTGTTTAGTTTTCTGTTGCTGCTTTAAACTTGAGTAACTGTTCAGGTATTTGTAACTGATCTTATAATTTGTAATGCTTTGGGATACTAAAATTGACCTTAGTAATAGACTTAACTGCTGACTTAGTGAACTTTTGTTATTCACAAAAAATGAGATCTTAAATATTTTTTCTACCTAAGTATGAAAAAGCTGTACAGACTTTTATCACTGTCATCTAATGGCTCCCCACAGACATATAGGAGTTAGGATTGCATTTTGGCTATACTGGTTTTGATTGCTTAGCTGCTTTATTGCTTTTTGCTCTCCCTACTACTTACTGTTTTAGTTTTTTTTTCTTAAGTTCCTCTAATAGTTACTTTTCCCTCCAGTCCTTGTCAGTTGAGTTATTTAATGCCTAAATTGGAAGGCTACTTGAATCGTGCATGCATGCATGTGCATAGGGGTTCTGTGTTTTGTTGTTTTTTGGTGGTTCTCTAGTTTGTTTTTTTTTTTGGTGTGGGTTTTCTTTAGTGTTTTTTTTGTTGTTGTTTGTTTAGTGGTTTTTTTATTTTGTTGAGTTTTGTTTGGTTTTTTTTTTTTCCAGTTGCACTTAATAAGAATGTGCCCTTGATTATGGCTCTGAAGAAACTGGTTTTTGGCTTCCCTTATTTGGAAGTTTGGAACAAAGAAATAACATAAATTCTACTGAACTTAATAAAAATGAAAATACTTGTCTTGTGCTTTTTTCTATGCACCTCTTTTATCAGTTTCAGAGCAGTTAGACGGAGGAGGTGTGTGTATGTATATATAAAGTGTATGTCTACAGTGCCACACCTTCAGAAGAGAGAGTTTGCAGTGCAAATTCTTCCAAACCTCACAATATCTTTACATCTACTTCTGCAAAAATGAGATTTGACTGCTCACAAGAGGGCACTGCAGCTCTACTTTTGTGCATTTTATTGTGACCCATGAGAAAAGCAAATAATATTATTTTCCAGTATAGTTTTAAAAGGAAGCTCTACCAGTATAGATTGCCAGTTTGGTTTTGGTGGTTTGTGGTTTTTTTGTTTGGTTGGGTTTTTTTGGGTTTTTTTTTTTTGCTTATTTTTGGGGCTTTTTAAGCAGAAATCAAGGCACTGGAAGTAATACAGAAATTAGAGTTGAGAGCTTTTAATGCAATGTCCCTTTGTCAGCTTCAGGGTCAGAGTGTTGTAGCTGGTGATGACTGAGTGAGACAAGTAAGATAAAGAAAGCTGTGATCTCACAAAAAAAGAGGGAAGACTGTCTGACCATAATGAACTAATTTATTTACTTTTCAAAGCCTTAAGTGTCATTAGACAGCTCAGTAGACAAGTCATCATGAGAGGAGTGTTCACTTAGTAAAGATTAATTATAGCCTCCAGCATATCAAGTTTGTTATGTCCAATAAGTATGTCAAACAGCTGGAGGAACATGTTTGTCTTTACACTTGGTAGCATTCTCTTGCCTCAAGGTCTGACTCCTGGAAGAATAATTAGTTGATGTGGGTGAATTGTTTCTAATTCTGCAAACTGTTTTTTGGTGTGTATTTAAATCTGTGCTTTGAGTAAAACAAAATTAAGTATTGGATTGGATGCCAAAGTTGTGAATACATAACTCTAATATTGCATGGACTTTAAAGCACTTTGGGGTTTTGTTTCTTTCTTCTTTCTTTTTTTTTTTGGTATTTAATCTATGCATTTATTGTATTTAAGAATAATTGTTGAATAATTTTTGTTTTAGGATGTTTTTTCTCAGAAAAAATATGGAAGACTAGCAACTCAAAAATTGCTCAGCTTTTAGGGTCTACCTGCTGAAGAAATTCTTATAACAAGCTGGCTTTACCATTTTCCATAATAGCTCTTTCTATTCTGATATTACTTCTCATTAAATGGCATAGACACTCACAAACATGGTTATGTAAAAGTGTCTGTCACTGAATAGACAAGGCGGGTTTGGAGCCACATTGCAAATAGCTGAAGGGTCCATAAAAAGCCATGGAAAAAAGTCTGTACTTTTATGTAATTTATTATCTGCCTTTGAAAATCACATATACTATAGGATTATGAAGGGGGTGCATGGAGCTGATGAAAGCTACAGGAAACACCCAAATGTAAAATGAGAAAAAAAGATGACTACAAGGAATGAGTAAGAAATGGTGTAAGGTGTTTCAGTAGAGTAAGGAAAGCTTCTGATAACAGAATGAAATTAGGATCTGCAGGACAAGATTTAGCTAAAAAATTTAAAGTTGGTTTTTATATAGTGCTCTGAAAGTAATGTCAAAAATGAAGATAATTTTTGATTTAAACAATAAGAACTTCAGATTGTGAGAGGTAGGTACAATTTGGAATTTTGAGCAGACATGGTGCAGTTTTGAAACAGAGGGAGAGCAATAATTCTTAAATGGGAATGTCTAGATAAACAACAAAAACCCCAGGTCAGTCTTTCTTTGAAAGAAAGTGATAAGCTCTGATTTGAAAGTAAGTGATTAAATACTCTTATAAAAATAAAGCTTTAGACTGCAGTAAACCTGCACTGCCTTTTCATCTGTCTTTCTCCTTGTTTTGCCCTGCAGTTTCTGATTCCTGAGGTACTGAGTCAGGCTGTTGTTACTGTCTGTCCTATCTTGCTGGAATGTGTCGAACTTTTATTTTCTCTTGTCAGAATGGGATTCTTGTGAGATTTATAGCATGTATTAAGCAGAGGGTTTTGGTATAGTCTTCAAGAGAATGATTAAGTGTGAGCTGATCAAGTGTGTGTATGTACAGCAAACAATGTCACCAATTAGGTAACATCTTTGTTTGGCAAATAGACAAAAGCTTAGAATCTCAGGGTCTTTATAATACTGTAGGTTTGCTATTTCTTTCTCCCTCACCTGGTAAATGGCAGAAATTTGGCATTTAACAATTCAGTGCAGTAGACCTTTTACTGATACTGAAAAAGCATGCGCACAAATCTTAGGGCAACAACTCTTAAGTATTCTAAAAGCTTAGTTCTTAAACTTACTTCAGTGGAATTTTCAAGCACTGTAACATATTCACTTCTTGTTTTTTCTTTCAGCCAGCCAAACACAGATTGTGTTTTTAAAGAGAGAACAGATTGTCGTGGTTCCTTCTCCTTAGTGTACAGAAACACAGGCGTATTTGACAGCAGCAGAACAGCACGTTAGGGTGGAGGCACCAAGATAGCTTGAGAGAACACTCATCAGTATATGCTTTTTTATTCTTATGAGTTAATAAATAGCAAATAGACATTCCTTTAAGAGCATACTGCTAAATTAATCCTTTCATTTACTAATGAAAAATAATTAGGAAATGGTACCTTTTCCTATTTCTATTTGGAACTTAAAAAATATGTACTTGATGTGAATTTCATGAAAAAATCTTTTAAGAGTACTTTGCTGAGACAGACAACTCCTTAGAGAAGCATAATATAAATGGAGACTATTAGAAGTCTTGTTTAGCCATTCAAATAAAATCTGACAACTACAGGGATGGCAGTATATACTTTATGTGCCATTGGAAGATTTAGCATTTCCTTTATGTTTTCACTGAAAATGCAGAGCACAGTAGTGGGGAAGGAAGTAATATATTAAGTACACCCAAAATTTAAGTATCTTGTGTACCTGCAAAATAATTAGTTTCTTCTTCTTGCCTGGAAATGCTTGACCAGTGGATCTGGCTGCTGGCTATCAGTCTGGTCACTAGGAGGTAACACACATAAAGGCATTGCAGAAAGTGAATCTCCAGAATGTGTCAATGGGCCTTGTCATCAGTGTGCAGTGCTGAGTAAACATTGTCACTGGAGCAGAGGACAGCTCTTATTTCATGTCATGGGAACCGTTTTTAGAGGTTGTGGTAAGCAAGCAGTGAGCATATCTCTTGCTGTGGGAAGGTGTGACTGTTGATACAGAATCTTTCCGCGCAGGGGTGCAAACTGATGATTGCTGGATTTTCTATAAGAAGTGGAGTTTTCCTGCTCAAAAGCAGTTGTAATATCTTACTGTGTACTGTAGTCGTAGCATGAAATCAATAATGTGCTCCTGTATGATTCATTGAAGTAGCCTGAAATGCTTAAACACTGTATTTGGCTTTCCAGCAGACCTGTATTTTTAGGGGTCATATCTGCAAAATCTTCTACTTTGTTACCTGTGGTAATGAGGAAAAACTCTTTCAGTTTAGCTGTTTGATTAGTTGGTGTAGAGGCTTACTATGCCCATTGATTTATTAGACATTTTGGTTTGAACAAGTATTTTTTTATCTTTTCAGTTACTGTTAGTGCCAAAGCAATTCCATGTTTTAGGTAGGTATGATAAATGCTAGACTGAGGACCTTGTATGTGAGTGAATTCACCTCTTTATAAAAAAAGACTGAGAAAATGTTTCTAAGCTACTTGAATAATTGTGTACTTCTTTAATGAAGAAATAGGAAGAAGTCTTTTGAAATCTCCAAGTTGGTGTAAATTTTTCACTGTAAAAAATATACAATTGATTAGAACAAATTCCTGTGAGAAGTTGGGATGAAGATAGAAATAATCTAGAGAAAGCATAAACAGGGTAATAGAAATCATTTTATGGTCATTTGAAATGGAGTCTGGCTAAAGCTGTGAAAAGTTGTTCCAGAAGAGCTGTGCTAGGGGAATTGGGAATGCTCAGATTCATGTGCTTATGACTTGTTCAGCTGGTCTCCTGCTTCTTGTAACTTTTCTCAGTCTATCCTAAGTAAATTTGGACCCAAACCCCTTTGTTCTCTCTTGTCTTGACAGTAAAATTGTTTATTTAGATCCAGGATGTTGTTTGTACAGTTATCACTTTATGATTTAAATTATAATTTATTCAAGTGTTGGATACTTTTCACAAATTGTGCTGGAAAATTCCTTTTAAGAGTTTGGACTGTTTCTTCAATTACTGGCTTGAATATCTGTAATTTATGCAGCTGACTCTTCATGGCTGACTGGCTTAGTCAATGTGACTTGGCTTCCTCAAACCCTGGAACTCCTCTGCTGGCCTCATCTGCCATGCTTGTGGCCTGCATGGTTTAGGAAGTGCATTTGACTTTCATCTTTAGACTTTGCATGGTACTTGCTACAAAAGGTTTGGGAGAAGGTTTTCTTCTGGTTTTAGGGGAGATAGATGAAAGCTTGTCCATTCAAACTGGGAGAATCACAGTCAAACTCAGACTGCTTTGTAAATCGGGTCTACTAGGCAGCCTTGAAATATTGCAGATGATGGACTAGTTATGAGATGAATTAGATGATCTCTCTTGCTCTCAGGAGAAATAAAGGGTACAAAACCACTTAATTAGAACAGGACAATATAATGAATAATGTGTTTCAGGTGCAGACTTTTTTCTTCTGCTTTCAGCATGCTTCTGTACAAGTACTTGGCAAGTAAAAATCTGTCTAATAAAGAGACAAAGGAAAGAAGTTGTCTTTTAGTTCATTTGGAACAACTGTCTTAGTTAATCTATTAAAAATTTGTGAAGTGGCCTACTGCATGGTGAAGTTTGGAATACTTTCTCATTTCTCTGGCTGTTATGTACTTCCAGTTTTGAAAAGGAAACAGAGGATGGAAAAAAACTATTGTTGCTATGGGAACAGTAACTTTGTGCAATTGAAATGAGTTGTTGCTGTTGGAGTTTGTAGCACATCAGTACCCGGACTATGGCCCAGGTGCCTAAACCAGTGTGTAGCCAGGCTGTAGTGGAGAGAGGTCAGAAATGTAGAGAATGGGCTATAAGTATAATTAATAACAGCTTAAGCCATTTTCAAATACTCATATATGTAAAGAGCTTCTGCATTTATTGTCAGTGGCCAATAATACAAACAGGCCATTAGTACTTCAGTTGAATGATTTCCTAATGTGAGGCAATCTGCTTTGAAATTTTTCAGCATTTTCAGGGATCTGATGCAGAGCCTTACAGCAAAAAAAAAATTGTCTTTCAACAGATGAGGGAAGTCAATGTGTTAAATAGATATTTGAAAGAAATGCCTGACCCTGAAGGCTGGCAAACATGGTTGCGATAGTGGGCAAACATAAGACTGAACTGAAAGCAGAATGGTGTAATTAAAGACATCTCTTACCTTTAAGACAGTGTTATCTCTGAGCATGTCTTATATTTAACCTAAGATACTGTGGTTAATCCTGAAAAATCAGAGTCACCAGGTGTGGTTCTTGTGGCTATCACAGACTGTATAATATTGCACTATCAACATAGTATTCAGCTACCATCTAGTGGAGTATTTGAGAAATTGTTCTGAAAATGCAGACTAGTAAAAACTCCAGAATAATTAGTACTTGTCCAGCTATTGCAATTTGGGGAAATGCTGCGGCTTTTGTCGCACTGTATTCCTTACAAGGAAGACCATATTGACTAATAAAGCCAACCTGAATTAAAAGGAGGTAGGATACTGAAGTGGATGAAGCATACAAGTGGTGAAACACAGACATGTACAGTTGTGTTCCTGGGGTTTTCTTGTAAAAAGAAAAACTACACGTGTGCTACTTTAGAGTTTGAATGCCTCCATTGTCCAGTCTTTTCAAAATGGGCATGCTGGTTTAAGTCAGTTGAGCAGATCAAAATCCTGGAGGTTCCACTTGTGATTGTGTGGACCTCGTTTATGACTAGGTGTGATTTTAAGCCACTCCAAAAGCCCCTTAGGCTGGATGTTCCAGTATTACCAGTATAGCCAAGATGACTCAACTGAGATGAAACTCATCCTGGTTTAGAGGATTTGGCTGAAATACACTTTGTGTACTAGAATGAGAAAATGTGGTCCCATACTGTGTTTAAAAACAGTGAAAGAGTAATGGCAAAATGTTCCAGCACAGCTGTAGTTCTTCTCTGCCTAATCCTCATTGCATTTAGATGGGGTTTTTTTTTTGTCTCTTGGAGCAACTGAATTCTGCTTGCCCTTTGATTGTTAGAGGTTAAACTAGCTGTAGCCTTAGGATGGGAGTGGTTCTGGAACTTTCCTCCTAAATCTTTTTCTAGCTTGATAGAGGGGGGGTCTCCTACAGTGATCAAGGTTTGTCAGAGGTTGTCCTCTCTAGATTGCTGGGTATGTTATGGAGAGTTGCAGCTCAGCTACAATGCATTGCTGATGGAGGGCTGTGCAGGAGGGAGGATCTTCCCACAGTCAAATTTGTGTGTGGAAGCACACAGGAGATGTGGATGGCTATAAGGTCTGGTGTTGTTGAGCACTTCTCTAGGACAGAGCTCTGAGGAATACACCTTTGTAGCTAACAGTTCAAAAAATGGAGAAGACAGTTTAAACCATGGCAAATCAAAACTAGAGGTCCATTGGTACCTGAGGGTACTACTGGCTTGTGGCTAGTTTGTGTGGATGGATGACAGCATGGGCCAGCCCCTTTGAATTCTTAGTCTATCACTCACTAGAAAATTTCTTGTGGGTTATGATGTTTCAGCTTGTTGGTTTAGAATCTGTAGAGATGTGCTATTTGACAGGCCTGAGTATGAAGTATTCAGGCTTGTTTTCAACTGAAAACTTCAAGATACTTCAGAATTGAGAAGCTTCTTTTTTTAAAGGGGGGGGTGTTTGGGTCATTTGTTTGTTTTGTTTTGCATTTCTTAAGTCTAAGATTCAAGCTTATATTTAATGAGGGTTTAGGAATGTGGACTTCTTCACTTCTGAGAGACAAATATTTCAAGCAAGGTGTCTCCCTATTCTTGAGGCTTTTTTCTTGCAGCTGGTAACAACAAAAAAATTGAGTTATCTTGAGAAAATCACAAGCTGTTGCATGGTGCTAAACCAAGAAAATCATCTACCTAATGATGGGCTTAGTAATCACAACACTACTGTTATTTCACAGCTGTGTCAAAATGGAAGCCTAATTTGTCAACAGGAAAGACATGCCAATAACCCAGGTTTTTCTAAAGAAGTTATCATGAAACACTGATTTTTCTGACCTAAATGAGTAAATTTGGTTTTATAAGTAAATTGAGCAAATTATTTATCCCTCCTGAATGGGTCAAGGAGTACTATTAAAACTTGCATTGGAAGTTGAAAGACTTGGACTCAAAGCCATTAAAACAGCAGGAACAAAACTATGAAGGTGTTACTGTGCATTTAAAATAACTTGTAATTATATAGCAGTATAAATTATCATGCTGAAGATGTTTACAAGATTGTACAGGCTTGCTAATTTGGCAACATGCATTTTCCCCTTTTCCAGATGCTGTTTCCTATTATGGAGCTTTAGAATATTTAAAAGTTAAAATAGGCTTTCTTGGGCAAGGAAATTGTGAGTTACTCTGTTGGGAAAAAATATTAATGAAGAACAATTTCCTGCTCTCAAAGCTTTTCTTTTGCAACCTTCAGTAAAGCATGGCTCTTTAATAGCTGGTGTTTGAGTGGCAGGATCAGGGAGTTGTTACAGAAACTAGAGATACTTGATCTTAATTCAATAGTGAAGGCTGTGTAGCTTGGAGTTCCTTTCCTTGTCCTTAATTCCTGCAATGCAGGAGCCTTCTGTAGGCATCTGCAGAAGAAGACAAATCTTTTCATTTACTGCTTGAGGCCAAATGAGCTGCAATACCAGTAGGAGCACAGGAGTTGTGGAATCTTTCCAGAAGCCTGGAGGCCAGCCTGAGGAAGACAAAAAAAAATTAAGACCCTGGCACAAAAACAACTGCTGATGCTGTAAAGGATGGGGCATGTGACTGAACAGGCTGAAATTGGATATTGATGTGCTCCAAATACGCACTGTAACTATGAAGTAAGCAACTTGTTTATTGGCATTTTGTGCTTGAAAGGATTGATCTTCATGTTACTGACACTGGAGCTGAAGGCAGGTTTTGAATTGGATCTTAAGGAAATCTGTATTGACAGACACTGGCGTGAGGTCTGCGATCTCAGCTGATGAATTCACTGCAAGAATATGAAGGAAGCCTATGTAAGTTGCATGAGAATCCTTGCCATCAACGTATTCTCCTGGGAACTTGTGCTGAAGCTGAAGTCATCTCATAGAAATCAATGAGGCCCTAAATCTTGGACATTACTGGTTTTACAGCAAAACCCTAAATATACATTTATTTATATGTTTAATTCCCAGTTTCTCAAACAGTTTCTTTGCAATGGCCTCTAAGTATAAATAGCAGTTGAACTCTGAAATTGGTAGCAAGATTGGTGTGGTAGGCTTTTTCGAATTGTCTTATCATCTTCACTTAAAAATACTTTTTATAATTAACTGAAATCCCAAGAAAGGTGCGTTAGATAAAGTGAAATCTTATGTTTATATCCTTCTCCTCTCCTAGCTGTAGGACACTTGGTGACTCCAAACATAGCTGGTGAGCCCTAGTACATTTTTCCAGCAGTGCTAGTGACCCTGAGATGAGCTCAGCTGGTTTGAGTGTGGTGCTAATGGTGCCAAGGTTGTGGGTTCCATCCCCATGGGGGCCCTTCATGGACCTGATGATGCTACTGGGTCCCCTCGCTGTTCTGTGGTTCTGTAAGTCTGAAGAAAAGGAATTTGGCTGCAGGGTGAGACAATCTCTGCAGGCGAAGCCCACTGGAGGGCAGTGCTGTAAAAGGAATTGCAGCACTGCCAGCTGTCCCACCTTTGGGAATCCTTGCTGAGGGCCGGCAGGGAAGGAAGAATGCAGAGCACTAACCTTGCCTAGCTCCCTGAGAATATGCAGCCGCTCAGATTGGTAGATTTTACTGTCACGGCTTTGATGTAATTTCTTGCCCTTGTTCTGAATGGAAGTTTTTTAGTCTTTCACCCAGTGCTAATGTTCTCAAGCTTTTTCTGTGGCCATTGCTGCTGTTGTGGAAGCAGGGCCTGTTGGTCACCTTTGGGCATCTGTAGCACTGCCGTGGGGACTATGCTGAGGCAGATTTCTTGTTCTGTGACTCCAATATGTTGAGCTCTTTTAAATTGTTTTTGATGTTGTGTCAATTATGACTCTGAAAGGGTACAAATTACTTCTAAATTGGGAGCTAAGCAGTAGTGAAAGATAAGGTCAGTGGCTCAGTAGAGAATCCTGTTGGGAGACCTTTGAGGAAACACATGCTACCTCTAAACTGCAGTTACTTTGGAGCTTACCATTTCCTTTGTTCTTCAGTGGATGAAAAAACCTACTTTTGATTTACTGAAATATCATGCTGGCACTCTGGGGAGAGTTGAGAATAATGCTTGAGATGTAAGATTTTTATTATAGTAAATGTTTCAAACTGCTGTGTACTTAAATGGGAGAAGAAAATCGTCTTTATGTACAGTTCAGTTGTAATGAGTTTAGTCTTGCTGTCTTTACATGATGATTCTTAATAAAATGGAAACAGATAAGTTTGGGTGTGTCATGGAAAATACTAGAATTAAAATCTATTCTAATTTAAGCATGTTTCAATCTCTTACAGCACAGTAAGAAAAAGAATTACTTTTCAATGAACAGAGCTGTAGTATAGCTAGATGATGCCATAAAGAAACTAAATTCTTCAAATGAAATACTTAGATCAGTGGAGAATTAACTATGGTTTATTCATGAGTTTATGCATGTAGCTTGAGAATACTTGAAACATAATAAATTCCATAAAGGCGATTTTTCAACTGAAAGCAGTTTCCTGTATTTATCATGGACTTCTGCAGTTAGTGGAAGTGATCTCAAATTAAAGAGTATTTGTTTTTTTCCTGCAAAGTATATGTAAAAGTCTACTTAAAGGCTGTCATAGTAAATGTTACTTACTTTTATTTAAACTTTCCAGAGCTTTTGTTGTCTCTCCCTCATTATCTATCAGACTCCTTACCCAATGTTTTTCAGAAGGATGTCGTTTCTTGGTTTGCAAGTTTTTCACTTTCATTTGTTTGGGGATGGCTGCTGTCTGCAGTACTCACATCAGATCCCCTCTGGACAGGCTTCAATCTTCTGGTAGAATCAGTGCTAGAACTGGGCGTTATTGGCTTGTTTAGTTTCAGTGTTTTAACTAAAGCTAGTTTTGTGTTATAAAGTATTTTTTTTGGTGAGAGATTTGGGATGGCAGTCACTTGAAGATCCAGAGTTTAGATCCAAGACTCTGGTGTTTAGTCTTTACTGCTCTAAAGAGTTTTGTCCTATCACAGAGGAATTTAACATTGCTTCCAATTTCAGAAGCAGTTACTCACATGTGATTAGTCACTTGAGTCACTGAGAATGCTGGAGAGGTCTTCGGCTTTGGCTTCTCATTCACTGAAGAAAAAATGGCTTTTCTTTCTGTCGATTCTTAATAATCAATGACCCTATATCTACACATACTGAGACATCAAACTTTTATTTCCTTAATCAAGTACCAGTGTTGTTTGCACGTACCATGAGTGGCAGCTTGGTTATCCACCTGTGCCCAGTAAGGTGTCAGACCTCTGAAGTTCAAAGGAGTTGAGGTCAAACTTCTGTCCTTAGCTTCTCCAAGTTTGTAGTAATGCTTATGCCTATTCTTGTACATGTTTTACATGTATCACATATTTTCATTCTTCTTGTGATCTCCTGCTTTTGAGACAAACTGTACCAAATTTTCACGGTCCCTTCAGTGAGCCTGGTATCTAAAAACATGTTCAGAATAGATTGTTCTTTTCATGCTCCTTAGTTATTAGCACTTGAATGAAAATCATATTATTGTAGTGAAATGTGATTGCTCTGTTCAAACATGTGTTAGAAAATTTTGATAGATAATGAGCACTTTGAATTGCTGCAAGGTGGATTCTGTTATTGATGACTGTCAAAAGCCTTTAATATAGTAGTTTTGGAGCCACATTGGCCAACAGTAAACATTTGGTAGAAATGGAGAAGTCCAGGAGAAATACTTGCTTAAAAATTATTTTGATGCTTTTGTGTCTTTCATAAAGTTTAAGATTTCCAGACAATAGAATGAAAGTTTACAGAAGTTAGAGAGCTTTTTGGAGTGATTTTTGGATTCTGCAAAGCTAATAATATGAAAGCTAATCACCAGTTGGAGAAAAGTAGTACTGGGAAATAATTTCTATGCAAACAGAAACTATTATAATTCAAAAAAGGTGAAAATGAAGCTATACTTTTCTAGAAGATCAATGTAAAGCACTTTATTAGAAAATAAAATAACTTTTTAACTGCAGATGCAGTAAGGAAAAATTCTCCTTCAGTTTAATTGAAATTGATTGGAGCACCTGCAGAGAAAAGCAGTTTTATCATCTCATTATCAGTCAATTAATATTCAGGTTTAAATGTGAATACTGTGGCTGTTAACTGTAAATGAATTATTTCACTGAAGTCTTAGTAGATGAGGAAAAGTAGTCTTCTGCTGTGCTAAATGAGGTCATGTGGGGGGAAAAAATAAAAATTAGTAATTCAGTTAGGGATTTAAACATCTTTTCAGTGTTTCCAGAGCTTTAAATGGGTACTTTTTTGAAGCAAACTTTCATTTTGATTGTATTTAAATTTACTTTATGGGTTTTGCTACTACTGGTAAGCCTCTACATTTAGTTTTTCTAATATTTGGAATGTAGACAGACTTTTCTGGAAATCAGAAGAGATTTCCATACAAAATACTCGAACTTTGAGGGAATGTGGGCTCAAAGGTTCCTTTGCTCAGAGTCCTTCCTCAGAGACACCAGCTCCAGCTCTTTATTTGGTTGTAGCACCAATATGAAACTATTAAAAGGGATAGAACATCTGAGACTCAGCTGTGGGAATCCTGGGGTCAGGCTGGTGAGGGAACCTGGTCTGGCCATGTGAATGGAGGTGGTGCAGCTGCCAGGGGCTTCCATCCCAGCAAGTGTGACTGCCAGAGTGGGTTCTGGGTGGTTGGGCATGGCAGTTTCCTTAACACTAGTTCAGTGCTTTGGGTGATGAACTGGAAAGCCTCCACAGACACTGTGGTGACCTTGTCACCCAACTTCATTCATTGTTCTTGGAGGACAAAACCTCCTGGCCATATGCTCTAAACCACAGTCCTGCATTTCATGTATAGGAGAGAATTACCAACTGTTGCAGCTGACAAAAAGAATTTACAAGGAAAGAGTTCTGTGACCCTGTAACAAGTTACTGCCTTGAGGGGAATACATTTTGGTGTGTGATGCTCTTGAGACATTGCAGCTTATAGGTGTATTGCTACCTGTTTTTCTCTAGAGTGCTTTTATCCTTCAGAGATATGTATCCTGCTAATCAAGTATCAGTTTTACTGTCCATTATTTGAGCAGATACCTGATATCTGCCAAGCCATATACACTGGAGTTAGTTGCATTTCTTGTGTGAGAAATGTAGGATTTGAGGTGAAGGCAACTTGCCCATTGATATTTGATCATTCTCAACTATACAACTGCAGATGTAAATTAGGTAGAACTGAAATGTATAGAAGAGGAATAAATAGAAAACTGGTTCAATGTCTGCTTTAATCACTAGCAAGCTTTTCCCCATGATGCTTAATTATCTCATTTATCTAATCTAGTGAGGCATAAGACACTAAGTGCTGCAAAAGGATCAAACAATCATTAGTGGCCTACCCCTATGGATAGGCTAGGTGGAGTAAGAGTAAACTCATTACAGTCCTTCCTAGAGATGACCTCTGTAGGCATCTGCTTGGGAAGACTATTACTGCTGATGCTTTCCCCAGCTTCTTTCTTTTTAAATTGCTATGGCAAATCCAGTTATTGATCTGAAATTCCTCACACTCTGTAGCTCTATTGAATGTTCATCAGAGGGAGCTAAATCTTTTGCAAAAGATTTGTCATACTCTTTTTTTTCCTTCCAGCCTAAGGCTTCATTATCTTTGTACTGCATTTGATCTGGCTTCTGATACCTGAATCTGTTGAGGAGAAGGAAAACCAAGTATTCTGTCAGTGATTGAGTTGTGCATAGAATGCTTATGCCTGTTTCAAATTTCCCTTTCCTGCCTTGTGTCTTAAAATTGTGGCTAGATCAGGTGACTGTGCCTGTCTTGAAATAGCTGAATACATGAAAATCACAGTTAAATATTCCAAGTTTACTCTACAATTGTGAAAATGAGCTGAGTAGGGTGCTCTGAACAAGACTACTGTTCTTTTACATCAGTATTTAAAGTGATTTTTGAAATAATACTATTCAATATTAGTACATGATCATATTTAGATTTGAATGTTTAGATTTATTTCTCTTTTCTGCTCTGTTATCTTTTCTTCAAAATATCAGTTCTAAATTCCTCTACCTTAAGAGTTTATCAGTGTCATTTTGTGGAATCTGACATAAAAACAAAAGACTAAGACAAAATCATTATTATTTGTGTACTAATTAAAAGCTCTCTTTAATGAGGCAGCAGTGTGAGAGCTTGTTTGTATTTATTTGATTCCAGAGTTCTGGAGGTTGTTTATATTTTCACTTCAGTGCAAAGGAAATATCCTTGTCATTATATTACTGAGCATCTATTTGTAATTCATAGTGATGTTCCAGTAATTTCCCAACTATTACCTGGAGAATTAAATAAATAGTGAATAGGTTCTCTTGACAGCAGGGACTTGGGGACATAATAGCACATCTGCCCTTGTCCCTAGTCAGTTAAATGTCCCAAACAAGTAAATTATCCAAAGCCAACTTTTCCCTTTTTGAGAATTTCTTGTATCTTTCAGCTGGGGATGGGGCAGCCTAGAACACAGACTTTGAAAATAAACATTATACTGCAGAAATCACTTTTCCTTCTATGGTTTGTCGATGAATTAATTTTTGGTGGTTAGGGAGACAGAATTATTTTCAGTATTACTCATTTTCAGGTGCTGAGCAAGCTTTCCTGTATGTGCACCCTGGAAATGTAATCCAGGCAGCCAAACCACCAGGCCACTGGATCATTGGGTAACTCAGTGCCACATCCATCTAGTTCTGTGTTTGCCTGTGCCTCCTGTTCAGCCTGTCATGGAATAAGCTAAGGCAGCTGCCTGCTACCATTGTTCATTAGGATGGCCAGAAAATCCTTTGATCTAATGATCTCTGAGCTGTAATCATATATGGGCTAAAGCTGTCAATGTGGAACTTTAGGAGCCCTTCAGGTATTCTGAAATCCCCGTCTGTCATGTTCCATGCTGTCCCTTTCTGTTCTTGCTCTTCTCTTGAGTACTTCTATGAAAGTACCTTTTTAGATGTAGTGGTTGACAGTTTGTGTTGTGACACATCATACCAGAGCCCATAAGCTGTGTTGTGTGATGTTAGATTTGCCAAAATCCATGTGAGGTGTTAAAGGGAAAAAAAAAAAAACCCAAAAAATGTGCAGTGTTATGAAAATTAATCAGAGAAGAGACTTCTGTGGTAGTGAATATTTTTCTCCAGTTTCTAACTAGCAATTCAATGTGCATATTCTCCTTTGGAGCTTTGTATTAAATGCTGTACAAGCAGTGTTTGTGCTGCAGAATCAAGCTGTAGTGAATATTGCAGCTGGGCACTGACCTGCTGCAACTCAATGAGAGTTTTCCTGGCTTTGACAAATTAGCTGATGTGTCCATGGATTTTTAACTGATACTGGCAAAACTCTTGCAGCTGACACTTGGACAGCTAAATCAGCATGTAAAATGTTTGTGTCTACTACTGGTCATGTTTTTATAAGTATAAAACTGGTCACAGGAATTAACTGAAGTCTGAATTTTGGGAACCAGCACCTGGAACTACCTTGAGCTTTTTTTTTTAAAAAGTCAAGGTTCAGTTATTAAAAAAAGAAGCTCCTGTGTGTAGTTTGGTTTATGTATAATATATAGAATAAGTACTGTATGCATTTATAAATTGTGTGTATATGTAAAGATCCCCTCTTTATTGATCCTCTGAAGTAGGAAGAAGGAGGAGAATGAAAGTAACACAGGAACCAGGATCTGTTCTTTGTTCAATTAATCTCATTTAATATAAATTGCTGATATAGGGTAGATGGTAGGCATTGAATAAGGATGATAAAGCCAGAGTTAGGTAAGTCTTAGGGTGTACCAGCACAATTAAATACAAATCAACAGATCTCTGGGACCTGTGGATGAGCTTCAGAAGGGGAAATGATATAAATTCAGTTTTCCCCTATACTTGACCATTGTGTGTTGTGTTGCTGCTTCAGATCTACTGTAAAAATTATTAATTTTAAAGGCTTTATTTTTTAAGTTAGTCCCAATTTTTTCCATGCTTTCCTAGTTAACAGACTATCAGCTGTAAAAGGATGCAGAAATAAAGATTTGCTCATGTCATCTAAGATTCTCAATTCCCTTGTTTTTTCTCCTTTTCAGTAATTTTGATGTTGCAGATGATATCTGCCTTTCTGTAAGACTAGATAGCTAAGGAAGCAGATGTTGAGATAAATTTAGCATTTTTCTTATTTGCTCAGAGTCTATTTTTCAACAGCTCAAACCTTGCAGTTTACTCTCCTGCCAGCTCTGTGTCTGAGGTGATCAGGCCCCAGAATTTTTTTCATGTCAATAGGTCAGAAGCCAGTTTGGCTTAAAAGGCATGAAGGTGATACTGCCTTAGTTCATGACAATTCTTTGCAACTTTTCCCCCTTAAAATGCTCTTATTTGTTGCTTTTAATAAAGTATCTGTGCAGGAATTAAACAGCGCTCTAGCTCAAGAAATGAAAGCAATGTACTATAGCAAAACTTTGTTATTTTCTCATTTCATATGAAAAATGTGAAGGATATATAGTTTATTCCTTAGTCTGATTGTTTTGGTACAATATTGCTGTTTGTGTTACTACAGAACATGAACAAATGTAAGTAACCCAGTGTTCCTCTGGTATGTGTGCATACATTTGCACGTGAGTATTTGTGCTGAAATACAAACCAAATACAATATTTACTTCTTGCTTGAGAAGAACAGTTGGTAAATCTTGGCAAGTGTCAGTGAATAAACCAACAAAGTAGGTGGTAATTCTCACCCATCCTCCCATTATATGGCAATTTATGTGTCTACAACAAGGGAACTGATCAGCTGCCTGTAGTTACATCTGGCACTGGGATATGACAGGCTGCTTTGTTGGCTTGATTTTGCTGTTTTCTGTTAGGTGTTCAGAGGGCTGGAGCACCTCTCCTGTGCAGATAGGCTGAGAGAGCTGGGGCTGTTCAGCCTGGAGAAGAGACATCTCTGGGAAGACCTTAGATAGACCTTCTCTGAGAGAGCTGGAGAGGGACTGTCCACAAGGGCAGGGAGTGACAGAGCACAGGTGGGATGATCTTAAAATGAGGGAGAGTTGGCTTAGGTTAGATAGTAGGAAAAAAAGTGTTGTGGGTGTGATGAGGCACTCCCACAGGTTGCCCAGGGAATCTGTGGATGCCCCATCCCTGGAAGTGCTCAAGGTCCTGCTGGATGGGACTGGGAGGAACCTGATGTAGTGGGAAGTGTCCCTGCCCAGGGCAGGGGGGCTGGAAATAACCAGTTGGTCTTGAAAATTGTGCAACCCAGTTTTTTGAAAACAGCTTCATACACCAAACCTGCAGGGCTGCAGGAAGTGTGTAGGCACTACTGGGGCACAGTGTGGGATTCTCAGGCTGTGCTGTGCAGAGCTGGGAGTCAGAGTTCAGTGTGGGTACCTTCCAACTTGGGATATTCTGATTCTAAGAACTTTTAAACTGATCATTTTTGAATTTTGATTGGAGATTAGCATTCATATGCAACTGTATGGTGGATATTGACATATTTCATTATAATTTCCCTTGTATTTCTCTCACATTCCATGTTCTATAATACTACCTGTATCATCCTGATGGTTTATAAATCCTAGTAGGAAAATAATTCATGAAGATTGAAAACTACATGGTTCAGAAACAGCAGGAATTTATTTTTCCCTATCTGTGGCAGATGTAATATTTTGTTTAAGTAATGTTGTACCTGTGCATTTTTTTTCTGTAAGGGTTCTTTCAAATCAGGACAGGTTATGCAAAATTCCCATTAGAACAGAAACTGAACTTAGCCAATTGCTCTGTATATTTCAGATACATGTCTCATCACAAGGCACTGAATGTCAACATCTTCATGGTTTTAAAAATTTTACTTGAGGGGAGGGAATGTGAGATGTAGGGTAAAGTAACTTGAATCTACTTTTATTTTCCTTCCCTGTGGATAAGACATCCACTGTTAAGTGTGCCTAATTTTTTAATCCCGTTTCTAATGCTCCAACCCTAATGTTCCTTGTTTTGAGTGCAAGTGGGATGTGCTCAGAATTTTGCAGCATCAGGCTCTTGTAGAAACAAATCTTTATTGACAGTTTTCAGCCTGAGTTTTGTATGTGGTTTGTACAAATTTAGGTTTGTACCAAATTTAGGATTTGAAAGAGAAAAATCTTACTTTTCCTGTGGTTTTTCTGAGAATTGTATGACAGATTGATGCTATTTTTTTTCATTGGTATTAATGGTACAGATGTATCAACAACCTAAGATAGCATCTATTACCCTAATGTCTGAAAATAACGCATTTAAATGATGTGACTGAAGTACACTTAAACCATAAGATGACTGTAGCTGAATGGCATAATATGAGGCTTCATGTAAACAATATGAAAACAATGCTAGTTTATAGGAATTGTTGTTATTGTTGCAAGGATATAGTGAATTTGTATTTACACAGAGGAAAAAAGATTTGGGTGCTGTGTGGTTTTATGAACCTAAGTAGTGTGAATGTTGGCTCTGATTTTTGTTTTATAGTAATATAAAATTAATCGTAACAGTTGAGTTAATTGGAAAGAAAAATGACATCAAACCCAGAAATAAGCCTAATGAAATCCATTAAGTAACTTAATGATTAAATAATTATATGCATTTAAATTCAGGAATGGATCACTCCAAATTTAATTTTTTCTGTCTTTGTGCACTTGAAACATTTATTGTTAGAGTGAGGGATTACTATTGTTGTTGGCATTTTACTTTTTGCTGTTATTATAACAAGCATATCATGTTTTTGAGTAAACTTATATGACCCTTATTAACATTTTAATGGAAAGTCTGTTCAATGAGGAGATTGCTGTACTGACTTAACAATAGCCAAAACCAAAAATAGAGTGAGGCAAAATGTATGGATAGAAGGCCTTACAGTGCTTTCATTTGAATAATTGAGACAGATTTTTGGATGATATGCAACTGTTAAGCATGGAGATTTTTTTTTCTCTATGTGCAATATCAGACACAATCCTGTTATTCATACCTTGATTATAATTCTGCTTCCATTCTATAGTTTTTTTCATGAGTAACATTTTTCTACTCCTTTACTAAATTGAGCTGGGAGGGGTGTCTTTAAAGTTTCTTTATTGTGGAGCTGCTTTTACACTTCTTTGTCAGAACGCTGTTGAGCAGATTTACACAAAACCAATCTTGAATATCTTGAAATATTTTGAGATTTGTAGTCTGTGTGTTCCTGTCATTGTTTAGGCAGCTTTTTGTGGGAAGGGCATTTCCTAGCACAAGTATAATTGAGTGCTAGTATGTTGAATCTCTGTGGAAAAAGTCCAAGCTAGAATTGTTGTAAAATACTGCAAACTTTTAAAACATGGCAATGTATTGTGTTCTCCCAGTATCCTGTTAGCTTAGAACTGTGCATATATTATTAACTTGTGTTATTGTGGTACAGGAAAAAGATTAAATCCTTCTGCCACAGGAATATTGCATCATAACAGCACTGTGACCATAGCACCACTTTATGGAATGCAAAGATTGAACAGACTCTGATGTGATTCCATTACCACTCCATTTGTAGTTCAAATTACAATACAATTCAAAACAATTTCAGATCACCTGTGTGGAGTGTGGAAGTTGAGGCATTGTCAATTTGATTTATTACAACTGCTATTAACAGCTCTAGAATTACTTTGGTGTAATCCTATGATCAACTAATTATGTCTCTCCAATTATCAGATGTAGTCACAGTGACAAGTAGACTTAACTGAAGGGCTGATGCCCTTCTAATGCAGGTCTGTGTAATACCCCAATTTCTCATTTGGATGATGACATAATAGTCATAATAGAAGAGACAAAATAATTTCTACTTCATTAGTAGCCCTAAGGAGTTAGTTTAACACAGGAAATAATGGTAACTGTTGGTAAGATTTTTTAAATCTTAAAGTTGGTTTAGGAAACTTAATGCTTGGGGTTTTTTCCTGACTAGCAGGTGAAACAAAATGGATGCGTTATTATTTCACAAAACTACATTTGTGTTGTGTTTTGCTCTGGGTAAAGATTCTAAAATAAAATGCTACATGGCACTCAGTGTTTCTCCAGGAGCAGTGGTTTTGCATGTGGACTGCTAAAACCATGTTTCACACCTTGAAAAAGACTGTTTTGTTGTAAGGAAGTGTTCAGACTTTTTAATACATAAAAAGTGGTAGTGTTCCTTTTTTGAGGAGTAAAAATGGGATAAACTGAACCAAACTTAGAAAAGAGTAGCAGGTCCCTGTTGTAGGAAATCAAACTTGCACACGAATTTGCCATTTTAGAAAATTAGTCAACTGCAAAACAAGAGACCTGAGTAAACAGCCTTGCTTTATGAAAAAGAAACAAATGTGGATTGTCAGCAAATGTCCTTTTCTGTAGTTTGGAGCATTGCTAAAATTGGTCTAATGCCAGGATAGAAAAGTGCTAGAAGTTTTGAGAGTGCCTGAGCTGTTAAATTTGATGGACTGTGGATATTAATAGAACCTAGAGGATGTAGGTAATGAATTTAATATTGATTGAAATAGCACTTTCTCAGAATCATGCCTTGGGTAACCAGTTCCTTTGAAACTAGTCTGATTTTTATAGAGCTATACATTTGAATGTTTCCTTGAAATGTTCTTTCAAATCAGTATAAATTATTGTGTGTAGCTTGTATGCCTTGATCTTTGGCTTCTTTGACAATAGGATACAGATAAATATATTTCCATAACAATTGTTGACAATGTTTAGTATCACTGCTACTTTCTGTTAGTGCTGCTTGCTGCAAGAAGAAAATAACATCACTTGAAATGACTTGAAAGGAGCTTTTGTTGTAATAATTGAAGAAAAATGTGCACTAAAATGATGATCTGAAGAAAATTGACAGACAGTAAAAATGACAGAGTAGGAGACGGCTATTTTGTGGTGTTTTGAAGTTGTTCCTGGCCAGTCTTTCCAGTGATGCTCTTTGATAGACTTGAAGGAAACTATTTAACTGATGCAACACTGAATTCAGGTTAGTGTGTATTAAAACATCTAAAATGGATGCATGACAACCGTCTAATAAACAACTGTTAAATTTTTCAGCTGTTAACAGCTGTTAAATTTTCAAGTTTTTAAGCTTTAGTAGTTTTCAAATTCAATAGTCACAGCTTTCAGATTCTTTAATGTTATGTAAGCTGATGCATGCAGTAATGAGCTGTCTCATCTCCTTCAAACTGAGAAAAAATACAATTACATTAAACCCAGTGTTTGGAAATACCGATATTTTATACATCTTAAATTTTTACTTTGTAATATAATGCTGATGTAGTATTGTGAAATATATTTAGTAATATATAATCCTCTGAACTGTACTGTGTAAATGACTGGATGCTAATGCAATGTGGGTGATGTGAAGGCCAAGCACTAAGCATTCACTGTTTACAGAGAAGGTAAACTGATAACTCTGCTTCTGTGTTTTAACATAAACACTCATAAACAAAGGATCAGATCTAGGTTATTCTTGTAACATCCACGTCTCTTGGAGAATCTTGTGTAAAATTGGTTCTTAATTCACGGGGTATTATTTCAAAGAGTGACAGTAAAGTAATGCATATCTTGTTGCTGTTCTGCAGATCTCCTTTTCTAGGTTCTTTTGAGATAACCTTACCTTTTCCGAGGAGAGTAGGGCAGACATTTACCAGTAACTTGAAGATCCATGCAATTTGCTACCATTATCATATGTAGCTTGTACCTCTTCAGAGCTTTAGAGGTTTTTTAGTTTCTTACATTTTTTGCCTCAGCATGAGAAGATAAAGGTGGAAAAGTATTACATACTTGTAATCACTTCTCTTCCTGCCTGTTACTGTTTTGAGTCAATATTTAAGTCTTTATAGCTATAAAAATAAGTGTTTTCATGGCAATAGTTGGTAGAACTATTCAGTGCTGCCTTTCAGGTTGTATTATTAATTAGCTAGAGATACATGAGACCACACTTGGAAAAACTTAACAAAGGAAGAAAATGCCAGGATATGAAAAACTGGCAGAAGATGACAGTTTAACTTCTCAGAATGGAATATATTTTATAGTTGAATAAAAAAAAATCCTATAAATGTAACTTTGGGAACTTTGGTTATGTAAATGTGTTTTCTTTGTCCTGTAGTTCTTTGTGCCCTGTCCATATATGCTTTTGATCCTCACCAGCTTAATAGAGAATGGTATCTACCAACATGCTCATAAACATGTAAGTATGGCTTGTAGTGCACAGAAAACACAACTTGTTCAAGTGTTGCCTTAACTCTTTTGTGGAATACCTAAACAAGTGCTTAAAAAGGGTTTTACAGAATTTTATGCCAGAAGGGCTGGCTCTGGCATTAGGGCATTTTTTCACACTGAAGTATTTTCTTGCACTGCATGAATCAATCTGTATTGCTGCCTATTGACTTAGACTTCTCATGCTTTCTTCCCAGATAAGAGAGCAGCTCTTTACAAAAGGGAATTAATTGCTTTGTTTTAGATAAGTGAGTGCAGTGTACAAGTAACAAATGTGTAAAATGGGGTTAAATTGTTTGCCTGTTGAATGAGAATTCTTTGGCACAAGTGGAGGGAAAACCACCATTCAATTCCATCCATATCATATAAGCACTGAATATGTGCAATATTAAATACTGAATCCCAGAAAAAGTAACTTTCCAATATCTCAAGTATTCAAATTCCCTAGCATCCAAGAGTAAGTCAAGTATGTTATGCTACTTTTATGTGACTATAGTAATGTCAGAGCATGGAGGAAAAAAAATTCATGTAAAATGCTTAATCTTAATTGTATAATGCTACAGCACAAAGAAGAAGAATTGGTCTAGAAGTGCAATAGTTTGACAAGGATGAAAAGTAATATGAAATTGTAAAGTATTAGTACAGCTTGAGGAGCATTTACTTAATTCAGCAGTGGAAGTATTTGTGCCAGCCCTTCATTGTCAGGATTGGGGTCAGAGGTAATCTTATTTTTTTGTGCAGTGTCAGATTTCCATATGCATGATTTTTGGGTGTAATCCCTTCGTGTTGCTTATTAAGAAACTGGTGGAAAAATCTGCTCCATAAAATTTCCTTGATGGAGCAGGATGGTTGACTAGACTTTATGTAAGGGTTCCAAAAGCATTTGACAGCCCCCTTGTCCCCAGCTTCATTGTAGTTTGTTTCAGGCATGATCATGTAAATATTTTGTGCTGTTTGTTTCAGTGCTTTCAGGTATATGTAAAAAAGAGTATTTCTATGGAATGTGTACGTGTTCACATGTATGTGTGATCTATGAAAAATATACATGGAAAAAAATAAGTACTATTTTATGTTATTTGTTATCTTGAGAAATATTTTTGTATTAAAGTGGATAAAATAACATCTCGAGGTCATGCATGCATGATCAAAGAAGATGCTGCTGTTTACAATACATTTCCATTTCTGGACTCCTAGTAAGTTAGCATTAAGTTAATGTTTTACATTTTTTGTTGCTTGCTATGTTCATATAATTCAGCCTGTGAATGCCAATTATGTGTAATTTTGTGTAAAAAATCATTTGTAAAAAGGTAGTATTTAGCACTTGAATTTTTTTCTTCTAGTATGAGCATTAATAGAATACTTTTTGTAAACTACCCCTATTACTTTGTACAGAGTAACAGTAGTTTTAACCTAGATTATTATTAAATAATGGTTTACCTGACATAGGGTATTCATGTAGTAATCTCATTCTAAAATTTCATAAGGTCTTTGGTTGGTAAGGGCATTGAAGAGAAGTCCAAACTCTCTAATAAACCAAGTTTCTCTGCTCCAAACCTAAAGATTGTGAGCCAGTCAAGTTTTCAGATAAAAACCAAGTGACTGGAGCATATATTAACCAGTAATATAAATATAGACTCTCTACTATAATGGCTCTGGCCAAGAAGTCTAAATGTTTTAAGAGCATTGAAGAAATTAGTATAAACCAATGTTGTGCTTGTGGTTATTTCTGCATTGGGGTTGATGTAAGACTCCAGATTTCCTGAGAGTTTGGAGAAATTTCTACTTGTGTGAAGTGTCTTCACTCAAGGCTTTGACAGAAGTCACTATCTGCTGCCTGGAGACCCAGAGGGAACCTTTGGCAGTTCAGGCCAGTGCTTTTCCTGGGCATTCACAGGCAAATGGGATATGTTCATGTATCATATCCAGGTGAATTTAAGTGAGAAGTGAGAAATTTGGGTTAATAAGTGAACTGTAATTCTCTTCATACCATAATGCTGTCCTATTTTCATAGCAGTCTGGTGGTTTTGGCTGGTTCCAGCATCCCTTTCCCTGACAGCACAGGCAATCCTCCCTAAGGAATAACTCATTTTGATGCAGGTATTTCATCTGCCTCACTTAGGCAATGCCAAAATACCACTTCATATCTGGCCTTTGAAATATGGTGCATGAATGCATGGCTGACTTGTGCACTGATTTTCTTGTGTGAGCATTTTTATTGCAATTTTTGCATTTTCTCCTGCTGCAGTTGCCAAAGAACTTAATGACTAAACTAAGTGCAGGTCTTGCAAGCATCTATCATAAGATGATGATCCTGTAATTCTTAGAAAATGCCAGAGCCTGCAGTTTCAAACAGGGTACAAAAATGTCATAAAGGACCAACAGTCCAGCACTATACCTTGCAAACCATTCTTAGCTAATCCTTTTTAGTGGGAGTAGGTTATGAAATTAGGGAGCACCTCTCTGAATGTATCCTGCTTATTTATTTGAGTTTTGTAGAATATGTGGATTTAAAATACAAATACTATAGAAATAGATGCAAAATTGCAGTCATGTCTTTGTATAACTTTCACCCATCAGGATCCTCAAACATTTGTAAATGTTGTGGAAATCACCATGGGGCTATTTCATTCTTACTGAAAACCAGCAGTTATGCATAGATGGCTTGGTTCTGAGTAGGATTAGAGTGTAGTGTCACCTGATCTTATGTTGTGAATTCAGCTAAATTGCTTTAGATTGATTCACACTGGTTTCTATTTTGTTGTAATATGTACATTATTCTTGACTTTGACTATGGAGATGACTTTTCTAGTGTAGCATACTTTTATCAATCCAATTTATTGTGAAGAGTTTCATCAGTAGGAAAGTGTGACAAGCAAGTGTATTCTTCCTGTGTTTTTCCCTATACAGGAAAGCTAAGCATGTGACTTGTTTGGGTTTGTGGTGTGTGTTTGTTTTTTTTTTTTTAACAGTCAATTCTAGCTTATTTAGATGTATGTTGTCCAAATGCAGGTCAAGTAGCAAAAGTTTTAAGGGCTACACAAGGAAGGACAGCATCTTCCTCTCTTGAGCAATTTTAGCATCCCCTCCAATACCTGAATCCTGCCTGTGGTCCAGAAGGAAATGAGACACAATTGAGTTCATGTTCCTTTCCTTTTACCCTTCCAGCTGCCTCTTTCATATGGAAGATGAGCCTTAAGAACAATCTCTGAAGCCTGAGGTCCCACCCTGCCATCCTGTGTGCATGCAATTCATCACTTGCTGTTCCTCCAAAGGAACCTTACAGTAGATAGAAACAAGGGTTGTCTAAGGATGGGCTTTAAATAAGTTTGTGGTTGATGATTTTCAGTATAGTCTCATCCCAAGTCTTAATCTTGGCAGATGTCCTGCATTTTGAAGATCAGGGCCCCCCTGCATTTGAAAGACCCCCAACAATTAGCATGGCTATCTGTATTTCTCATTTATGATGCTTTTGTGCAAATTTAGGTGCATGTGGACTTTTGGAACCTTGGGTTTCTCAGCAAGGTGAAGCCCCAGCTGAGCAGGCTGAGTAGTCCTGCTTCAAGGGGAAGGTTGAACTGTGTGAGCTGCAGTCCTACCTCCCAAGCAGAGCTTCTGAACTGTGCCCCCAAGCACCTCTTCCTTTTATATAGCAAGGTACTGCTACCTTCCCATGTCCTAGAGGTGATTTTTCATTTTAGGGAAAACTGTGGTACCTGAACTTTTACTTCTGAATGTCCTAGAAGTTAAGTGTTTAGCAAGGTGACTTAGGATTTTTAAAATGTAATCAGGGACTCAAGGAAAGAAGCAGCTGGTGACACAGTGGGTTTGCAAAGTAGATAAGCCTCAGGGCCTGTAACCAAGATGCTTTGGAGAAGTTCAAGTCCTATCTCAATGTGCCCGTCTGTGCCTCTCATATCAGCCCAATTCCCCACTGATAGTTCTGTGCTTATGTTTCATAACTTTACCCTCTTCTTAGATGGAAGATGAGTGCAATAAATTGTTCTTCTGTATAATGTACCGATTTTGTTAGTGGTTTTTGGAAGCTTTCAGATTTTAGTTTTGCTTTTGTCTTCAGGACCTCAGTAATTTGAAATCTCACTTGAGAGTTCTGCGTACAGCCATTATTTCTTATCATGAATTTTCTGGGAACACTCTGTTTGCACTTGATTGATAAACTTGTTTAGCACATTAACTATGGTACAAAGTGGCCTGGCTTCTTGATGGATATAACCTTGGATGCTTCCAAGGAGAAATATTTCCTTAAAGTCCTGACAAGTCAGTTGTTGGAAATTTGGCAGTCTGTTTTGTACATCTTGTTTTCATCAGAGTAGTTTGCTCCTATTCCTTTATCATTAATTTCTATTTTTTTCTTGTTCTTGTCACTTTTTTTTCTGAACAGTCAGGACTTATATTAAGTTCTGTGGTCACAGGAAGTGGTTGCTTCCAGGCAATGTGGATTTAGCTGTGTCCTACCTTCTATTCAGGGGTTGCACAGGTGAAGCTCCCTGAGCCCAGCAAGTTGAATGAGAGTTTTGGTGTGAGGAGGGTAGATTGTGCTGGGCAAGGTTACAGGATGTCTGTAACACAGCTACTGCAGACGGGATTTCTGCTGGAACAAGGGCAATTGGTTATTGCCAACCAAACTAAAATAATATTAAGAAGTTATTAATATGTAAAAATTTCTCATAGTTTTTATTACAATATTTCCAGACACTGTAGTGTGTGTGTGTGTAACCAAACAACTTAAATCCCAGGAGTACCCAGCAGATGGCAGTTTGATCAAGTGTGTGTTTATTCGATTTACAGAGGACTCAGAAAAGCTTTAAATATTTAACCAAATTCAATAGAACTCTGTTCATCAAATCACATGCTTACAGTATTTTCAGTACATTGAAATGCATTAAATGAGTAGTCTAGCTTTCTATGGTGCTTGTTTATGTAAAATCTGATGTTTTGAGTCTTGACTTAAAACCTTTAAAATTCAGATGAAACTTTATCAGTTCTTGCAGTAAACAGGGAGCCTAAAATAATCTTTAAAAAAATTGAAACAATAAGCAGCAATTTCATGTCTTGTTGTACTTGATATTTGTGAACAATATGTTTTTGTACAAAAGCCTGTCTGTATTTGGGGTAACTGGGAAGTGATGTGTGAGGGGCTCATTATTATATAGAAATAACTGCACGTTTGCATGTGAAAAAGTACAAATGATGGTATTAAAGCAGAAAGTTGGCCCATGCCTATATCTCTCTAGTGTACTGTGAAGAGAAATTTTTATACCATTCTATTATAGTTGAACAGAGGTGAGGGTAATATGCACACTTAACCCTTAAAATTAAAAAAAAAAATCAACATGTAGTTAAATACTGCAGCAGAATTCTGTATTTATGGGTTGTTATGGCTCTGCTGCTTGTTATTTTATTTATTTTATATATTTATTTTATTACTTAATGCTTTTCTATCCATCTCCACTTCTTCCACTTCCCACTTATTCAAGAACAAACTAGAAATAACTCTTGCTCTTGTGCCTCTTGTCAGGGTGCATGTGGATATCTGTATATGTAAACCTCACATGATAGTAATTATTGGTCATCTAGTAGACTGTTCTACAGGGCTAATTATCATATGGTAGTTACTGATGACATGTAAAAGAAAATTATGAAGAAACTTAGTGAGACAGGGAAGCTGTGTAATCTCACTGAAATGTAATCCATAGTAATTATTGCAAAAGCAGTGCAGGGTAATCACTATGCAAAGACTATGAAAAGAATTATTTTCTCTGAAAGCTTCCTTAGTTAACTACAGTTTTGGAATAAATCAAAGCAGTTGATTCCTAAATAAGTGGACTTTATTTTGGCCAAACTGTTTCCTAATTTTTAGCGATGTTTGTTTTCTCATAGGACCATTTCAAATTATGAAAGTTTCTTGTTCCTCTGTAGATGTCTGTGAAGTTGAATTTCCAAAGGCCTTTAGAATGGGACTTGAGTATATTTACTTGGGTTCTGTGTTTGTTTGCATTAAACCCTTTATTTAAATATTTTACTTAATTAAATATTTCTTTAAAATACTGTAGTTACTTAAATTATAGAATCACAGGGACCACTGAAACAGAAACAGATTGCACCTCTTCATCAGAAGGGGAAATAGAACACTCTGTAATGGCTGTAGTATTCACCCAGATTAGAAACATTCAATTAGTGGTTCAACAAACAAATTATCACCAAAGAGAACGCAATAGAGATGGATTGGATAGGATTTTTATTCTGTTTTTCTAACATGCTATTTCCCAGTATGATTACTGCCTAGGTCAGAAGTTACTTTGCATTTCTGCTGTTTTTTCTAGACCTGATGCAGCCACAGTTCTCAGTTATGTGATTGACTTCCTGTTTGATGATAGTCCACTGGAATAAAATGCACTCAAAGAAAACATGCAGATTTTTTATTACCTAATTTTAACCATTCTTGGTTCTGCAAGGAAGATTCAAAGGGGATATCTCATATCATAGGAACCCTTGGAAGTGCTGCTGTTTTGATGGGAGCTCTTCAGTTTGTGTGAAGAGAATAAAACTCTTCAAGTGAAAAGGAATATCTTACTTGTGTTAACAGAATCCTAGACTCAATCAATATTATCTGATCTGTTACAGATTGGTTCTTTCCTTTGGCACAAGAGGTGTTAATATCTGTTATGCAATTCCTAGCCTCTTGTACAACATCTTCTTCATGTTTCCTGTTAGTCCTCCTCAGTTCTAGGGCATGGAAAGGAAGGGTTTCATCACTGGAATACACACAGTAAAGTAATATGATCAGACTCAAGCTTGACACACTGAGTAATCTGTGATATGCTAACATTTCAGTATCATGTTAGTATTGCATTAGACTAATATGACACTAATACAAAGTGACAGGAAAAATGACTAATACAATAAGACTTTCATATATTACTTTAGGGCTGCCATATCTGTCCTTTTTAATTCACCTGAAACCCTGTTTAAATGCAGAATGAGAGATGCATCTAGAGCATAGCTGGGGAAAAAAAGCCCATTTTTAGGAAAAAGGCCATTTCAAGTACTGTGTAACAACTAAGATGGAAATAATCTTACAACACTTGTGCTTTACTTACTGAGAATGACATCAATTTTTCCAAAAGGATTCAATGCAGTGATGAACTGTAATAATTTGTTTGATTTAATGGAATTTAGTCTATTTTAAATTGATGACAAGATATAGTTTCAATAGAAGGGACTAGAATGCTGTCAGGTGTCTGCAAGTCATGAAGGATTGTTTCTAACAACAACGGTGCTTTTGCAGACTTGCTTGACTAATCCTTCCAGCTTCCTAAATTCCAGAATAAAAGGGATGAAGACAAGTAGCTGTACTTTGAAGTGTGCCTAGCTTCTGTTTGGAGATAGTGCATGCAGTTGTGGTAAACAAGGTTACCCCTTTCCCAGCTGGCCATGTTCACTTTTAACTGTCCTGCAGAGCTGCAGCTCTGCCTGCTTTCACATTTACCATGGGTTGCCTCAAGCAGCTGATGCACATTACTGACTTCACTGCTCTTCCTGTGTTCTTACTGCTAGAATGGAATGGGAAGAGAAATTGAGACGTTGAAGTTCTAGGCTAGGCTCTTAAGTCGTGTTCAGCTAGTTGTGCATGTGAGTGTATGTCTGAGTAATTAAATAATGAGCTGAAGTGGAGCTCAACATTTTTTACGAGGGATGTGTCAAGTAGATCTAAAGGTCAATAGGAATTTCAGATATGGTCCCAAGGCAGCATAAGAACATCAGTGGAGGTTAGAACAAGTGACCCACATGTTTAAAACGAAAATGCTTTTTGCTCTCCCTTTTGGCTGTTACTTTTGTGGTAAGTAGAAACGTGAAGGATAAGAAAGATGCTGGGCTTTGTTAGTAAATTCAATCCCCTTACTCCTTGCTGAGGACCAAACACCTAATGCTGAGAGATATCCCTAAGCATCTTTTCAAATGGAACCAAACCTGAAGGAAGTGAAGGATGTTTTTCAATGAGTAAGCAAAGGTACTGAAAATATCTAGCTAATATTCCCTTCTAGATTGCATTACTGAAACAAAATAGGAATGCTAGGTGTCTGGTTTTGATGTTAAAACTTAAAAAGATGTTGGTGAACTGGATGTTCAGATGTGCTGTGAATAGCTGGGAAACATGGCTTTTAAATGAATTTATGTTGTATCTTTCTAATACAAAAATAACTCCAGTATTACTTTATCAAGAATTCAAGATTCCACCCAACAATTTACTTTATGCTTTTTCCAAATTCCTCTTGTGCTCTGTGTGTTTTTCCAAATAATTACTGTGCTCAGCAACAGAGCATAAAGTAGGAAATGGGAGTTCAGAAGCATATGTAAAAAATGAAATCTGAATATGTTTCTGTTCTTCCTTAGAATAAAGTTGGTGAGTTGATGTTGTCTCTTGCCCAATGTGTTCATTAGTGAATACATGGTGAGATCATAACAATTTTGGTATCATCATAAGTCAAACTCAGGTTTTGTCAACTAAGACCAAAATATGCCTTTATTTATGGAGTTTATAGGCATAGTTCCAGATACCGAATTTGTAGGCACAGCTTTGGAAATTAAAGGAAGATAGATTGCTGTACTACCAGGTCTTAATCAATCCCACAGCATTATTTTAATGTATTTCTCACTTCTTAGGAATGAGAATAAAACAAAACGTGGGTTTTGATGTTGTACCTACTGCTAAGTAGCTGTTAATGTATGTTGAACAGCATTGTGTGAATCCTGGGCGAGCTCATTGCTTGGAGAGCTTATGTGGAACCTTGCCATGCTTAATGTGCTGGACAGTGCAAAGCTCAGCCAGCTCAAGATTTAGAACAGGTGTTTGTCTAAGCTTCTGTTCAAGTTTTGAAATGAAAGAAACTCTCAAGTGTCTCCAGGCAATGTCCTCCAGTCTCTGTTAATAGAAGGGGTTTTGTTTGTGTTTAAGCTGAATCTTTCTCATTGTAATTTAAACCCATTACTAGTCTTGTTCACTACAGACACGGAGAACAGATTATCTTCTTCTTTGTAAAGCAGTAGGGGGTTATAAATGTGTCCCTTTTTGTACAGAAACTTCAGGTGAGAGTTTGAGAACCCTGCAGTCCCATTCTTGTGTACTGCCTATGTGAAACCACAGGCAAGTATCTTTCTGCTGCTCTCATCAGTATGTAAACAACGATTCCCTTCCCAGCATGAAGATACTCATGAGACAGTGGTGAAAATTAATGTGCATTATCACTGCTAGCATTTTAACAGGGGGCTCCCCATAGCTATGTCTTAGCCTGACAATATTTCTCAAGGATAGGAAGACCAGGAAATGAAAATAAACAGTTTTTCTAATCCTCCCAGCTGAGTAATTTGTTACCAAGGAGTAACATCACAAAAAAGGTACTTTGAGACAGATTATTAGAATATCTTTGACACTTGATTTAAATCCAGGAAAAGTAGAAAATATTTTTCACAGAGAATGCCATGGATGATGTGATAGCATAGACTTGCAGCTACTATGTATAATATCCCACAGGACATGGGAAGTTGTAAGCCTTGTAAAAGAAGTTTTTTTGTTTCCAAAGCTATGATTCTAAGTTTTTAACAAGATGTCAAGTGCTTTCAAGTTTTCTAGCTGTCATGTAGTCCATCTGCAATTATTGCCAAGCTAGAGTGCCTTCAGCCTTCGTGCTATTTCATGTACATATAACACTGAAAAGGCACACAAGTTTTTTTACTTTGTGTATGTATTCTGTAGGGTTTCCACATCCCATACACGTTCTATACCCTTTGTTAGCCCTAAGAACACAGTGGGATGATTTCCAGGAAAGCCAGTGATAGAGCTGGAGTCAGGAGTTAATGTGGTCTAATAGGGACTACCAGTCATGAGGCAAGAAGCTGGTATAGAAGTTACAGCTGGGTAAAGAGACCAAGAACTGGAGCACCACTGAAAGCAACATGTTAGTTTTGGTGTTTTCATGCTGATTGTGCAGGATGTGACATAAATGTTATTAACTCAATTAAGAGACCTACAGCATGTGAGGCAATTGCTCTGCACAGGCTTCCCATTGTTCATCTGCTTTTGCTGAAGTCAGAGGAACAAGGCTCATTAAAGTATTGGATAGAAGACAGAGGGGGTTCATTCAGAAGATGTTCCATTCACAGACTTTTCCTCTAGAACTGAGAGCTGCAAATACTGGATTGTTAGAAACAGACTCTTTAGACAGTTGATGGTTTCTCAGCAATTCCAGTTTCCTCATCTTCTATCAATGTGAAAGAATAACACTGTTATACTATTCTTCTGCTTCAATTCAGAGCTCTAAAGAGAGTATTCGGGGTTTTTGAAATGTTCATCTTGATGACATTATCAAGATGGAACTACTTTAAGATAAAATTTAAAAGAAAGTGTTCTGTATATTTAGGCTTTTGCCCTTCCAATTTTTGTGTTCATTCTCTAGTTTAGTGCTGTACTGGAGATTTATTTGGCTCCAAAATAGAGAACTTTTGAACAGATATCACAGGGAAGGAAAAAATAAGGCTCTTAGGAACTGGATTCTATTACAAGCTGCTAAAAATACTTTCTCAAAGTTTTATCCATGTGCTTTCATTTTGCTTCTTCACTTATATTTTTATTTTTTGTTGTCCTCTTAGTTTTCCTCCAAACATTTTGGTCAGTATCTGAAAACTCAGCTTGCATTTGATAAAAATGTATTGCAGTATAAGATAGTTAAGGTTGTTGTGGTCATCTCATTCTATGCTCAGAAGAAGGGGTTAAGGACTACTGAGTTCCTGGGGGACTGATGATGGCTGGTACAAAGCAGATGATGTGCTGAATTGACAGCAGATTTCACTAAGTTCTTCCCCCTTCTACACACTCTGTCAATTTAAAGTTACTAAACTAAGTCAGTGCTGGCTCATGACCCTTATGACTGCTTGTTGCTGGGTGATCTGCATATGGTGATTTGCTATTTATGTGAAAAGCAGTATTTTCTTAGACAAAGAGAACCTTTAAAACGCTGATTTGTGTGTTCTTGAAGGTTTTTTACATGTACATTTACACTGACTAGCGTGACATTGACAGTTAATGATTGATATTCCTAACTTATTGATTTCCTTGCTTTAAGTTTAAAAATGTGCTAGTTTTATGTGTTGTAACTCAGCAACCTCAAGCAATTGTTGAAATGTGTTTGCTTGTAGAACTTCATGCACGTGACATAAAGAAAAGTAGTCGAGATTTGGGAGGTTTTTAATTTGTTTTGGTTTTATTTTTTTCCTGTAAGCCAATCTGATTATCTTTCCAGTACAGTTGAAAATTGTCCTTTGTGCCATTGATGTTTGTCTGAAGAGATGGCAGAGTACAGTGCTTGGTTATGGGAATTAACTCCCATAATTTCATGCAAACTCCAATTCCATTGTGCAGCTCTTTGGCGACCTTCCACTTTCTTTTTACCCATTTGTCTCTTCAGGTGCAGTGTTTGTCAGAGCAGATCCTATGCTGTGCTTCCAGAGGGTTCTGTGTAATGTGTGATGGAATAGGAAGTATTTTCTCTGTTCGCAGTGAATCTTGGTATGGTGGATTGGTCTTCATTTTTCTAGATGTTAGTAGGGTTGGAAGGATTTGAAAAACCTATATTATGCACTTTGAAAGCCTTGTAATATTGCCTTCAGAGTTTTGTATGTGTAATAATAATTCTCAAATAGCTATCTTCTGCTTGCACTTTAGAATGGTTCTGGTGGGGGGGTGCAGTCTGCTTGTCACTTTGCCTGGTTGGCATCACTGGAATCCATGGATTTCATCTGCTTGATTATGCTGTAGAAAAGGAATGTTTGTCTTGTTTCAGCTGTAATGACCTATGCATAAAAAAGAGTGAAACCTTGAGAAGAGACAGAATATTATTAATTATATTAGAGGTAGGAAAAGCAAAATTGCTCTTTGGAGTACAGAGCTCTTGCTAGAGTCTAGGGAAGGGTTCTTTCCAAAAACATGTCTGATTTTTCTAGCTGTACTAGTTCATGTAGTAATGGCCATCACTTTTCATTATGAATGAGGGGAAAAAAAAGCATAATTAGTTTACAGTTCTAGGAAGTCTTCCGAGAAAATTGAGGCAACTTTCATATTTAAGGAGGTGGCTGTATATTTTTCAATATCAAGGCCTTAGGCTTTGTAATGCTGCTGAATAACAAGGAGTTTTGACATCTAAATCATTAGGAGCTTTATTTAGTTTTTCAGTTAATAAACAGGCCAGAAAATATACCACCTTCTGTCTGAAAAATAATTTAAAAACATGAATTATGAAATATTTGCTTTGCTGAGGTATTTAGTGTTTTGTAGCCCAGAATAATAATGTAGCTGGAAGACCAAATAGCAAGTGATAAGTGCTTAAGTGGCACCATGAATCACATTTTAAAAGTCTGCCAATATGTTCTATAAAACGGATTTCTACAGACAAATGGAGAAGAATCTTAGAATAAAGGAATACACTGTGAAAATGGCAGTAGTAGAACTGCATCTTTACAGCCGTGTGTGGGGTAACTTAATTTTAACAGAAATATAAAAATGAAGTTCTGGTAGCAGAAGTTTTGTATTATAGTATTGAGTATTTGCCATTCTGGGTTTGGCAATTTTTGATTTTTTTTTTTTTTTTACTCTAGTGAAAATAAATCTGCTTTTGATGGAAATAGGTATCTGCTTCAGCAAAACAAAACTCTGAATCCTCATTGGAGACTTGCTATTTGTAACAATGTAGCTGGGTTCATAAAATACAGATTATTGCTGAAGCAGAGGCCTAGTTTTGAAGCCCCATTAGAGAGGGATATGCTATCTTCTTTAATTTCACTCTTCTAAGATGAACAGATGAAAAAGATGTTTAATCAAGAGCTGAGTTGGACTCTTATGCTCCTACTGTAGTCACTGGTGTGTTGTTTCATCTTTGAGCTGTCATTAGGTGTCCTCAAAAGCCATTGGAAATGCCCAATAAATGGGTGGACTTGTGGAGAGCATTATGTTTGCCATGAGTTTCCTCAGGAGAGATATTCAAACATTCTGAAGTATGGAACCATCAAATTGTAACTTCAAAATTTGGAAGCTGAGCTCTTATAGATACTACAAGAAAAAATTAACATTATTGGGTGTTCAGAACTTCATGTGATGTCCATGTGTCGATTGAATGGATGACAGATGTGTGTTTTTTGGATTTAATTTTATGACATTTAGTTTATCTGATTTGAACCAATTGTTGTGCAAACATCATCCATCTTGATGTTATCAGGGAATGATTTTTTTTGCAGAAGCTCTTCAGATTCAAATACCCCTGGTGTAGTTCTATAAAACTATCTTGATAAATTAGAGCTTACATGGGAAAATTTCTCTAAGAGCACTACTAAACATTGTTAGACTTACATATATTGCTGATGTGATTTCTTTAAAAAAAGAGTCAAATGCATGTTGTCTGAGTGAATGTTAATTGATACACTTAAAGAAAGAGAAGATTAAATGAAATTCTTTCAGAGATTATATTTCAGATGCTTCTGTGTACCCTGCCAAGTACCAGGCTGAGTATTGGCTTGTGGGTGGTTTGGTTGATTAGGTGCATAGAGCAACAGCATGAGGAACAGAACTGGGACAAAACAGGAGTTTTGCCAGAGCCTGAACAGTGTCTGGATTGGGTCTGTCTGGTTGAGCTGACTGTCACTTCCGAATCAAGACTAAGTTCATTGTTTTTTTCTAGAATTCTAATTTTTTTTGCAATAACACAGTAATTGATTTCATAAATATGTCAGGTTCTTTTTTCAAATGAAGTTAAACCTTTCTCTAAATCCTGTCTTAAGAGAATGGAAACCAAACCCAAATGTGTTATTTAGGACAGTCAGCTTGAGAAGTATAAATTAACAAAACCTCTCTCTGACAAAGACACAAGAAATCCAGTGTCTTCCTTAAAAGGAAAATTAATTTCTCTTTATTCTGCACAACAGTATTAAACTTCATATGGTGAGAGTAACTCAACCATGTACAGAACTACTTGGAAGTGTTGTAAATTGCATCTGATGTTTCTGAACTTCAGTTGCCCATTCATCTCAATTTAACTTCAGAGGAGCTCTTGCAAGTAAACAAACACTTTATTTAAATGTTTCTTGTGAAAGTTAATGTATGTACATCTACACCAGATCAAAGAAAACCTTTGTGCAGTGATACATAATCCCTGCTCTATGTAGTCATTTCCTCTATAACTGTAATGAATGTCATGGGGAGGGAATAATGTAGACTTCTCCTATTTTACTGTCTAAGAAGTTCCCCTCCAATTAATTAAATGCTGTTCAAGAGGTTTGGAAACCATCATTTAAGTTTCTTTAGTGTACTAGTTTTTCCAACTAGTTTATCTAACTAGTACAGATTGTTGGATTCTCGTGCAGAAGAGGTATAAAGCTGGCCACATTTGTTAGGAGAGGACTTCCAGTGCAGGGTGAAGCTCATGAAGCCAAGCCTGCAGTCTGAGCCTGTGGTGCTGGCAGTGCCAGCCTCTGTGTGTGCTCAGAGCTGTGTCTGAGCTGTGCCAGGTGAGGTGGCACCTGCAGGCACACCTGTGAGAAGCCCCGTTGGAGTAGGGAGAAGATGCAGGTGTGCCAACCAGAGCAGCCAGGTGCTTTAAGTGGTTGCCACAGTTGGGTACTTGCCCACAGGACTGAGCAGACTTGTCAATTCTTTGGGAGGGTTTGGCTTTATGGCCCCACTGTTGCATTTGAAGGTGTCAGTTTGTAATTCTCTGTGTGTGTTCTTCTGTCCTGTTACCCTGAGGATTAGCCCTCAATATCTGACCTCACAGCTGGTCCCTCCAAAGAATATCTTGAATCAGTAGCTTCACTTACCACTCAGTTTTTCCACCTGTGAAATTAAAATATTTAAGTTGCCATTGTGTTGGAGCTTAATTGTGCAGGTTTTGCACAGCAATTTAAAGCATATCATGAACACTATGTGTTATTATTGTGCATAAATTTACATCTGTCGCTTCCATGCTTTAGGAACACTGCATGCTGAGGGCAACAGGGAAGTTTAGGGCTGGTGCCTCTTAAACTTTGTGTTTTGGGTTGTTTTGTTTTGTTGTTGGGGGTTTTTTTAGTTGCTTTGTGTTTTGGGCTTTTTTTCAGAAAATCTATTACAGTGAAAGCCTGTGGACTCCACATAATGCATCTGGCTGAGTGAATTTTATGATATGTTTGAGTGAGAACCTGCTGCAATGTACTAACTAGTGGTTCTATATTGTTATATATAAGCCTCTCAAATCTATTTAATCACTTTTATTTTTCAGCTTAATGGTACAATAACAAACATAAGCTACCTTTTTTTTTGAAGTTGTTCATGCTGCAGCAGGAATCCTGTAACAAATCATTCTGAAATTCTGACTTTTGTAAGAACTTGTGATATTGTGTGCTATCATAGGTTTTTGGTTGGCTTCTTTGTTGTTTTTGGTTTTTTATTTTTTTAAAATTTACTGAGATAATGAATATGATCATGATAGCAGTGAATAAAAAAGTTCATCTGTGTTGGTGTAAAGTAGAAAAAAATTGCTGCAGGAATATAAGCACATGAGTAGAATGGTATTCTAGTGAATGAATAATACAGGTTAGAATCATAGAAAGTGTAAAAAACAGCTCGTACCCTCAAAGTCCTAATTATGGTATGCTGATGCTGTCCTTTATGGAAATAGGGAATGTGCCAAAAATATATCCTGAGAGTTTTTCTGGTTCATTTTCAAGTTTTTGTCTTGTCCATTAAAATATTTTCAAGTTGATTAGAAATAATTGAGTGTCATTAGTTGTTTATTCTGTTTTTATGGTGGATTTTTTTCTGTTATTTGAAATGAACTTGGATTAAGGACCCTCTCATTATTTCATATCTTTTTTTTTCCATTGGAGAGAAGGATATGTCAAAGTCTTTTTTTTCATACTGACACCATATGCCTTGCTGCCAACTTAAAGAGGCTGCATTGAATATAAAGAGGGTGTGCAAATTCCATTATTATCCCTCACTTTTCACTACTTCAAAGTTGAATCTTTTGCTGCAGATTCTAATGTGGAAAAAATGGACAAGGACTCGGGGGCCCTGCCTATGATTCCCAAATAATGAACTCAGGAACATCTGAGATGCATATTGGAAATGTCTTAATCATCCTTTTCCTGGATGAGTATTTAAGTCCAAGAGTCTGCTTAAAGGGGTGACAGAGCCACTTGATTACCCTGTAGCTGCAAACAGACCAAAGGGAGTTATGAGAAATCAACAAACTTCCAGAGGTTTCAGAGTGGGTGAGAATTTCTGTATCCAATTAAGTTTAATGTACATTTCCTACTCTTTATATCTTGTGGGATTTAGTAAGTGTTTTGCTGATGTTAATTATAGCTAGACCAATTTTAGTGAATGATTTTGCTAATTTATAAACATTATCAAACAAGAACAGTTCCTGACTTTGATCGAATCACTAAGAGAATTATTCTTAATGGGTAAGAGGGTAATTATCTGCCTCTTGCTACCATGATAAAACTAGCAAAGACAAGCTCATACTTGTAGAGTTCTTTGGATTGTGCAATTTGTAGAAGAATACTTCTTTCATTTAAAGAAACTATTTCATTTTCAGCCACCCTACAAAGGAAGACAAGCCTCTATCTCACTGCTTATTACTTGGCATTTGAATGTGCTCACTACAGAATGCTCCACAAGGTTTGCCTGTGGCTTATTTTAATGTGAAAGAACACATGTGGGTAGCTGGGAAACACATTTTTGCAAGCTATTATCTTTCTCTCCCCAATTCAGTAATTCCAAATACAAGTTTGTTTGCCTGCCCCTAGGTAGCATTGATATGTAATTGCCTTTGACAGTTAGTTGTATTTGGCATTGTCATGAAAAACAAATCTATGAATTCTGTATATTAATGATAATATTCTTAGAATCATTTTTCAAGATCAATATAAAGAAGTTTAGCTACAATGTCTTTGCATGCATGTAATCATCTACATCAGGATCCTTGAGGAATCACAATAACAGGGATTCATTCATAATTCACAATTGCCATTATCTGCTTTCTACATTTAGTATGTGGTAAAATTTATAGCTTCATTTACATTGTGTTCTATGAATAATAGAAGAAATACAGTGAAGACCATGGGAAATGATCTTGTTGCTGCAGATGCACTCTTAAGAAAATCTGCATTACAATGCAGCATATTGCCTCCTGCACCACAGATTCTACGGAGCCTGCAGCTGCAGTGGAGACACTTCAGATGGTCTTCATTAAACGTAAACGCCTTCATTTTCATCTTCAAAGCAGCATGGTGATGAAACCTTGAATAAATTGCTGTAGGTAAATGATACAGTTGCAGCTTTTCCTTATCCAACGGCAGTATAATGTCTTCATTTGAGCATGCTCATAGACAAATAGAAGTGGGAGTACTTAAGGAAGCAACTACAATCCATTAAGGCAATTAATATTTTGATTATTCACAGAAAACTCCCAATAGTATATGTAATATACCTAACAATTTTTAAATAGGGGAGAGCTCATTATACTGTTTTCAAGATATAACAGGTGAATAATCTCTTTTTGAATAGTCCAGAAAACCAGCAAAACAAACCACCCAAACCAAAATGAACCAACTTTTATTTTTTTTCCAGTGACAAGCCTGAGGAAGTGGTACAGTACCTTGTTTTGTATGAATTGCAAGCTTTAAGTTTGATTGGTTTATTATCTCCTGTTTGTGCCAGCATCCAGCTAGTCATACCTTCAGAAACAATGAAGTGTATGCTTTGATAGAAATAATTGATAAACTGTCATTTAAAAGGAAAGGATTATACTTCAGTTTGAGAATTCAGTGTTTTCTACACTAAAAAACACAACATGTATTAGTTTTCTGAAATACTCTCCAGAGCAGTATTCAGATGTTGAAGATGATGTCATAATTTAATTTCTGCTTTCTCACCATAACTGATCTTGTCTGTGTTCAGTAAAAGCCTTTTCCCCCCATCTTTTTTTTTTTTTTAAACATCCTGTGTAAGGATTCACAAAGCTGTTCTTGAGACCTTCGGTATTTTGTTATTTGCTTCTTCCCTGAAAGTACTGATACTCAAATTATGCTCTTATCTCTGTGATACACTTGCTCAATTGTGCTGGTTTTGGTTCCTACAATACCAGGCTTTATCTGGCTTTGCAGACACGTCAGCTACATCCACACTTGATCTTTAACGTGCCTGTTGCCAGGCTGCTTTAATTGTTTTTGATAATCCTTTCAGTGAAGTTCTTCAAGACAAATGAGACTTAATGCACTATTTGACTCATTGGGTAAAATCCATGCTCTGCATAGGTCAATAGGAGCTTTTCTACTGATGTCAGTGAAGTTAAGATATTGACCACTTATTTCAGTATAAAAGAGTGGCAGACTCAATACCAGAGCTGGTTTTCTCTACCTTGGCTTTTTGGAGTTCACCATTACTATTCAGTGAGTTCAATTGGCATGTAGAAATGTATGCGAGATTTGATTGTATGTTTTATTTCTTGAATTAAAAAAAAAAAGAAATTCTACCTGTTCAAGTTGATTCAATTTCTGTTAACGAGATAGACAAACAAGTTCTTTTCTTGGAACAGTCTGCAACTGGTGTTATCAGTCCTGCCTGTTGGGACTGGATGCTCAGAACAGAGAAGGCTGAAGAGAGAAATCTGTAATCACAACCACAAGGGAAAACACGGGCAGAACTGGGTGATAAATAAGAGTTTTGGTATGGTCAGCAGCAGAAAAATGGTGCAATCCTCTGGGGTGTGTTTTGGCTCTCTGCTGTGATGGTTTGCCAGTGCTGTTCACTGGTTTCACAATTCCACCTTTGCTGACAGCCCAGCTGGGTGTTGGAGTGGTGCTGCACCAGGACTGCTCAAATCCCACAGTCCCATTCTTGTTTCATCCAGACCTTTGCAACACTCTCAGGACGCCTTCTTTGGTGATGAATCAGGGCTGGGTAGTTAGAAAGGGTTTTGTCTTTGAAAAGTTATAATGAATGGGATGAGAAATCAAAGAACAGTCTCATGTTAAATTCGAACTCATGCCTCTTGGGAAAATTCTGAGAATTCAATACTAATCCACACTTGGAATTGTAAAACAGAATACTGATGAATGCTAAAGAAAAATTAAATGGAAAAATTAACTGCTGCCAGGATAGTGTTTTAAGTAGTGCGTGATAAAGGAAGTAGGAGTCATTTGGGTTTAGTGTCAATGAACCAAAATATTGAAGATCTGCTCATTACGCAAACTGCCATTCTATGCGCTGAATGAGACAGGATATTAATTAACTCAGCTGTTTACTAATTTAGAGGCTTGAGTTTGTAACCTATCACTTGCAGTGTTTTTGTGTGTGTCATCTACATTGTTTTGCCACAGACATGTTTGATTTAAGGTTTTCTGGGTTTAGTTGTTTGTTTGTTTGTGATTTTGGGTTTTTTTTATGCATGTGTAGGGGTTTTCTTTTTGAGGAAGTTGAACTTCCTTGCTTAAATTTAACATATCTCCTGGCTACTTGGCTACCTGTAAATACAAAGTTTAATTGTTCTTATTCATAAAACAGCTGACTTAGATTCCAAAATAATATGAAATTCAGAAGTTCTTTCCTGTCATTTTTTTGGTTACAGTGCATTGCTTCTTTTGGCAGCTTTTGTATGTTTGTGTTGGGGGGTTTATTTAAATATTTATTTTATTTACTTTCAGAATATCTCTGTAGTGATTTACTGCTCTTATAGATCCCAAAAGTATGGCTAGAGATGGACTGTGTTAGTGTAATATACCAGGATGTTGCTATTTGAATGACAGTGTTCAGACTTCTGAAAAAAATTTGGAGGAAGCATTGGGAGAATCATGGCTTTTTAGTACCTATAATAGGGTTGGGTTTGGTGTGTTCTTTTTTTTTTTCAAAAGACTAAACAGACATGCATGGTTTTTCCTTCATGACAGGGTGCGTAAGAACTATTTCCAGCATTGGCTGAGTAGCTTTGCTGGGACCATGCAGGTAGGACTGCAGAAGAAAAGCTGAGGCATTATCTTATTTTTTGATTAATATTGTACCATAATTAGAGCAAACTCTTCTTTTGATACTGTTCAATATTATATTTTAGTGATGGTCTCTGAATACATTGAATGATTTGGAAATCTGTGGGATTAATTCAATTTAAAAAAAACTCAAAACACAAGCAAACAAGAGAAGCTGCTTGATAACTCCATGATATCGATGGCATTTTTTGTGATCAGTTAAAAGATATATTTACTTATCTTATAATGAAAGACACTGTAACCTAGCCATGTACTCTGGACTGCTGTTATCCACATGAACATTTATTACATCTGCTTAGGTGGAATACTTTTCAGCAAATTCTCCTCACAGTCAGTAATGATATTGTCATAAGGTGCCTTGTTCTTTTCTTCCAATGGGCTATAAATTTGTGGCTTATCATAGTGCTGGAAGGTACAGTATGAAAACCTTGTGGATAATACTTACAATCATTAGAGAGCACAGCATTTTTGTAAGATGGAAGGTATTAGCACCTTTCATGTCTGGAGTATTTCCAGCTCTGCAATTAAGTTCTGTAATTATCTACAGCAATTTGAAATGAATAACAGTAATCTTTAATGTCCTGTCATAAAAACTGATGTGTGCTGCTGAATTGCTGCTGTATTTCAATCCAGAAGTAGCTCCATTTTACTCATAATGTAGAATTATTTTATATCTACCTCTTTTAGGATTCTGAGAGTATATTTTGAATTTGTGATGTATAAAGTGTTGAGCCGTTGTAACATATGAAACATTGATTTTATGCTGCTTTTTTCTGATGGTACCTTTGCTTATTTATACTAAATTGTACATGGATGTGATGAAAACACAAACATTACTGGTTTATTATCCCTTCTCTCTCTTCTAAGTCAATATATTCTATTATTTGAGCAAGGCATATTTGCTGTGGCTTATAATTTAGATCAATTAATTCCCTTTGATATGCTATTTAAGGTTGTACCCCTGTGTCACTGGGGGAAAACAAAAAAATTGTGATGTTTAATGTTTAAAAAAAAGGTTGAGTATAAGAGTGCAAAAAGTCTTTGATTGTTCAAGGCTAGAACATAATCTTACCCATTTCAGGTAGTGGTATGCTCTAGAACCAGAGCAAACATTTATAAATAGTTATTTTTCTTTCTGCATTATTACTCTTTACTTTTGGAATGAGGCTCTGAAATCTGCTTCAGCCTTTCAAATCTATTTTCTGCAGGAGCTACTGGTTGCTTTATGGATTGAAGCAATTTATTGGTTTATTCACCTGTTAGACTTTATAATAACATTTCTTTTGGAGTCCACCTTAGCAATAAATCTGAGAATTCTGTTCCTCAGAATAAAATAATTAATGCAAAAATTGAATGTGCCAGAAAGTCTGTACTACAAACAGAATGGAATTGTGGGCTATAATTCTGAATGTTTCAGTGGGCACAATGTTCTATACCTTGTGAACAAGAAGGATTTCATAATAAGACTGTATTTCACAAGGAACTTTAAATACAATTTTTAAAAGAACTCTGTCTGTGGAATTAAGAACATCCATTTGAATAAGGTATGGGAAAACTGCAGGTTTGGGGAAACCCTGTCTCCTGCTAGCAGCCAGCATATTTGCATTGTGTTACTGCAATAGCAGTTGTGAGTGGTTTTGAACAAAGAAGCTGTATTTAAATTTCATCTTTATTCTGTTGTTGAATCTTAAAAGCAAGCATACTCTCTCCCAAAACTAAATGCAAAACATAACAGTATGTCTTTGTGTTCCAGTTTTCACTTTATACTCCTTTTTGTGTATCTGTTGTGTCTCTGATGAAGCATAGGTGTGAAAATCTATAAAAGCTGTTAAGAGAAAAGAATTGTTTTAAGTTTTGTGCGCTACAGCATTCTTAAACTGTTTTCTGTTATCTGCCATTATTGCTAAATGCTATGTTACATGATAAAGTGCTACTGACGTCTCCACTATTCTCTTCAGAAAATACTATGGAAAATAAAAGATTCTCATCAAAGTCAGCAGGATTTTTCTCTCTGACTCTCTTGGTATGTTAGTTTTTTGTGAGCTGAAGTTGTCAAGCTTGTTTTAGTGAAGATAGTTTACTAATTGATTCTGTGTTGATGAACCAGAGTAGCACCTTTGGCAGGTGATTCCTTTAATCCTAGACTTGCTTTCTTTTCTGTCATTTTTTTGAACTATAGTTTTCTTTCAGGTAATAAAATATGAATCTACATTTTCATAAATAACATATAGCTTATAAAAAGGTAGCTCAGTTCTTCATACTTCTTACAATATGTTACAGAATTGTTGTGTTTAAATCTGTTTTTCATGGAGGGATGGACAATGTACAGTTCTGTTTCCAGACTTGTGAATTATGTAGGAGTTTTCTGCGTCTGTCCTTCAGCTTTTGATTTTTTGAATGAATTGAGTTGATGCACACAACAGGTGATACACTGTATTAACCTGTTCAAATTAGGGAGGTGAAGGTTTATCTACCAGACTTTGCATAAATGGATGTTTGTGTCATGGCTCTCCACTGGTCTTGAAAGACCCTTACAAATCTCTGCAGAGGTGATATTACCATTATTGTTTAAGCTGTAGAAGGAACTAAATCTACTCCATAATTCATGACAATTGATAAGTTCACAATTTTTTTTGTGATGAGAATGAATGGTGTTTTTTTGTTGAATCTGTAACTATTTTCAGTAACCTGGCAGTACTGGTGAGTAAAGTCTGGTTTTTATGAGCAACCCCCAAACTGTACAGGTGTCTTCAGTGGGCTCTGTGGATAGTCTCTTGGAATGAAATGCCATAGCACATTATCATGATTATACAGCCACAGAATTAATGATATAAAAGACAGAACCTGGAGAATAAAGACAAAAACAAGTTGTGGAGTGACACAATTTCAGACTTCCCTTAGCTCTCAGCTGTTCCGATGGGAAGAGGAAAATCCTACCAAACATGGCAATTTAGCCTTCATCAAGGCCAGCGCTTGTAGTAACAATAAAAAAGCTTCTGCAAAGGAATAGTATTTAAATTTACAAACAGTTCCTGAGTTCAACTAATTTATTTAATAGAAAAGAAGAAGCTGGTTTAATGTGAGCTGTGACTAGAATTTTAATAGAGATGATGCTTGTGGGATTTTTTGTAGTGTGTAACTAGTGGTGTTAAACATGTGTTTAAAATCTCAGTCTTCTGGGACTTCTTTTTTCTGCACATTCTTTCAACAGTCAAGGGATGCACAAAATAACAGTGCTGTGAACTCTGGGACAATATAACAACATACTGATTGCACTGTGTGGGCTTCACACAAATGCAGGCAGTGTTTAAAACTACTGGGAGTCAGGAAGAGAACCCATAGAAAGTAGAGATACTTCTACAAGTGGGAGTTAAATGACTTTACAAAGGCAATGTGATAACACTGGCATGGTTAGTACTACAGTTGTGATGATCTGTATTTTTGTTCCTGGCTCTCTCATCTTTAAATCTCTTATCTTCTAATCCCTGTTTAACATGCTTTTTCCAATGAGCTTCTGAGAATCTCTTTCCACCTTATGTCACACATTGCAATATTTTGTTTCAATAACTTCTGTAATGTGTACTAATTTACTAAAAACAAGGCAAAAATTTAATGTCTTTAATTATATTTCTAAGTCTTCCTTGGTCTTTGTCCCCTCAAAACTCTCTTCAGGCAGTGTTGGCAGTATTTCCTCTCACAGAATTGTACATTCTGCCAAGCAAGGAAATCCATTTCTTCCCAACACAGGTCTGTGTGTGCTGTTTATAGTCAATGAACATATTTGGTAGAAGCTTTGAATGCATTGGCCAGATTAGGTTGGGTTAAGCTTTGTTCTACAGTTCTGGGAATGGGAATGATATGTGATTTGAGTATGATTCAAATACAGAATTTTGAAGTAGCCTGTACAGTGAATGAGTTTCTCAATACACTGCCTATAGAGAGTTTGGAAGTGATACCATGAAAAATGCTGGATATCATGACTAGATATTACTGCTGGCTTTACTTGCAAAGCTTTCAACTCTGATATCAAGTATCTCCAAGATCTTGAGGTCTGAGGATAACTTTTCTTTAAGATTTTATGATTTAAAGTAGGGAACAAATTCAAAGAGCTCAGATCTTTTAAAATTGCTAATAAATAATACCATGAGAGCTGGGTTTGAATGCTTAGCATCTGAGAATCTAATTTTTTACTGGTGGGTTTATTGTTGTATCTGTTCCTAAATCTTTCTCATGGAGCATTGAGATAAGTAGGTTAAAATGAAATCTCTTCAATTTGGTGAATTGAACTGACACATTTTCTTCCAGCTCAATTTCCTATTGAAATATCTCCTTCTGAGGTGCCCTTTGCCTTATAAGAATTGTAGATTATGCACTTCATGCCTCTGCTGTATTCTAATGAAGGCAAGGCACATTTCAGATGAAATACCTGTCGAAAAATATATGCACATACAATATCTAAACTACATTTTTCATGGAGCAAATAAATGGGACAACATTTGAAGCTGAATTGATAAATAAGTACATATTATTTCTCTGTAATTTGAAATTGCAGTATCTTTTCTATAATTGCTACAAGTCATTACGGTACTTTTTATCACATTAAATGAGCTAAAGCAAATATTGTCTTTGTGTTTCTAGGGAGATGTATGTATTTTAGCTATTAGATCAATATTTCATTTTCCTTTTGCATAGTTTTGTATGAAATATCCAGCTGAAATTATAGGTTTTCAACAATGGCATTAAATGTGAAAGCTATGTTCAACCTTTGTAACCAAGATTTCTCTTAAATGCTTTAGCCTAAACCCCCTCAGATGTTCCCAATTTTTAAGCACTCCTCTGATTGTTCATTCAAATTTTTTCTGCCCCCTTTTAATCTGTAGTGTCCCATTAAAAACTGGGTCTTGAACAGGATAAAAAAAAGTTTCAAACACTTTTAAATGTGCTTTAAACATACCCCTTCCTGAGCCTTTATTCTTCATTCCACAAGGTACCCCTAATTGTGGCCTTTTTTCTGTGATATTTTTTCCCCACCTTTTTCATTAGTTATTCCCTCTACTCACTGAACCCCTGAACAGTGCCCTTCAATTGCTATTACAGATTTTCTTGTGCTGGTCTTATGATCCCATGCTGCAGTGTGGTGTGTCTCATGATCAATAATGAAATGTTTTGTTATTAAGAACCTTTTGCAAGTTACATTTGTCTGTCCTTAGCATATGAGATTAGTATCAGAGGTGACCTGTACCTAAAATCACTACTGCTAATTCTTCTGAGGGAATAGCCACCCCAGTGGCCTTCCATGATGGAGTGACCACACCAGTGGGCAAGGGAAGATGCCATTTAACTGGCCTTCTGTAAAGCCTTTGACACAGTCCCCCACAACATCCTTGTTTCTAAAATAAATCCATTGAGATGGATTTGGTGAGTAGATAAAATCATGGTTAAGAAAGTGGTTGGATGGTGGCATCCACAGGGTGGTGGTCAATGGCTCAGAGTCTTCACGGACATCAGTGCCATAAATTGTACAGAAACTCACTTCAGATGGCTGCTTCTTGTGCTGTCTTACATAACTGCTAAAGAATATATAAGAGGTACATGCTCAGAAACTTACCTGGCGAAAATTAATATCTGATTAGTTTTGCCTAGGAAGTAATGGTGAGCAAGATGTTGTATATGCACAAATTGTTTTTAAAGAAAGTAACTTGAAGGAGTGGGTGGAGAGAAAACCAGACACTGAGTAAACTGTTTCCTGAGTGACAAATACATTTATATGGCTGTGGGTTTTTGTAAGGCTCTCATCTTGCAAGATGCAATTAGGCTTGTGAAACACTCTGTTAGTGTTGTGTCACAAAAGAAAAATGTCTGTTTTGGTTTTTCTATTTAGTGTATGTTGTGTGTGGGAATACTTGAATAAAATTCTTCATGTGCCCCAAAGAATTTTTATTTACTTTGGACTAAATGTAAAGCAGTACTGCAGTCTTGATAACACTTTCAGCTAATCTACTTTTCATGGACTTTCAGTGAGATTCTAATGATACCTAAACCAAACTCTGCAGATCTCTGCCCTCCTCATATTCCTTCCTGTTTCCACAGTATTGCCAACCACAGATATCCCACAGGACATGAATTTCAGCCTTCTAGTTCTGTGTGGAGAAAAGTTGAGCTGCTGGTTGTACAGAAGGAGAAGTGGCATGCAGTGCAGCCTCAGCATTTCTGTGGTGGGCTGGGTGACAGCACTGAAGTTGTGTGCAAGTGACTGTGGAATTCTGAGGGCAACCTTCTCCTTCCCCACCTCCCAAAGAGACAGTGGAGGTTTTGAGGACTGAAACTTTGAAATTGAATTTCAGAGGAAACACAGAGTCAAAAAGCCACTTTCATGAGGTAAACAGGTTCTAGGAGTTGGGAAGAAGAATGTGGCTGAGAGAAGTGTAGTGTGTCAATGTGTTTTTCCTTTATATACACAAAACAGTATATAATAGCATCACAGAATGGGTTGGTTTGGGAGGGATCTTGAACATCACCTTGTTCCAACCCCTGCCATGACAGGGACACCTTCCAGTACACCAGCTTGCTCACAGCCCCATCCAGCCTGGCCTTTGGGCAAGGAGGGGGGCAGCCAGAGCTCTGGGCGACCTGTGCCAGTGCCTTACCAACCTCAGAGCAAAGAATGTTTTCCTAATATCAAATATAAACATACTCTCTTTCAATTTAAAGCCATTCCCCTTTGTCCTGTCACTACATGCTCTTGCAAATAGTCTTGCTCCATCTTTAGTACAAGTTTTATACATAGTGTGTTTGTGTATAATATGTATTTTATAAAAAGTGGGAAGAAATTAAGGCAGTGGGATGTGCATATCTGACTAGGCAGAAGCTGCCAGATCCTGATGTTTGTGGGTGAGCTGCAAGTGTGGGATACCTGGCTGGAGGAGCTGCTGTTGCACCATGTCTGGCACTTGTGTTCCACCTGTCTGTCTTGGAGTTATGCTGGGACTCCCTTCAGAGCTGCATATTTGCAAATGTGGTGGGTTATATGCTGGCTGAGTGAATCTAGCTGTGAAACTCTGAAGGACTGTAGGTGTTAGCTTGCTGCTTTCACTGCCACCACATTTTAGTGCTTTGTTTTCTATCTTGCAGGGTCCTTAGGAAGGCATGTTCTCAAATGATGTGTCTGTACACACACTGATGCTTGGATCTCTGCTGGTCAGACAGGGATATAACTGTTGGTAGAATTCAAACTATTTGCCTTTGAGGGTGACCAAGGCTTCTGATAGAACTGAGAACAGCTAGCTGCAGGGTGGCAGGAGATAGCTGCTTTGTCTTTATTCAAGTTGTAAACTGGCCTGGTATATGCAAATTCAGGACCATGCAACTTATGTGAATAATATCATATGCATTTGATATAGGGCTTCAGGTTTTAAAAATTAAATTTATTAGAACAGCAGCTTGTGTCAATACCATGTAAGTAGAATGAAATACTCTGGTACATAAGGAATTTTTTGTACTTGTCAGTCACTTCAGGAAACTGAGAGGAGGCATCTCTGCTAGGTAGTACAATCACAGAGGAGTTGCACAGGACTTAGGAGCAGCTTGATAATAATTTTGAGTAGTTTCTGTGCTTAGCTGCATTCCAGAAATGAAAAGCAAATCTGAATGTCTCAGTTTAAGCTCCAAGACCATAAAGCATGTTTGTTTACCATCTGCACCATCCTTTCAGCCCCTAGAGGCAAATGAAAAAACAGTAATAACAATGGAGCACTGGCTTGCTAAAAGCAGCATCAGCAGAGCTCTAAAGACAAAGCAGAATCTTTTTGTACAACAGATGAAGTGGGAGAAGCAGCTTGTCTTTCTCCCCTCAGTTTGAACATGTTTACATGATTGAAAATGGATGGAGATATTTCTCCCAAAGACATATCCATGGCTATTTTACAGCAACAAAGATGGTGATTTCCCTCTGTCGTGAGGAGTTTCTTGAACCTTCTCATCTTTATAGTCCAGATCAGAAATAAAGTGAGCTTAAATTCTGCCATCATGATAGAATTTAAGATGTGACATTCATGGCTTTTTTGCTGTATGATAAAACTGAGTTTTGATACATATTGTTAATCCTTGAGTCAGCAGAAAGCAATTTTAAATAGATTTATTATTAGCTTGAAGAGCAAGTTTCATTAATTCCGCTGTTTTCTTTTGTATTCAGTGAATCTGTGTTCACTGTAGTCACCCATTGAAACAACAAGAATGTAAATTATTTCCTGAATGACACTTAAATTCATAATACTGAGCCAGCATGCAAGCACAAACTTCTGCTTTAGATTGATATTCATACACATAGTTCCTCTTTACATCAAGTTTAACTATGTTATTTTAAGGTCCCAAATATTGTCTTGGACAGGGGGGAAAAAAAGTAAAATTAAGCACAGTTATAATGGATAGCATGATTGGCTGAAAAATGGGACTGTAGAACCTGTGAATTTTCTTCTTGAGGAGAAAACTGTCTTGTAGCAGAAATTATCTTCACAGATTTTAGTACAGAGATCTAAAATCTACACAGATTTTAGTACAGTTGTGGGGCTGGCTAATCTGATTGACCTAGCTCTTGGATATCTGTCACAGAATAAATCCTGTGCTGTCCTTTAGAGCTATCAGGGGGTGAGGTTTGTACCAGGGGTGATGGGGACAAGATGCCACAAGCAGCTGAGGGGCCCTGGCCTGCATGGCCAACCCAACTTCAGTCTGGCTGCAGGACCCCCACATGGCAAATGTCCTCTTGTGTTTACAGCCTCCACAGAAAGTCCTCCACAGCTCTGGATTGAGCTCAGGGTGTGTCTTGGAGGATTTGAGGGCTTTGTTAGCTGCCTGCAGACATAGGCAGCTGTGTGGGGCAAATTCAGCTCTTTGCATGACTGCGTGGTCCAGAAAGGATTGCCTTGTGCTGAGAACATCACATGGGGTGAATTCTGTGGCCTAAGTTAAGTTGCTGTGCTTGTTTACAGGGAGGCAGTGGCCCTGAGCAATGTCCCTCATTGACAATGGCATCAGTTATCCATTTAAGAACTGTATAGTCCTCCTAATTTGGAGACCTCAGAACTGAAAATTTATGAAAAATCTCATTCAGCGCTCATGTGTGCTGGTAGTTCTGTGTCTACTTATAGTGACTTCTTTAGTATTGGAAGAAATTCTTGATTATGCAGTTCCTTATTGTCTAATTGCCATTATATCTCTGTAACTCTAAAATAATAGCATTTTCTAGGCATATTCTAATAGTGAACTCAGTCTATAACTGTAATGCCAATCATCTTGAGAGCCATTAAACTGCTTATTAGGGATGGAAGCTGAGTCAAGAAAACCTTGCTTCAGGACCAAGCAAGGGCAGCAGTGCTTTCAACTTTTTTTTTTGTTTAATGTGGGGTGAGAGAGAGAAGGACTATTCTCTTTAGTAATCCCATGCAATGTTGTTCCTTTCTAAAGCAAAAGATAAAAAGCTTTGCTTAGGCAGGAAACACCAATTTTGCTCATATTAAAACCACCTAAAACAGCAGAGGGCCTGATTACTGATGATAGATGCAGGGACCAGCTATCAGTGTCCTGTGTGTGTGTTTTGTCTTTTGAATGCTGGAGGGTGAGGCAGAATTGAAAATCTCTTGAGAGTCACATTTTATACTCTATAAACTGTTTCATGGCTGATCCAGTCTAGAACTCTCCACATGCCAGCCTATTTTTGGGAACAGTCTCTGGTATGTTTTCAGCTCTTTCCAGAAGATAATCAGGTCCATCCTCATGTGTCAAATGTTTTCTGTTCTTTTTAGTAGCACCAGTGCAGAAATGTTCTTAGCCCCCAGACTGCTGGGTTTATAAAACACTTGCAGGACTAGCAGAGGAGTTGTTTCCATTTTGCTAAGTCCATACAAGCTGGTTTCATTCCCTCACTCTTGTTTTTGAAAGTCCTACTGCTTCTGAAAAAAAAATATATACATATAGGATGTCTATTGGGAGATATGTTTAGAGAACAAAACCATGTTCAAATGGTCAAATATGTCTGATTCCTTTGGGTGTGGTGGGATATGGAGCAGGGAGATGAATACAGTCATGAAGGCACATGCAAACAGCACGTCTGTACTCAATTCTTGCATATGCAGTATTGTTCCTTCTTTCAGCAACCAAGACCTACTGGAATTTGGAACAAGAAATGTGATGTGGTGGGAAGGTTCTGTGTAGTTGGAGGGATATCAGAGGCAGGCACTCATAGAATAGCAGGATCAATTATTGCATTGGATCAAAATATCCATAATAATTCCAGCTTTAGCTAATAGCTTAAAAATATGGTTAAATTTAACTGTAATGTGTATCTGTAAACATATGAAAAATTACCACTGTCTTGGGGATATGCTCATCAATGCAATGTGTGTGCATATTTAGCCAATATGGGCGTATTGCTGGCTTGGGGTCTTCATTACTAGAAAGTTCTCAAAAGCATTTTTTTCTGATTTTTATTTATGTTATTTTCAGGAAATGTGTAAGATAATTGGAGTCTCCTGAAGTTTCCAATGAATAATCAAGGTATCAAATTAAAGTGAATAGCATCTACCCATAACAGCAGGTGCAAAATTGGCACTAATTATGAATTTGCTGGGTTCAGTAGTGACTATGCATGAATTATGTTGCATTCATTAAAAGAAAAATTCAGAACCCAACTAGTGACAAGAGGGGGAGAAAAAAGTCATTAGACTGTTCCTCAAAATGAATTAATTTTACTGAGATTTGCCAGTGAAGAGAACTCCAGAAAGATAAGGTACTTCTCTGCCTATGTGGCTGACAAATGCTTCTGCTAGAAAAACAGTTGTTTTCTACTAGTTTAGAAAACATCAGCAAATTCTAGCACAAATATTTTTTATTCTTTTCAGAGAAAGAAGATTTGCATGTAGGTGTTATCTTAAATATGTGAGAAACTGCTATCTGGGTTTCCAGTAAGAGTAGGGAAAAAAATCTTGTTTCCAATACTCTTTTTTTCCTGCTTACCCACAAAACAAAAGCAGAAGAGGGAACACTTTTAATATGTGTCTTAAGTTATCTTTGTTTGGCTTTCAATCATCAAATGGGAATATTAAAAAGTAAATCTCACACGTGAAGTAACCATTATGTATTAATTGCATTTTGGGACTTGAAAAGCACCTCTGTGAGCTCTACATTAACAAAATGGTAATTTATGAACCTGAAGAGCTGTCTCAGATGATCTGGGAAGAAGTCCAGTGAAGAAGTCCAGGAATTGTGGAACCCTGACTATAATGGAGTAACCATTAAGAACCTTGGACTTTATATTCCCTCTTCCCTAATTAAAATTTTTTGTTCTGACAAAAATGTTACTATCTTAAACACAGAGCTTGAGATGGAGATGTCGTGTGGCAATGAAGAAAACTTCTTCATCCCCACTCTCATCCCTTCTGCTCTTGTCGGCCCCTGCCCTGTGGAGGTGAGCAGCCTAAACCTGGTGAGCTGCATTCTCCCAGGAGGTTCATCTGGGACATGGTTTTGGCACGCTGGGAGTCCCTGCTGCGGTTGGGAATCCTCTTTTGGTGCGCGTCGCCACCATCACTGGGACAGCTCCAGCAGCAGCTCAAGGCCTGGAGTCTTTCCTCCTTCCCACCCTCCCAGGCTGCCACTTACAACCAGGTCTCTTAGTTTTAAAGTTAAAAGTGCCTCTATAATCTTCTATGCATCTATTCAAGTGCTTAATGTTAAACATTTGTGAAATGTTTTGGATGCCTGGAGCTGGAGGTTGTGGTGATCATCACTCTAGGGATAAAAAGCAGAGAAAAATCAAATAAAACCCAATACTGTTCCTAATATTTCCCTTTTGTTGTCTGCACTCAGCTTCAAGAAGTTTTTTTTTCATTATTTATTAGTGATTACTTTTCAGTGAGCCATAATTTGAAAGCAATATGGCATCTCAAGACAGCAGTGGGTTTTTATTTCTGCTGGAGTTACCATTGCTCCAGTGATGTTTTCTGTGCCTATTAAAAGAGCAACTCCTTACCGTGTGTCGAAGTAGCTGAATTCAACCTAAAGCTACTGGGGGGATTTTAATTTTTATTTTTTGTATGTTTGCTAAGGAGTCTTCTGAAATACTAGTTCATTTTCAAAAAAAAAAAAAGGAGCTATTTTGTAGGTGTCATTAAATCTACTAGAATAAGTTTACTGTACTTCTGCAGGGAAGATGAAACACTAAAATGGGACTATTTTCTCCCACTGGTCTATTCCCTCATGTTCAGTAAATGTCTTGAATGAATTTATGTTCTCAACTAATTGCTTGCTTTTGCTTCAGATAAGAGCTAGTAAAATAGCTGCATGTAATTATGATATCTTCTTAATAAGCCTTCCATTTGTTTAAACTTTAAAAAGACAGCTGAAAATATACTGTATATTATCATATGAAAGAACTGTAGAAAGCACTTCTCTCTTCAAAATGCAGAGTGGACTTGTGTCAAAATGATTTCAAGTGAAGTGGAGGTTAAAAAAAAGCCTTTTGACCATGAGCACATTCAAAGATGATTTTGATTAATACAAACACATTTCAGCAGTTGTACTTAAAAACAATTTAAATTACCTCACAACCACAACCAATGTACTTTATTAGTTTTGTATTCACTTTCATTAACTCAGTGCTTACAACAGCATGAATTAATTTAGTTTAAATTGTTTGGCTTTTGTTTTTAGCTGGTGGCATAGACAGGACTTTTCACAGGAAGCTCAAAGGCACTTACTACAGCCCTAATTCAGTGTTTCTACTTTCCAAGCACTCCATCTGCCTGTAATTATACATCATGGGTATAAATCAGCCTTCCTTGTACTTCAGAATTAAATAATGAAAGTTGACAATGCTAACTGTGGGGAATGATAAGAAATGCTGTCAAAACTGAAAGTGTGTGCCTCAGTTTCATCCATGAAAAATGGCCTGCTTCACAAGACAAAAGCCCTGGACAAAAGACCATAGATTCTGTCTGTTTTACATGAAAAATAATGGCCAGAAATTTTTCAAAGATATGAAAAATGCAGGCACACTTGAAAAATATGTGGAGAAAACAATCCATGAATTTTAATTGAAATGCAAGAAAGAATAAAGCGTCTGTGAATGTTACAGCATTGAAAACAAGATATTTGCTACAAAGCATTATGACTTGGATACTTCAACAGTTCTCAGTCTGCAATCTCATTAGTTCTCCTACTTGCACATTTTCCATGCTTTTGCAATAGCCTCCAAAGTTCTCATTTAGAAACCTTTTCCACCATGAACTGGTGCTACTTCTAGGAGAACTGAGCTCTGATTCTAGGATTGGTTTTCAGTGGAAGCTAAATTCATGTTCTAGAATCTACTTAGCTGACTGTGTAAATGGATATGTGTTTTTGTGATTTTAAATGCAGCACACATAGTTTGTCTTTTATCTATTCACTGAATAGCCCTTAAGATGATTCAAGTACAAACAATTATGAATATTTTTGTGTAGAACTCACCTGAAAACTCTGATGGGAAAACAAATGCAAATCTCTACAAACCTAAATGCACAAAATAAATGCACATAAAGCTACACAGGGCATGAAAGGTGTGAATACAGTTTTTTAAATCAAGGGCACTCAAGTGAAGGCATGGCTGATGCTACTTTATATGTCAAATCATCAAAAGCTTAATATAAGCTTAAGAAAATCAGTGACAATTCTACTGCAAATTTCAAATTGCTAACTTCACCATTATTCAGCTGGGGAGGAGGGGCAGTCTTTGGGAAGGTCTAGGTGCCAATATATTCAAATAGATACATTTTTTAAAACTATTTTAGCACACTTAAGAAAGTAAAAATATTTGAGAATATTTTGGGTAAGCAGAAGACATGATTGTGAATCTCACTGGGATTTTGAAGTCCCTGAGGGTGTTTTCCCTCGTGTTCGAGGCATCAAGAAAGCCCCCTGTGTCCTAAAGGACCTAAAGATCTCTGGCAATCTGAATTCAGGTACAGGAATTCATTGACTGTCACCTGCCAAAGTGTTTGGAAGTTAGAGTGCTTTTAACAACATTGTTGTAGAGGTGGACAAAGAGCCATTGACCTTGGGTTCAGGCTGAAATCTGTTTCCATGAGTTTGCATGACAGTCTCATAGGTCTTGCTTGTAGTAGCAATTAAAACACAAACAGATTTCTCTACCAGCAAGTTTTTCTTTCCTTGTCAGTTTTGTATTTATACAAACACAGTGAATTGCTGCTTTGATGTGTGCATGGAACCAAGTCCCATATTATTGGGAATTAGTTTAAATTGTATGAAAATGATGCTTCTGTAAGCAATAGAGAGAGAAGCTAATACACTTATTTATGTTAAAACATGTATTTTGTTTCAGAGAAACAAACAGCTATTAAACACTAAATCCTACAATTCAGGGTGGGAGGTGGGGAATTAAGTAGGCTGTGGAATGCTGCTCTGACTTGCAGTGTTGTGAGTTTACATTGTAATGGCAGTACCCAATCAGTATTTTTAATTCTTTTAATTACTGAACTCTCTTGAGTACATGATGGTGTGGAATATACACATGTATCTGTAATAAACAACATGTATCTTGAAGAAATGGATTTAGTTTTGGCAACAACGTGATAGGGAGATCAAAGAGCTAGCTGGCGTTAAAATGATTTAGATACATTTGTCATAGGCAGCTGTTATGCTAATCTCATTTATGCAGTTGTCAGCTGATAGGTTCTGATGAGCCAGCTTAGTGGGAAAATCATTAGTAGATCCCTATTGTGATAAATGTTATTTATTACTGTCAAATGGTATTAATGTTTGATTCAAAGATGGGAAATGGGCATCATCTACATGAAGTTCATCCATTCATGGTCAATGATGACAAAGGGAGCTGTTGAATTCCAGCCAAAGGAACTTCATTTCTGTAAGAAAAAAGAATAATGGATTTAATTTGCATATGTTTTAAAAGGGTAATGAAGTAATATGATGTTTATCTTGGTTGAAGAGTGGTAATTTTTGCTGGCATGGCTCCAGCAACATTTGAGTCATTGTGCAGCATTTGCTGTTCAGTTGTTGGTTGTGGAAGGGGCTTTTCAAAGCAGCAGGTGCATAAGGGGGGAGTAACTAAAATGGTTTATTCATTAGGCCAAAAAATGAGCAATCTCTGTCTTTCCCCTTATCCTCCAGAAATATATTTACAGCCATCTTCCTTCATTTTACTTCTGCTGCATCAGTATTTCTTTTTCTCTTCCTGCCTGAGGCCTTGCTTCCTGAATTACTCCTAGATCCATACAGATTTCTACTCCATCTTTGTTGTGATTTGACTTTTTTCCACTTTGTCTAAATAGTTTAATTCACAGAGACAGTATCGTCCCATTCCAAACTGTAAGGCAAATAGAAGTTGGGCACACATGGCTGTAAAATGGAGTATTTCTTTATTTTTTCAAGAGGAAAATACCCCAATATTTTGGCTAATTAGTTGTGCAGCTGGTTTTTAAGTTGCTAAAAAGTGTTCCCTCTGCTTGTGAATTTGCATGGAGACATTCCTCTTTCTCTTTTCTATTCTACCACAGCTGCAGTGCTGTAATCTATTTCTAACTGGCTTGAAGTTGAAGAAAACCTCAAAAAAAGACTCAACAGAAAACCCCTATCATGTGCATAGGAGAAAAAAAAACAAAAACAAGAAACACCAACCAAAACGTAATTATAGTGCAACCAATAATAAAGGGGCTAATTTTAATTACTGTAAGACAGGCATCAAAACATCCAAACAGTATTGCAGGCTATATTATGCCACTAGTATATTTAATATTGGTAGACATAGACATTAAATCAGAGTACTCTGGAATCTTAAATGTTTTTGTAGAGTAAATAATAAAGTAACAATGGTAACCTAAGGAAGAACTGACTGAAAAAGTTCTGTAGTTAACGTCAAGGTAGACAAAATTTCACAACTCTTACTATGGGGTCTGTCCTGACCCCTGATTAATAGCCTTTATATCTGAGTAAGAAGAATTTCCTGATATTTGAAACAATTGTGGTCTGTTTAAGGGCAGGTAGATGCTAAATTCTCATTGATTTTTAGCAAGAAATTAGTGCATGACCATCTAGAAATACTCAAATTTCTATGAAAAACTGTGTGTATTTTCAATTGTCAGTAGTGGTATTGGTGCATGGATGGAGGTAGGTGCTGTATGCAATTCTGTAAACTAGAATTAGTAAATTGCATCTTGCAAATGAGCTGGTAGCAATTAATGCTCCATTAAACATGTAGACAAAATACTACAGGGAGTTATGCATGTCTTGAGTTTAAAAACTTTGGACTTTACTGGTGTATGTACTCTGTATCAAAGTTTTTGGGAATTGTCAGGGATAGCTCTAAAGAGCCATCTACAGTATTAATTTTTGAGATTATTAGAAAAGTCTTGCCACTCAGAGATCTGCAAAGAAGCCTTTTAGTGCAGTGCTTCAAAGAAAGAGTAATTCTATCAATTTCTGCTGCTTAAAGGTTTTCTGACCAGTTTCAGTCCCATGCTTAAAACATCTTTTGAGGCTGCTCTCAGTATCATGCCTACCTGTCTGAGGCAGAAATCCTTTATGAAATCTGAGATCTGGTGTGAGATCATGCATGCCCAGTGGGTTCCTGGGCTGCCAGACAGGACTGAATGGGCTGGGTTTGTGCATTTTTAGCTGCATGTAGCAGCAGAGGTTTGCTCCACATGCAGTTGCTCAAAGCACTCAGCTTTCAGGGGTGCAGACAGCTTCTGACTGAGACTATTGAGAAGGTGGAAAGTGTCCCTGCCATGGTCAGAACTAGATAATTTTTGTGGTCTCTTCCAAGCCACACCCTTTTGTGATTCTATGACCTGCCTAAGTTTCAGACCTTGTGAACAAGACTTAACAAAATGTGACTCCTGACTTGCCCCAGCACCGCTGCCTCAGAGTCCATATTGCCTGTTCTTAGTTCTGTATGAGAATCTGCTCCATCTTCACTGTGATTTTTAGACCAAAAAAATGTTTCAATAAATATGTATAAGCTGTTTCTCCAAACAGCTGCATCTTTTGGAGGCTTGCTGCAGATAGCTTTCCAAGTTTTCAGAGTTTGGATTTGAGTCCATTTCCTTTCCTACTACCTCCCCCGCCATGTCTGCACTTTTAGATGAGTGGTTTCCTTGGTTACTTCTGGCAGAAATTACAGTTGATCCTTACCCACTATTAGGATGCTTTTTAGTACAATACATGGAATGTAAGACCTTGGAACTTATCTGTTTCCTTATTAGTTCCTGGCACTTTGCAGGGTTAGGGGTTTTTTTCCTTTTTTTTATTTTTCTTTTTATTTTTTTTTTCCTCCAAGCTGTGAACATCCTAGTTTGGGTTAAGATAGATTTCAAAATCTTGCTGTGGGAGAGCACATATATCTTTAGCTTACTTTGATAGTCCTCTGAGGCTGTTCTGTGAAGTAGATAGGTTTGTCTCAATCTGTCTTTATGTTGAGATGTGCTGGGCTTGCTCCATTTTTTGTGATAAGAGTTGCTTTGTAGGTCATAGGAGATAAACGTAGATCTTGTTGAGAGATTTGCTTGTCAAACTGTGTGATGTATTCCATGACTACTAACTTCTGGAGAGTGTGGGATTGTTATGACATCTATAATATACTGTAAGATTCATCCTGAAACCACTGAAATTCATCACTCACACTGGCATATTGAATCACCAGTTTATCAAGGACACTGAAAGTAGCTAAAATTGCTTCCAGCTTACAATTAGCTAGTTGACTAGTTAACTCTGACATCAAGATTATCTCTGAAAATAGTGCAAAATATTCAGGAAATGTACAAGTTTCAGTGCACTTTAGTTCTCTTTTCCCCTTTCTTATCCTTCAGGTGCTACTTTCCTGTCGTGTCACTTCTAGCATTGGGGTCAATACTGGTGTTTGGGGCTGGTTTTTGGTCATGCAGTACTATGAACCATATTTCTGGGGCAAGTAATTTTGAAGCTGGCAGATTGTTCTTGTACAATTTAGTGAATTCCATGTGAAAACTGAATTTCTTTTGAGAGGTGACAGTCTCATAACTAATATGGAACAGATTTGTGCTATTTCTCTCTACAGTAGAGGATTAAATGGTATCTTATGAAGTCATCCTTAATCTGACAGAATATATTTTTACTCCCTAAAAAGAAAAAAAAACCTCAACCACCATTTAATTTACTTAAGAGTTTTCATATAAGAAGTGATAAACCACTTTTTTGTGGTTGTGTGCAATTTGTTGCAAAGACATGTGACATGCAAGTTTTCTGTAGAACGTGTGGATGATTTAAGAAAAAGAAACAGCTTTGCCATCAGGGGTTTGACATTCAGAGGAGTCTCTTAAAGAAATGAAGGAAAATGATCATAGGATCAGGCAGCAACAATATGAGGTCAGGTAAGGGGCTGCTACTGGAATTTATGTAGAAAGCAAAATAAGGCACAGGAGCAGTGAACTTCCCTGTCCTTCAGTCCAGAGCAAGTCTTGTGGCCTGAGAATGGTGAAGTGAAGGAAAAAGTCTCTCTCAGCAGGCTGACATTGCACCCAAAAGAAGTTAGCTTCTTTTGTCATCTTTCACTGTGGCTGCCAACCCCCTGGTCAGGCATGGGACAGGGAAAATGAGTTACTGAGATGCTATTGCTTATGGACAGAGGAAAAACAAGAGAAGGAAGAGAAGTTAAAGGGATCAACTTAGAGGCAGATATTAGGATGTATTTTAAATACTCAAGAAATATATGAAGGTAACTTTGTCTATTTTGAAATTAACCAAATACTGAATATTTTGAATTTGATATCACTGATGATGTGCATTTAAAATATGTGATGACATATACTGACGGGGTGCCAGGAAATGGCTTTTGCACTTAAGTATTCGTGGCAAGAGACTAAAAAGTTTTTTGTTGTTTTTTAGGAACTGTAAGTAAACTATAAAGGAGACTGAAAATACTAAAATAACATCTGTGTTAGAACAGCAAAGGCTTTCAGGGCATATACTGTATTTTTTTGGAAATGTGCCTTTTGTTCTTTGTCATCTCATGATGCATTTCAGAACAGCTTGTGTTAAGTCATCAGTTGTCATCTACTTTCTGATCAAAACCTGGTGAATTAGTTTTTGGCAGGCCTGGTTTGTATCATGATCCTCTGCTCTATTCTCTTAGGCTCACTTGCCTGGAAGCAAACATCTGTAAAAAATTATTTTCAATCAGTAGTGATTCTTTGTCCCTGCTGTCACAGGAGGCAGCATTTTTCTAAGTTACATGAGGACAAATGCCCATAAACTTAAATGCTGAATCTCCAGCCCTTTTCACCTTATGAACTCATTTATGTCAATACAAAGTGAGTGGAAATCACTCTAAAGTGTAAGGAAGCCTTTTAATTCCTGTTTTAGGTGCAACTATATTAATGGCCACAATAAAGAGAGAAAATGCAAAGGAAATGTATTCTGTAAAAGACCTCAGGCATTGCACTAACAGGAGCCCTGGTCTATCCTCCACCAATTGAAATGGTTTTCTTACAAATCAAGTAATGATACAAGATATTATCAAATAATTCTGTTTATCACATACATAATATTTGTAAGTCTCATTTGGAAATTCAAACTTGCTATAGAAAAGACAACACTGGTAAGTAACTTGTTAATTAACACTAATGATGCAAGATATGTAACAGAATTGCAATATAAATGAGAATTAGCATTAGCAAAATATTTCTTGTTCCATCTGAGTACAACTAAATAGCTTATTTAGAGACTATAATTATCCTCCAAAGTGAGCAATAGCATTTAGCGAGTTCAGCTTACCACTGCTGTACAATTCTAACACGGCAAGTATTTCTAGGCCTTCTATAAAGCCATTGGCTTTTTTAAATTCTATTTTGCTTTGGTTTTGGAGATTAAAATTTTATCTGTCCTGTTCCTGTGAGATGTGCTCTCTCTAAGCAGGCCTTGTATATAAGTAGTCAGAATACCTTTGTATTTCCCCAGTAACTGTGATGGGTCAATTGATTTGGGTTTTAAAAAGTTTCTGCATCTGTTCCAATGTACTGATAATCACATGTCTGCACTCACACAACTTCCCAAAATCCAAATGCATAAGCTTCATTTCATCTTGATTTTAGAGTATGTAAAATCCAGGTTTACATCCTAAGCTGCTTATGATCTAACTAGGAAATGACAGAAGAACTCATGATAGAAGCTAAAGAAATTGTTTAAATAGTTTTCTTGCTTGCTAGATGATAAAAATGGAGAATTGCCTGTTCTGATTAAGATCTCTGGTGCCTCTCCTGGTTTCTTTGAGTGATCTGTTGCTGGCAGAGGTGATAGATCAACTGCAGAGGAGCCTTCCTAACAAAGGGCTCCCCTGGAAATGTTTCCTACAATTATTCTGCTGGCCAACAAGACCAGGAGGGCCTGAAGGGTAGAGAGGCACCCTCTGAACTCCTAACACCACTCCTTTTATCAAAATCTAATTTGACAATACATTAAAGTAACAACTCTTTCATTTTTCTTTTTCTTTCCATCTCTCTTCAGCCTAAGGCAACACTGCTGTTATGTTTTATGGTGTTAGATCATGAGTGCCAGTTGTTTGGATAATTAATGTGGATGACAGGAATGCCACTTGGATATTTGTAGATGGTTATCAAACCAAGTGAACTCATCTCTCCCAATTCACTTTATCTTGCTGCTTGTAGCTAGTGGTATTTAAATTGTTTCACTGTTTCTTTTTTCATTTTTTTTTCTTTTATTTTTTTTTCTTGGTTGGGATTCCAATCTGTAGCAGCTAATAAAGAGTCACTTCAAGGAGAGTGAAATTACATTACATTACAACTGACACTTCTAGGATTAATTTTACAATTTGTGATTTTAATTTCAGTGAAAATGTATTTAAAATTATCTCTTGTCAGATTCTCAAATTAAATATAATGAAAGCTGATAATATTCTAGTAATATTAAGTGGGGTTTGGTAGTTACTAAGGCTGGTATGAAAAGATTATTCAGGCTAGGAAAATAGTACATATTAAGAAAACCCCACAATTCAACAGCATTACAAAAAAATATAGAATGTCTTATAGATCTAGTCAGTAAACACTTGTGCCATGTAATAATTCTGAAGATATTGCATATATGTTTAGAATATGCTTGAGTGACTATTTTTCAATCTATTGAAAGAGAGATCTATTTTTCTCTGAAGCTTGTAAGAATTTTTAATTTCCAAGACGATTTTGATCAGACCTGGATAAAACAGCCAAGACTATTTTGAAAAGAAGGCAGTGTCAGATGAGGGAATGAGTCATAGCCTGGCACATTGTGCAGCCCTTTTGAAATAGTGTATGATTTCAAGGGATGTGCTCTGGCAAGGTGTGCTCTCCATGTTATAAACAATTCCTTGCAGTTTCAAAAACTCATTAATAAGTCCTTCTTTGTAGAATATCTGTGTTATTAAAATGGGCTTGGGCAAGCATACAGTAGGAGTTGATGTTAATAATTATAACAAGTCAATTTTTTCTTTGGGTAACTAAAGATGACCAACCTCTGGTGGTCACTCATACAGCATGGTGTGAAATTGCTTTTATTACAGCAGAGCAGTTGCATGACTCTCAGCAATTCTGACCATCACTTGATAGAGCCATTCTGGTAATGCTGCTGGTCCTGATACTTCCTTTTCCTCTCTGAACTTTGTGCAATCAGATTAGTTGATGAAAATAAACCTTTAAAATAATTTTTAACTTTCTGTATTCCATACACTCTAAGAGGATGTATTCTATTGATTATGTTCTCCTCAATATTCAATACATTTCAAGAATATTTTCATTCTCCAGTGTCTTTTTTCACATACTATCTGCTCACTCTTTTGTGAACTAAACTTCTAGAATTTCAGTAATTGCCCTCTTAATGTTTTCACTCTACAAATATTTGTTTTATACTAAGGGGACAAGAACTACAGCTGCATTCCAAATGCGGTTTCAAGTCCCCTGTGCAGTATTAGAGTGCTTTAATCCAAGTCTTAATCTTGTTTTCTGTATCTACCCTAGAATCTCTTGTTTTATTCATTTAATACAGTTAATCCTTGTGTTGATGGTTTTACAGTTCTTTCCAGAACTAGGACCATATTCAACTCCTGGTCAATGTTTTGTGGCATATGGCCATGGAGAGAGAACTAATTTTTTATTATTTTTCTGTCATCTCATAACCTTACCTTTCTTTACAATGAATTGCAGATGCCAGTGCAACCACTAACAGTATCAGCCTGTGATCCTGGTCTATTTGTCATTCAGAATTTTATTGCCTTTCTCCTTTTGTCTTTACAAGCTCTATTCCCTGGTTTTGTTTCATCAGCAAATTTCTTCACCTTCATGCATATTTCATCTCCTAGGTCAGTGATATATAAAATGAACAATAATGGGCATAATACTGATTCTTGTGGCATTCCACTAATCCCTCTCTCCCAAACTGCTCTGTCTCATAAACAGCTTCTGCCTGTGACATTTAAGCCAGTTCCCTATCCACATATGTGGCTCACCCCAATACCCTACTTAATGACTTGGGACTGAATGCTCTTTTCAATTGTGTGGTGCAGAGGGAAATAAAAGACTGAAAGAAGGACAGGAAGGGAATAGACATGGAAGCAGAGACTTAGTGATGTTTCTAAAATCCATGCAACTTCAATTCTTTCTACTGTGTCTCCTCAATCAAAACCTAGTGCTTTTTTTCAGGTGGTTCTTCATTTTTGTTTTTACTCCTGAATGTAGACTTTCAGCTTCTTGACTTGAGATTACAATTTAATTATCTGTTTAGACATACTACTTTGGTGTCATGGTTTTTATTACAATTTCACTTGTACTTTTTAAACCATCTGTCCTGAAAGCATATTAATCCTCATTAGCAAGGCAAGAAAAGATCTGTCAGATTTCTTGGAATTTATGTTGAAAAGGGGACAACATACAATAAAAATGTTTCTCATGTTACAACCATCTATAGTCTAATCCAAGAAAATTTTTATACCAGATAATTAGGCTTTTTTTCTATCCTCATAGCTTAATTTGTTGGGTATATTTAAGGTGACATATATTTTTTCAAAATGCTTCCAGTTTTTGTCTAGTTGTCTTCAGACTGCTGGACATCTTGTCACCTAGAAGTCTGACAGTTCCTTTGTGAAGCTTATTTTTAGACAATGATTGAAGAATTGTCTTCAGGTTTTTAGTCATGTATGATGACTATTTTAATAAATGGCTCTTTCTTTCCTGTGGTGGATCTCAGGTAGTTCCATCTCCTAAGTTGATCTCTTGGTATTCATGTACAGTAACCAGTGGTACTTTATTCTTACTATTTATACTGTTGGCTTCTTCATTCCTGAACTCTGTTTTCATATCTATAGTTATCTTTCAACTTAGTCTATGCAGCCTCTTTTTATTTTCCTTAGGATTCGTGCTTTATATCTCAGAAGTGTTGCCTTTTCCTGTTATAGTTTGTTTTGTTGTTTACTCTGGATATTTTGATCACTAGCACATTTTTTACTAGAGAATGTGTGCTCTTCTTGGAGAACTTTTTTCTCCATATTGTGCCCTTTGTTCAGTACTATATTTGAGTATAATTTACCCAGCCCTGTTTGTCTTCTTTCACACTTTGTTCTCCTGAAACTTAATTAGATTTTATCTCACTGAAGCACGGTTGAATTAATTCTGTTTAGATCCTTACTATATACAGCTTATTTCCAAGCTCCGCTTATTAAATACAGTCAATTCAAATAGTTCATGGCCAAAATCTGATCACATTTGCTCTCATGGCCTTCAATAGACTTTAAATATTTCCAATGAATGAGAAGAAAATGTTGAAACAGGTTTCTCTTTTTTCTGATTGCTGCACTAAATGGGTCATTGAGGAAGAAAAGAATGTGGTGAAAACAGTTCTATTTTTGCCTTGTGTCTTCTCAAGCCATGGATTAGTGTAAATGTCCTGTAGTTCTCTTAAGCATGGTGAGTCAGTCTTTAGAGGAACTTGGGATGAAACTGGTCAGAGTGTGAAGCTGGAACTGAGCAGATGAGTTCTGAATATTTTTAAGTTGTCACTGTGGGTGTTTTGCACATGTCTACTAAATAACAACCTCTCTTCATTGCTGATCTGCAGGACTAGAATGAATTACATTAGTGTGTGTTTAAGTTCATTGTTCTGGGCGTTGAAGAGTTACAATGAACAGTTTAAGGGAAACGGGATTTGGAACAGTAACATTGCTGGGGTCCTTCAGCTGGGTGCTAGTGCCAAGGCTGACAAAGGGATTGGGAAGGGAGCTCATGATCCCAGGGCAGGAAGACTCATTTCAACATCTGAGATCAGTTTGGGGTTAAGGTGGGTGGGTGATCTGGGCATGGTGAGGTGTAAGGCTGTCCCTGACAACGTGAGCTTGGGTGATCCTGCCTGGGAACAGGGACCAACCCACCTTCCCCACTCTGTGCTTCTTCAAAAACAAGCAGCAGGAATAGGAGCAGGGCCTGGCTGGTGTGAGCCTACCCAGGGTTTGTGAGATTCTTGTACTTTGAGCTCCCTGGTTTATTGCCAAGCTTCTGACCATACTGATTCTTCTGATCACTCTATAGCTTCCCTCATGCAGGCTCTAGGCATATTATCCACTCACTTGTCTGTCTGTCCTGAGTGTATGATATTCTAGTTTGGTTTTAACAAAAATCAGGCAAAGATTCCTAATAGACCTGAATTTCCAGAGGAAAATTTCCTCTTGTATTTTGCTTCTGTCACTGGTACCATTTGCTTCCTGGGGCAGTTTTCTAGCACTTTGAGAATAAAAAAAATTGTAACTAAATAATTTGTCCCTTTAGAAGCCACCCTCAAATTATACAAAGGAGACATGTGGTATCAGCACACTATGTTCAAAATCTTCTTTGAGAGACAGCCCCCTTTCCTAGATTGTATAGCACAGCTTAACACTAGGGGAGAGAAAAAGCTTCTTTCCTCGACAGAATATTTCCATTTTTCTTGTACTTATACCAAACTATTCTTATTTTCTCCCTTTCCCCCCCTCCTTTTCAGGGCCTTTTCTGCAGGGACAAACTGAAACTGAGCACTTCAGTTAAAAAGGCATTCCATGCTGGAATAATCAACTTTGTTTTAATTAAAACTTCCTCAGTGCTTGTGAAAGGTACTGGGATTATGGTACCAGAAGAAAGTGAATAATTTTGCTGAGTAATGAGTTTATGTGAGAAGGCTGTGGCTGCTGGTCTTTAGCACTGTTCCAAGAGCTAAAAAAAATAAAAAAAAATCCAAGTTGAACATGCAGTGTGTGTTACTGGTAATTGAGAGAAGATAGTTTGTTGTGAGTCAGCCAGCTTATAAAGATAACCGGTGTGCTCTCCATCAAATATATTCTGAAGGGAATTAAAAGCCAACCTCCAAGAAACTGTTTGGAAAAATGTAAGCTGTGCTTCAGGAGTTGTTATTTCAGTGTTCCGTGGTGGCAGTTTAATGGTAAATCAGTGGGCAAAAGTGCATGGAGGCATCTGAAGACATGGCTTATTTTGTTGTAGGTGGGAAGGATATTGACTGTGTTCTACAGCTTGAATATATCTATCCACATGGACAGCATAAATATTACAGCTAGAGTGGCTGAAAATTTTTGAATATAAAGTGCAGGCAAGGAATTTTTTATTGGCTTTTCACCAGTTTTCTGTAAGAGAGAAATATTCTGTCTGCCAGTTCATTTTAATGAGATTTTGCTGCAATTGCAAGAGAAATATCCCTGTATTGCAAAAGTCTGATTTATGTGTGACAGTGGAGTGTGAGAGTTGCAGGTCAAACAGTAAATATTCTACCTGCAGCTAGGATGGTATTGTGTTTATGGAGTTATCTTTTTATTTATCTCTTTGATATGATCATCATACTATGTTTTCTGAGCTTTGTGTTTAATTTCTGATATTAATGTAGATTTTTAGGGTGGCTTGAGTTAAAAATCTCTTTCAGGTTCAGTATCCCAGTTTCATAATTTGGAGACTTTCCCTACTTTAGGGGGTATCAGGACTAAGAAGTTCATGTCTGTCAGCGTTACAGGACCATCATGTAACAGAGCAAATACCCAAGTTACTGAGAGTGAGCTTTGGAAACATTAAGAAGATAAAAAGCAATGACAGCAGTTGCTATTGTCATTTAAATTTGATTCTAAATATGGTTTAAAACTAAAAAGAAACTGGCTTGAACAAAGAAATAGTATCATATGGTGGTTGGTGGATGTTTCTGTGAATGTTTATAGAATCTGAATTGTCTCCTGCTGCCACTGGAAAGTTCTAAATCGGAAACTGTGATGGCAGGAGCCATAAATAAGTTTTCCTTGTGTTTGTAATGCAGTCAGAAAATAGCAACATACTAAAATGCCAAGGCTGAATATTGGAGTGGTAAAATTTTGGCAAAATTTTCTTTAAACTTCAAAAGTTCTAATACCATGAGATACATTTTAGTTTGTGCTTTTCTGGTTGTCTCATATTTCATGCCTTGGCTTGGTATCAGATGGATGTTGTGCTTTAGACAGCAGCTATGTCCCAGCACATTGCTGTGTGCCCAAATTGAAAGGAAAGCTGAGGGTTTCTGGGGGGTGAAAAACCCACGTCCCCAAAACCAACAAACAAAACTCTTTCTGCCCTGTTACAGAAATTTCACTTGGCTTTTAGATCTTTGTAACTAGACACGAATCATAGTTTAGCAACATAAGCACATACTTTATAGTTTCAGTAGGAAATGGAGAGGAAGGAGAAATTGAAATTTCTTTGCGAAGTGCGGAGAAGGATGGGAACCACTGCATGGAAGGGATGAGTGATAGTTATGGCCATACTCGAGGGGTTTGGAGATCACTACAACTCTTCAACTAGAGCTCATCAACTACTGTCTTCATACTTCTTGAGTTGTGTTTAGTTATATTACTGAAATAGTTGTATTTGTTTCTATTTGCAATGCAAGCACAATTAAATACTGGTACAAGGAGCTGGTGCAAAGCACATCCCATAATTTTTTATGCATATTAAATATGCAGTTCTGAAAACTATTTGCAGTTCAAAACAGTTCGTTAAACAAAAACTAAAGTCATAATTTCCCTTATCAGTCTCTAATTTCAGCAGAAATGTTTGCTACCATTTTTTGACCTTTGATTAGCACCTCTTATCATGTAAATGAAGAAAGGCCGTGTAAAAAGTTGGCTCTGCTGTGCATTTACATAATTATTTGCTTTTGTAAGATGGGCGGTTAAAACTGCATCAGTTTAGAATTTCTTTTGTCTAATGGCTGTGCCTTTATTTCAAGTTTAAAGGTAAGAAGAGTTGAGTGATTTGTTCTTACAAAATTTCTCTTTAAACACTATGTTGGTAATTTTCAGAAAAATAGAACAGGCAGCCTTAAACATCTCTTCTGAAAATAAAGCTAGCAGGATTCTTGTTATAAAGAAACAGAAGAGAGTATATAGAAGGCACACAGTGTCCACACTGATAGTTACTGTGGTACAGGCCAAGATTAATTCTTTTTCCAGTTGGTGGAAACAAATTTTTGATGAATGAATGCCTGCAGCAGACATGTCAATAAAGGAAAAAGCTGTATGAGCTAGGCTTTTTTTTGTTTGAGGAAAAAATATGGTAGGTAGCCTCTCTGGAATTTCTCAGGGAATTCTTTACAAAAGCTGTTTTATACGCAGAGAGATTACATGCCAGAAATGCAAAATGAAGTACAAAATAAGGCAAATAATGGTGACTATCCTAAATGTAGAAAAAAATATATAATGCACGATACTTTAAATCTCATTAAAAAGAGAAGCATATGTAACTTCCTAGCAACCAAACCTCCAGAGTCTCTCTGGAAAGATGTTCCTTCTCTAAGGGCTCCCTTGTATAAGTACTTTAATAAATGAAGCACATACGGAAAGTAAATCAGTGTTCCCTGTGTGCAGAATATTTCAGTGTTCTCAAAAGCCTCATATATGATTGTATAACTTCCTAATCTGATATAATCAACACAAAAACTCTATGTTAAATTAATGTTCAAGATCTAATTTCAGGCAACAAGAGCCATGACAACTACACATAAAGCTGGTACTCCATCCTTAATTTCCCTTTTGCTCTGCACTAAAAGCAGGGTCCCAATATGGCCTTAGAGAGCTCAGCGCTGATTGAGATGCCATCTCCTGGCTGAGCTATAAAACCAAGTTGCAGAATTATTGTGGTTATTCAAGATGCTGCAGTGACTGTTTCCTGGCCCTACTCCAGCCCTGGTAATTATGGTTAGATTTTGTAATTTCTCTTTCCACTTTCATCTCAATAGGGTGTTCTCCTGGCCGCCTGTCCCGCGCTGCTGAGCGGCGTTAATGCGGCTCTTAAACAGCTGCTGTGCTTCTCACTGCAAGTGCCTGCATTTCAGTGGTAGGTAAATGACTCTCTCCCTCAGTGCCTGGAGAATTAGCAGGATAAAGGACACTTACTGTTTTTATTTCACCACTCGGTGCCTATGTTTTATTGGGGTCTTGTCTGCTAGGTATTTCTCTGTGACAAACATGGGTGTTTCAAGGCCCAAGAAGAACAAGGCAAATCAAAGAAGAAATAAGTGCCCTGATGTTTCATGTCCCAAATGTTGAGAATTTTATTTAAGGCTATATATTGGTCTGTCATTTTAAAAAAAATTGTACGTGCCATCGAAATCAATGGAACATAAAATATAACTCAGTGTATAGACCCAATTTGCACTGTAAAAATAATGAGGTTTTATTCATTGTCAGCATCCATTTTACCTACTAGGTTTGTAAATTACCCATATGAAAAAAAAATTTGCATGTTTGATGTTTGGAATGATTCTTAGTGTTTGTTTTTGTTTTTTTTAAGGCAAATATTTCTTTTCAATGTTTAAAGAAAAGCCTTGAAGAAAACAGAAACCAAACAGATAGCTTCTATGATGTATTTAAGTTATATGTAATAATCTCTGAGGCCAGTACAATGAGCAAAATAATCATAAATGAATTCATAGCATGGGGCATTTCTGCTGAAATGCTAATGGCTGTTCAAGTCATGATACAATATTGGTGGAATGGAGAAAATTCTCACATTCATAAACATGTGAGATTTTACTGGCATTCTGTTTGCTCCCTTAGACATCACAGAGTGTCAGTGCTGCTGCATTGGATACTTCTGTTGACATCTTACCAGGCTCATGGGTCCTTTAAATATGATATGAGGGCAATGGGACTATTAAGATTTTGTCAGCACATGTTATTGTCTCTGCAGATACAGTAATAGCTCTTTGAAAACTACATATTTGGTGTTTGAAGATCCTTTCTGAAGATAAATGACTTAGGTTTTTGCTATAATAGCAAAAGTAACCTGTATAACTAGAAGCTGGCATTTAAATTGTCAAATCTAGGTCCTTGTAATTATAAACCTGAAAACTTGTTTTATCTGTTGTTGTCAATAGAAAGGAACAGTTTAGTTGATGAATGCTTTTTTCTTTAAGGCAATTAAGTCATACTAACAGCAAATATGTTGCATCATTCTTCACTCTGATATGTGTTAAAATGGCTAAAGAAGAAGCTCTTAGGAATGCAGCTTTTGTTGGGATGATGACTAACCTTTATCATTGTAATTCATTCAGACCAGAGCATGATGTTTGCTTTTTTTAAAACCTGCTTGCTACAAGTAGCTATTCTTTAACAAGATAGCATTCAGCTGGTTTTGTCTCATGAGTGCAGACAGTGAATTTTTGTTTCATCAGTTTCTATCCTTAGCTTTAATTTTGGCAGGTCTTTGTTGTAAGTGTGTGTCTCGCATATTTATCTCACTCTTTCACTGAAGGCATTTAAAATTTTGGCTTGGCTTATGGATGTTTGCTCTTGGTGTTAGTGTAATGTCCATACATCTAATTGATAAGTTATAATGCATTTTTTTGTAGCTTTAACCAGTCATTTAAAATAAATAAGATCATAATGATCAGTTTCCATTTACCCATTTATTAAATAACAATGTTCACACTGAGCAGTTTGATTTTGTGTTACAATAAGGCAGTCTCTACATGATGACAGATGGTGTTTCATTTTGCCGACACTGTGCTAAAGTGCTGTGAGTTGTGATGTGTTTGATTTTATTAGAGATCAGATTTAACACATGCATTCTACATAACTGCAATAGCATTCCCATTTCTCATCTGTAGGAGAAAATGAAACTGTGATGAAATGTAATATACTCACCCTCAGGCAGAACTAGTGGGATTGGGAATTGCAACATAATAAATCTAATGGATATTGCACTACAGGACACTAGAAATTTACTGTTATTATGTTCAGGGAAGGAACTTGGTTTTGTAAAACTCGCTTTTATTTCACTGGCATCAGTGCAATTTCACATTATTTAACCATTATATCCCAACAGTTTGCTGCGTTGAAAAAGTAACCTAAGCCCAGAGGAACCGAGGAGTAAAAGAACTCGAAAGGGAAAAGACAAAGTCTGAATAAGAAAATGACTGAAATTATTAAATGCAAATTACTGCCTGACAAAATAGTTATAGTTAATAATGGGCTATCATGATATGCATGTTTAAAGTACATTTATAATTTATAACAATAGGCCATTAAATATAAATATTATGTATTCATACACACTAAAACACCCAATTTATTTTATCACAACTCTTTTGTACTTGAACAATATTCAGGTTTAACAGGTATTAAGATAATACTTATTTTTGTGACCTTTGTTTATATTTGTTTCTCCTGACACTCAGAAGGTCTGTTTGATCTAATGTAGCATGTCTGTAAAAAAGGCTTTTCTAGAGCACATAATAGATTATCTAATCTACTTTAGCAAGCCAGGGATTCTAATTAGAAGGTTCTTATGGTAATACAGGAAAAAGAAGAGGTATTACAATTTAATCATAAGCTAACAATTTTGTCATACTGTGAGTGTTTTGAATTAGTTTCTCATAGCTTCCAATGCTTCTGGAACATTCTTGGGTATACCTCTTAGAAGCCTTAAAAAACTTCAAATGTTTTTTAAATGCTGCATTTGCACAGAGTGATACTTCAGCACTATGTTTTTATTCTGCAACATGGCACTTGTCCTGTTAAATAGGAATGGTCTAAGTGAACTGAATGAAGGTTATAGATTTTTTTTTCCTAACTTCTAACCCTTAATTTCTTACAAAATGCAGTACATGCATTCTATTTCAGGAAAAAAAAATTAATCTTAGAATTTTGACTGAAATACTACCCCCTGTCATAGAAGACTTCACTTGAAGGACTGAAATTAGCTCCCTGAGTCTTGAGGAGAAGCAACAGAAGACATCTACTCTTAAAAGTAATGCCAAGGCTTTTGAGAGTAACTTTGAAATATCTCAATTCTTATATCAAATAGTGTTTAGGGCTTTGGTGAAGTGTTCCTGTTATTTTTTACGTGGGTAGCACTGCTGCTGTGATCACATGAATTTAAGCTGTCAATGAAAACTGAATTTTTTGGGTCTGATAGCTTAGAGTTATTAGTGGGGGAACATTGATCAGCCCTTTGGTAGAAAAGATAATAAATCACATCAGGTTTAAAATAAATAAATACCACACACAGCAGACTAGACAGAACTAACAAGGTGGGAAGGAGAAATGCTCTGGGAGTGCTTGAGCTAACCTGGAAGTTGCAGTGGCCACTGAGGCAGCTGCTCCCCCTTGGGCCGCAGGATGATCCCTGCTGTGTGCTGTGCTGGTGCTCTGGGTACACCTCTGGATTTGCCAGAGGGTAGCCAGAGGCTCTCTGATTTCAGAGGCTTTTATACAACATAGAATGATCAGCTTCCACATCTTAGTGGAGCAGCTTCTTTTCAGAAGTGGAGTTAATTTCTTCAAATGGAGATATCTTGTGGTCTAACCCCAGGCAGCAGCCAAGGCTCGTGCAGCTGCTCCTTCCTTCCCCCACCAGCGCGATAGGGGAGAGAATTTGAGGGTAAAAGCAGGAAAACTTGTGGGTTTGAAATAAGGACAATTTATAGGAAAAGCAAAAGCCATCCACACAAGAAAAGCAAAAACAAGACAAGGAATGAAATCATCCCTTCCCATGGGCAGGCAGGGTGGTGTTCAGCCATCTCCAGGAGAGCAGGGCCTCATCCTGGGGAACGGTGACTTGGGAACACCAACACCTCAAATATCTCCTCTTTCTCCTTCTTCCTCCTACTTTACACACTGAGTATGACATCACATGGTCTGGAATATCCCTTTGGTCAGCTGGGATCACCTGTCCTGGCTGTACAAGGAGCAGCAAAGGCCTTGGCTCCTTGTGAGCCCTGCTCAGCAATAACAAGAACATCTCTGTATCATCATCCTGGTGTTCAGCACACATCCAGAACACAGCCCTATAGCAGAAAAAATTAACTTCTCCTCAGCAAAGCCAGCAAAAGAAATGAGAAGGAGATGGTGCTTAACCCAAAGCACAGATAAAGGCTCTGACTGCCAGTGGCTACCAACCATTGCTCTCAAGTTGTCTGGGAGGCCAGAGAAAAGCCACCACGATCAATGATGAAAACTTGGTACCACAAACTTAAAAATACATCTATTCTTGGGTTTATTTTTTTCTCAGAAGAGCTGCAAGTATGACTAAATATGCTTTTTTAGAAACCTGATGATGAAGTACAGAAATATACTTTTTTTAATTCAACAGTGGCATCTGGTTGGTGACAGGATGTTTTGTCAACTTCTTGTAGGCTGTTGTCCCCATACTCCTTTATAGCTCCTAGGCTCTATAGTGTTCAAGGTGCTTTGAATTCTATAGGATAATTTTTATGTCCTTTGCAACATGTTAGGCTTCTATTATTCTGTCACTTTACATTATTTCTTTCAAGGAAAAATACTTAGCCTAAGACAACTTCATAGTTTGACAATGAAAGATAAAAGCTGTTTTCAGTTTAAGTGCCATTTACCATTGTTATGAAATTGTCTGCCAAAGTATTCTTGAAATTATAGATATATATCTCACATAGATATATGTATATATGTTGGTGTATATATAAAAAATTATCCCAAATGTAAAATACACTAGAAAATACCCCCAAAATTTTTACTATTTGTAAACAGTGAGTGCAGGCAATATGCTGCTAAAGGGAGTCTATAGCTCTATAGGGTTTTGTTAATGTTATACTTGTGCTATGAAGAAAAGTAATGAAGAAGTTGTAAAAAAGCCATGTGTGAAAGATGATTGATCTAATATATGGAATAATCTCTTAACAGATGTTTTGAAGTTTTTTTTAATTTTTCTAACCATAGTATGGGAATCTTTCTGTCAGTAGCACTGCTTTGGTTGCAGTGGAAACAGTGACAGTAAATCACATTTATATTTATGAATTAATAATTATTCCTACGAAATACTAATTTTCTCAGTCAGGTGCATTGTAAACATAGTCTGTGATATTCTCTGTTGAGAGGAGCTCAATTATAATGTTACTTTTTTTTTTTTTTGACCAGCAGTTAAGTACATTAAGTGCTCATCCCAGAATGCTGGCTAAAACACTGTATTGTTAACTGCTGCTGAAATGAAGGTAATCAAATCTGGGCAATGTCAAGAAAAGGAAGCCAGAACCATGTTCAAATCTTAAAACAATATTCTTTTATAGCTGATAGTCTTGGTGTGTCAATTGATTTAAATATGAGAGTTAAAATATATAAGAAAAAAAATTTGCTTCAGTCAGTTTCAAAATCCAATTGCAGCTCAGGTTCCTTCTGAGCTTTTAGCTATTGCCAGGCAACTGGCAATGCAGCTCTCCTGCTGTTAATCCCAAGGGGAGACAGGCAAGGCTGGTAGAGGTTACTGCTTGCTTCTGTGCCCTTCGTGCTGGGTGCTGTTCCTCTGCTGGGCACTGTTAGGTGGGGGTCTCAGTCCCAGGAGTCCTGGGGTCTAGAACTCATGAGTGTTTTACTTTGTTTAGGTTTTTTCCATGGCCCAGAGAGCATTTTACCAGCTCCTATTCCATCACTTCTGTGTGATTGTGCTCACAGTTGCTTTGTGTTGGTTTTATCATGGCTAATACAAGTCATGCTGTCATCGCAGAATCACAAGGAGTTTAAGAACTTTTCTTTCACACCATGTGGGGAAAATCACACGACTGAAAAGGGGAAAGTGTATGAAACTTGATGAGTTTCATAGGGGTCTGTAGCTCTAGTTTCCCTCTAAAGCAGTGCATGATTGTGGAATTTAAGGACAAAATCCTGTTGTGCCACTATTACAGCAACGTGGGTATCGGTCTTAAAGTTTAAGAAGGAGGCCTGCAAAGGAACATTTTGGGGTGGAAGCTGTAGGGGGCCTTGATCCTAATCTTTGTGATCATTTTTTAATATACTTGAATTTCTAATATGAAATGTGGCTAGTGATTTCACTCAGTTCTGCTGGGTATTTAACTCCTTCCTGCCCACCTCCCCTTAGATCCAGAGGAACTGAAATGTTATCAGATTAATAAAGTCTCTGGTTGAAAAAGCAGGATATGGCTTGAAGTGGCTTTTGATTTTGGCAGGATCTATCATTTCAAACACCTGTTTTAAGTTATGGTACTCATAATGGTACCTCCTTATTCTTTCTGACATTGATTGGCTTCCATGACCTGAAATAAGTATCTCTGTGAGGATGCTGGTTTAGATCCTCCATGTATCACACTCCTTTTGGTTTCCTCAACTATGTTACAGAAAGTAAATTATTTAAAAAAAAGGAGATATTCAGTGGAACATTATCTTTTGAATCAAAGATCAGTATATTCTATATTATATGCAATGGTTATATTTTTTATCTTTAATAACCTATGTTAAACTTTTTCTGTCAGTTCTTAGACAAAAAAAAAATCCAGCATACACTTCACTGCTGGAGCTTGTTCTTTAATTTAATTAAACTTTATTGTTGCATTTCCTGCCCTCCATCCTCTTTCTCATTCAATATACTTCCCATTATCCCTTTCATTGAAATTACTTCCTTCTTTTGTCAGAAACTCTCCCAACACTTTTTCAAAGGTGGAAAAAGAAAGGGGTTTTATCAGCAGTTTTAAAATGTTTTTTTGTGTTGTATTCATTGTATTGAGAGTCACAGCAGTGACTGAAACCCAAAAAGCCCAGTAATGGTTATTATTGCCTGTACAGAACTGAGGCTTGACAGGGAATCTGGGCAATGCCCTCACAATACTGAGCACTGATACTTTATTCCTTTTGTGTTTTGTACAGATCTCATCTCTACCACTGCATACAAAAGACAGTCTCTGAAAAGGTGTCCTATTTATGAAGAAATAGATAGCCTCTACTTGAGAGGATTTTTTTTCTTTCCTTTTTTTCAACTTTTAATTGCAGATGAAGTAAAAGCACTGTAAATTGAATTTGATTTGCATGAAATTGCACAGGCATGCTGGTTATGTAGCAACTAGGGACTCCCTATTAACAAGAACATTTACCATGTTGATGCTTTACCAAGGTATTTGTGGAAAAAATACAAGAGCCCTCCAGTGGTTGAAATAATGCCATAAAACTTGGTGGTCCTTAACCAAAGCCTGCCTAAGCTCTTGATGAGCTCATGGTACTTCAGTAGGCTGAGTGCTGTGACCTGAGTTTATCATGCTGCTTCTCTTATCTTTCATTGTTATCATTTGCTTCCTTTTTGTGTTCATCTGCTCTTCTCATCTTTCACTTAGATTGATCTCTTTTCAAGAATAAATGTTATTTTCATTAGATGTGCATTGCTCTTGCTCCAGCAGGGCTTCTATTCCAGTATGGGGACTATTGTGTCTTCTGTAATGTAAATGCCAGAGTTATGTCATACCTTGTTTTAGTGGGTTTTATGGATCATATTGTAACATCAGCATTTCTGTTCTTCAATTAGAATAATGTTTCTTTAGCTGATGTTGATGGTGGACAAATACAGCTGACCTGTATCAAGTTGTCAGGTTAAGATCGCTGAGTTTTGGCTAAGGATTCCTTTAAGACCAGGAATATGCCTCTCAGTGTTTTTTTTCTAAAAGAAAATAACTGTTAGAAATATTACCTATCTGTTCCCTTTCTTATGAACAGAGAATAACCTAGTAGAAAAAAATTGCCTTAAAATTTCTGGAAAGGCTTTAATTGCAGAAATCAATTATTTACAATGAGAATTCATATAATGACAAAATACAACTTTTTCACTTGTGGATCATTGCCTGTGTAGCAGCAATGTTGTGATGCATTTTAGTTTCATAAAGACTAGTTAAGTGTCTGTATCTAATTTATGATAAAGTGAGAAAGACACTATGCAGGGCTTCTGAAAGTAATTTCATACTAGAAGATACACATACCTTTCCTGCAGGTAGATTACTTGACTTACAAAAGAGAATACTCAGGCACTTATGATATTGTGGAATGTTATGAACTTTCTTTACGTTTCCTTACCACAGGGAATGGTTGTGTAGCTGTTCTTTGCCTTTTAACTATTTTCCATACGCATCATCCCAAGGAAGACATTTATATTCTGTAAAAAAAACAAACCAAAAACACTGTGCTTGTTTCCTCTTATTTTCACTTTGCTACTGAGGACTTTTGTGTCAGTCACTTCTTGCCTGTTTTTTGATAAAACTGTTCACCCAAACCCTTGAATCTTACTCCTGTCAGATATGGCTTTTCTTCCCTTCTCTTCCCTTCTGTGTTTGTTCAGAGCCATTTGATTGTGACTCTGTGTTACAGCAGCTCCAATATGGTCAAGTCCAAATCAGTGTCAAAGGGCTTTCCTTATAAAACCTTTCTGATAGCTTTTCTATATCAAGACAACTAAAAATAATAATTTATGTAATTTATTCCAACTTTTATGTTCCAATTAGCAAAAATGATTTTGCAAAAACTTACACAAAATAAAAGAATTTGAAAGAATTTTAAAACATCTCTTTATACATTTTTCTCCTATAGATAAAATGAGAAATCAGTGCAAGTTGTTAGCAGCCCTTATATACTTCTAGAATACACAAGAACAATTCCCAGTGATCCAGGCTGCTTTTCACTTAGGTGTGACTATATATTATCTACTAACTCAGAGGAGTCTGGGTAGGCTACAGAATTTGATTGGATTTGGAACAGAATGGAGATCCAGCTAGTTTAGAATTCTGTCAGAGACTAATAACAGATGTTCCAGAATAAGACATAAATCCTAAACCATATTTGATTTCTCAAAAATCCTAATAGCTGCTTCAGTAATGTTAAGACAAAATTTGCAGAACTTAAATGTCATAATCTATTGACATAATACCATGTGACAATACTGCTAACATTTTGCATTAGAATGCAAATTTGATTGAGCTGGGAACATTATTACTTTGGAATATATCTTGGAGTTGGAAATTAAAGTCTTGGAGAATGTTAGCAGCAGCATTGTAGTTGACATGAATGAGGAAAGGAACGCAAAGTGATGCTCTTCATCTTAATTTCTACATGGAAGCTTCTGAAACTTTTTCTGCCATGCCTGTAATTATCTCTTTGGCTGATTTTTACTTCCTATTCTACACTAATCAGCTAAAGTAATTATTTAAATGGTAACAATTACTGTAGAATACTGTAGCATTCTATTTCAGCTACTTAACTGTGGAATCTTGCAAGCTCCAAATGTTCCCTCTGATCCACATGCCAGCCTTGTGTTTAGCATTTTCCACAATCAATTGATGTGCAGTAAGAATTTTGGAATTCTATTAGTAGAAAGTTATCTCAGTTAATGTTTTGGGCCCCCCCTCCCCTGACAACATTATCTGAATTAAAAAAAAAAGAAATTAACCTAATTAACTTAAATTTTATTTCATTATATTCAATGACACCCATGTGCTAAATAGTGGTGGCTGGTTTAGGTTTCTGTTGTTATTTATAGCCTTGTTTGTAAGTGGTTCATGATTTTGTCATGCCAAATGTGTTTAAAAATATTACTGTTATATTGCGTTTAACTTTTGTGTCTGTCCATAAAGTGAAAGTCAGGAGAAAAGCAGGGAATTCCCCTGACTCTCTAACTGCATTTGAATTTAATTTCCCTCTTTCATCTTCTCTTTGTCTTCTCTGTTTAAATTGCAAGCCTTTGGAATGGATTCTCCTACATACTTCATTTGTAATGTGCCCAACACCACTGTCAAATGACCCTTAGTCTTTTCAGTAATAAACAAGATTTATAATAACATGAATTTAAAGATAATCTGGAGACACAAAAGGCCTAATTATGCAAGGGATGGGGGGGATTTGAGGAGTGGGCAGTTGGAAATCTTTTCTTCAAAAAACTATTAAATTTCTGTGCAAAGAATCAGTTTCATGCATTAATCTTGAATTCTATGTGAGTTTCTGGAGTTGTTAGAAAGAAAGAAAGAGATGCACACGTAGGAGTTGTGAATGTGTTATTATTTATCTGACATCTCTTTGTGATGCCATATCAGTTCAAATGAAAAGACATCTAGGACCTTGAATAAAAGTAAATGCTTTTTGTGGGGTAGCAAGAAGTTTGAACTTTGTCATTGGAATGCAGAGGTTGAGGAAGTTGCTAAATAACCCCTGGATCTTTAGTAGGCTGTGAAAACCAAACCAACATTTGTGTCTTATGAAAAGCCCACCAACAAAATGCAGTGGGGGTGATAATGCTTTATGGCATTTTCCTCAAATCCACATCTTGTTTGTTGACTTGCTGCTGTATCTTACCTTTTATGTAATTCTAAGTCAGCTTTAAGGACCAGGTCTGCCCTGTACCCCTACGTAGATGGATGTTTTTAACAGTGTTTAAATTAATCTCTCAAGCATTTGAGTGGGGGTTGGTTTTGTTTCAGGTCACATTTGAGTTTTACAGGTGTTAATTCAGAATTCATGAAATGAGTAATTTTCTACTGTTATTTCATAATACCCTAAATTGTCTCTCTTTGCTTGAAATTTCTTAATGTTAAGGTCAATTTTATTGATTCTTTGGATCTATTCTTCTATTGAGTTTTTACTAGGCACATACAGAAAGGGTAACTAATCTTAATATCTTGTGTTCACAATTCTGTTTAGCATGAAATCAGTAACTGATATATTAATTATAATAATCTGTTAAATATACTTTACCTACATGTTAATTATAGTAGACCATTCTCATTTATTTTTCTGGGTAGGCTATTAATTCCATCCAGATGGTACTGCTTTTTCAGACTGTAACACTCAGTGTTAACGGAATAAATCATGTTGCCAAGATACAGGAGCAAAAATGTTATCACATCTGAATAGGTTTTAAAATGATATAACCATGAAAGAAACTTGCCTTTTAATCAGGGAAGAAGCTTAGTTAGAGCAGGGTCAGTAACTCAGGCCTGCTTTGTAAGACAGGAAGCATTACTTGGAAGTACAGGAATTGCTATTGCATTCCAGAATATAAAGCACTTTCAAAAAAATGCCTTTTTCCTGCCTAAAATAACCTAAAAGACGTGATGTAAAATAATTCCCATTTTACTTGAGAAAATAGTGAACAATGTTAAAAAGCTTCACACTCTTCAGCGTTTGTAGAATTTGTTAAGCATTATTAGAATGCCATGTTTACTGTTGGCAAACCCAGTTAAGACAAAAGAAATCTGCACTGCCTGTAAATAATATGTGAAAATTCTTCACTCCTCACCTTTAATTAAAACAGATGTTGGTATCAGCGCCTTCCTTTTCCACCTTCCCTGTTAGTCTGCTCAAAATGCAGTTCTTTGCTGGCTACAAAGAGTAGGTCTTTTACTTGGATGTGAAACAGGCTCTAGGTACCACATTACTTCTGGAATACCTCCTTTGTAAAATCAGTCTCCCCTCCTACATGGGTTCATACATGCCTCCACCATGTTTACGTCACAGTATCTTGTGATTTTGGTCTCTTTTCTCTCATTGGACATATTCTAGAGATATAAGCTGGATCATATTTGGGTATTTCAAAGCCCATTTCTTCATCCAGATGAATGAATCAAGGTAATCCTTTATGAAATAAGATTAATGTCACCTTTATCTTCTCTTTTACCTTGTAGAATAAACAGTTTTTGAATGATGGTTTTTCATTTAAAAAACCCTAGGTAACCTAGTTAGGCAGAGCACATACTCTTTCCAAGTACAGTGAAACAGTGTGTTCTTATTTTCTTACTGTATAGGAAATATATTGAATAATAATTTTAAGTGTACATTCTGCTCATATGTGGAAAGAAAATAAAGAATTTTAGAAAACCTCAAACATACATGTTTGGATCTCCTTGGTAACTAACTGTATTTTCCAAAACACTCTGTTAGCATGGTGGAATTAAAGAGAATAATTTTTCAATCTCTTCAGAAATTCTCCTTTTAAAAGGTTATGCATTGGTGAGAGTTTATGTAGGGATTAAGTGCTAAACAATTATTGTTTGAACCTTTCTAGGTATTACCATGGTTCAGTATCACCTTTGGGTTGTCATCAGTCAAGAATAAGTAAGGTGAACAAATACCTAAAGTATTTCTAATTCTTTAATAATTTCATATAATGCAACTTCAGTATTTTGGAAGCAAAAGAGTAAAGCTTTGTGGTGACTTGAGACACAGCTCTGTATGAATTGTATCTCTTTATTACCACAAAAAAGGGATCAATAGTTGTTTTATGTTCTCCAGTAGGAGCCCTTACTCCACACTCCATGATCAGCTGCTATATCTCTTTACTTCTCTGTATTTTCTAGTGTTAGAAATAGTCCAGTTTTAGCTCAGTCATAGATAGCAGCCATATAAAATGGGCTCTTTGCTAATTGCTGTTAAACTTGCTGGTAATTGCTGTGCTTGTTGTGAGTCTGTGCTCTGACAGTTCATCTCTTGGAATTAATTTTTAAGGACAAGTGAAAGGGCATACTCAGTCTTAGGGATTTAAAGGTGCAGAAAAAAAAGTCCCAGATCCTTTTATTAACTTTGGAGAAATATAAAGAGTAATTTTAATATCTTCTTACCTCTCTGTCTGGACAAAGAGGGGGGAAATTATTTATGGACTATTCACTGAGTATGGTTTGGTGCTGAAGCCCCTGTAAGCCTTTGAGAGGAGCAGTTGAAAAGTTTCCTAACTCCCAGACTAGCAGAGGCACCAAAGGCACACTTATAGCCCACGGCAGAAATTAGCATAATGTGCAGTCCTCTTGATACCCCCATTAAGCTTATTGGGCCAAATTCAACTTCTTTTCTTATACAACAGCTGTGGGAAACACCTATGGGCTGAAGATGGCCCACTGAGTACAGTGCTAACCCTCAGCTTGGAAGAAACAGAATGAAAAACTACAACAAAGCTGAAGTATAACCTAAAACATGAATTAGAACCAGGAAATGTTGCTAAGCTAACTATCAATAAGAAGTACAAAACCACGACGTGGTTATGAGTAGCTTTTAGCTAGGGAATGTAAAATCTGAAATGGCACAGATAACGTCAATCTGAATTACCGTTTGCACAATGACACAGATGTTAGGATAAGGAAGCATAAATGGAAATTAAAGAGAAACAAAATCAGAACAGATGTCAGGAAGCATTTTTTTCATGCCGAGAATCACAAACGTGTGGAATGGCCTAGCAGGCAAGATTGCTAAGGCAAAAGCACAGGGGACATTAAAGAAGTGATCAGATGGCATCATAGGGGAATTGAGTAGTAAAAAAGGAAATGAGCATGCATAAGGCAAATGGTTTTAATTTAATCCCAAACAATGTCCGTGTTCTTATGTTATTAATGTGTGCATATTTAGCATATTTACCTTGGATAAACGCACAGAATTTTGAACTAAAAAAGCCCAAATCTAAAATTCACAAAATAGCCTCTTGCTGATAACAAAATCAAGAAAAAAATTGTCAGTTTTTCTGTAATATCAGTAAACACTGTATATATGTGAAATGGGGTTTCTTTGTACAGTTTCTCTCTGTATTGGTGATCTGTAGATGTTACCCATGAGGTCATAGGGGAACTTCTGGATAACTTTAAAATATATTTCTCAGGAATGACATCTTGTTGGTGTTGTCTTTTGTCTTTTTAGGATGTATGCTCCCCTGAGCTCCATTTTCACACAATGTGCAGGTGGAAAAGATGATATACTTCATCCCATCTTTTGGGAAAGAGCAGATGTATAATACTCCAAGTCCCAGTCCCACAACATTTATTCCTGTAATTTTGTGTTTTGTCTGCCCTGTTAATTTCTGTGAGCTCTTCATGTGCATAGGTACATCTAAGTTGTTTGCAGGATTGGTTTCAAATGCTTCGTTTGACTCAGGCAGGTATCATATCCCTCACAATAAGGAATTGTGCTTTCTCCTGTGGACTTTCTTTCAGTAGAAAACTCTGAGCCTCAAATTTGGAAAGATACAGAAACTATAGATCCCAAAATCCAGATCCAGCTTCTGAATGTGGGAATCAATATTTTGCATTGTCACTCTGCTGGGTTGAGTCCAATGGCAAATAAAGAAAAGATGAAAATAGAAAGCAGCTCTGAGCCATATTTATGGACCCCTATTGTTACCTTACTGAGTTTTGAAAGTACTTCTGGAAGTTCCTGTGATTGCATTGTTTGCAGCTCTAAGCATCAGCAGAATAAGCAAAATTCTTACTTCTGTTATTACTCTGTTCATTTCTTTTCTGCTTCCCTGATGTTCTCAGTGGCTTTCTCATCCACTGACCAGAGAGCTGCTGCACTGGGGAAGTTATTGAGAAGAAGACTGTGTAGAACAATAATAGGGTTATTGGGCACATCTAGGAGCTTGGAAATAAAATATCTATCAGGATTTGTTCCTTTATTGTAAATGTAGAATTGGCTTAGAATTTTGTTTTTTGGATATAGAAGTTTGCCTCATCTGAATAATAATGTCATTAAAATTCAGCATAAATGTTATTTTTTCCCCTTTCAACAGTGTTATTATAATAGTCTAAAAAGGCCAAATCTTAACCTAGTAAATGGTGATGAAAAGAAAATTGGAGTTATTTTGTTGGTTTCAGAGAAGCACAACTTTACTGGGTAAATAATCCCAGCATTATAGAAACCAATGGCAACTAAAGTAAATAACATTCTATTACTTTCCTACTGGCTAGGTGCTAGTTTGCTATCTGTAACATTATTGGTTTTGTCACCAGGATTTTAAATTTGCACATGTAGAAGCATAATGGAATCCACCTGATGGATAATTCAGTTTATGATTTCCACTTCATCTTAGTTTGTAGTATCATAATTCCCTGACTTATAAGGTAAATTAATCAATTAAACATCAATCTCTGTGCCACTTCACTTTAAGATTTTCTTAGATAATATTTGATCAGTACATATCTCAAGTCCTAATGTTTGAACTAATCATCACCTTGTCACTTAGGTGTAGACACAGAAAACTAAACAGTACAGTGTTATCTGTTGCAGGCTGAAAATGCTTTCTGGGCTTATCTTTTTTTAATGTGCTTTTGATATAAAACTGGTTCACTAAGTCACATACTGAGAAATTTAATAGCAGAATGGGCTTAGTGATTTCCTAAAATCATATGTAAATCTTGTAGCTCCATAGAAAGAGAGCTGTTAGAAAATAAAGCAATAGAGCTGTGAGTTACTTTTGAAGGTTCTGGAGTTTTAATCATTAACACATATTGATATTCCTATTTCCATTATGCTTGGCAGCAAGTTGTTCTTTTAACATTATATTTATCTTTCGTTGTCAGTGTCTGAAACTGAATTACAATGATCCACAGCAGCATTTTCTTAATTATGTTACTATCGGTTAATTAACACTTGTACAATGCAGACCAGGCACAGATTAGGAGGAGAATGAAGACATGGCCCAGGTCAAGGAGAATAGGCTGTGATTTTACAAATGAAGGGCTCTAAGGAGTTCAGCCTCCGTTCCCTCTGACTTGCACTGAGCACTCAGCCTGCTCTCCATGGCATGCTTTGAAAATCCCAGCTCTAGAGAGAAGGAGCCACTCCTCCAGCACTTCTCAGAATAATGAGTACCCATGTAAACTCCCAGGGTTGAAATCCAATTGATTTTACAAAACTGAGCCATGAGACTGGATACTCAGAATGGAGACAAACTTAGTAACTGTGCTGAATGCCAGTATCAACATGCACCATGCTCTTAGATGGTGAGTCATTGGGTGCCACAAAATTTTATGCAAGGTCTCTATAAATCTTACCTAATAATTTGCTGATTAATTGTTGCATAAAACCCCACCACCCAAACCCTTGCCTATTAGTGATTCTTTTACAGGTGAGAGTCAAAAGTGGCAAGGTTAAAACCTGTAAGATAACATTTTGCTCGAGGTGGAAGAATCCTGTTATTGTCAGGCAAGAAGAACAATGGGCTAAACTTCCCTGAGCAACATCTTGCCCAAGACACAGCCAAGGAGGACTCCAAAGGGCCTTTGGGAAATGCTGCATGTTCTATACATCTGCCCAGGAATCTCTGCCTGGCATGTTAAAGACAACCTGATTTTTATTTGTTTGAAAGTACCCCCAATTCTAAACCAGTTCTATTTACGTGAGTTTGAGCACAAAAAAACCCACATTCTGATATGAGTAGCAAGATATTTTAAATAATGAAATATAATTCCATCAGCACTGTGCTCTCCTGTTATTTATTGCTGTACTAAATTATCTACAATGGAAGACATCCAGTTTATAATGAGGTATCGGATGATTTATTTTTGAAAAAAATATTAGCTTTATTATTTATTAATTCTAGCAGCATTCCTTGGTGTATACTCCATAAATATTAACATATCTGATGTCTTGTAAAGATACAATGAAAATATCATTACGCCTGATGTATGGGAGAGATTTGACATCTCATTTTTATGTAGTTGATCCTCTATAGCTTATAATATCAAGAAGCCAAACAAATTAAGAATTTGTGTCAAAAAAAATTGAAAACATGTTTAGTGTAAGAAATTTGGAGATTTGCATTTGGATTAAAAGTGCTTTTTAGCCATAACATTATCCCAAAGGTAGTAAAGTGGCAGATTGTATTTTGTACATTTGTGGAAGGCTTGATAAATTCCAAAATCCCTTTTAAAATATTGCACTGCTTAACAAATACCTACATGCAGAAATTGAGAGCTATGTAAGGATATTGTGATATGTTCTCACAGGAGATCAAGTGGTTCTCTTAAAATAATATATATGCTAGATACTATTTTAAGCAATATCAAAACAGTACCACTAGCTACATTTACTGTTTAAAATAAGCCAGATTCCTCATCATGATGCTCTCTGAATACAGCTGCTGTCTGAAACCCACAAAGACCATCTGGAATTTGAGATTTATCAGAAGATTATTGTTCAAGGCTGGTTTATCTCAAAACCCCAAGTCCTTTACATTTGTGCTGACATATCCTTTTATAGAGTCTGATGTAGAGAGATTTCCTTTAAGCTTGTTATATATTTGCTCTGATTAAGAACATGGCAATCTCTTTTATTTCAATATATGTGATTAAACACAGTGCTGTCTTTGTAAGTATTTTAAAGCTAAATTTACATGTTATTTCATTGTAATTTCTCCCAGGTTTTCTTTTCAGATAGCAAAATTCATCTTCACATGAATATTTGCAAATACACCATATTAATTCAGAGATTATGAAAATTTAGAGCAACTTGATGTTTATCTATGTTTTCCCAATTATAGATAAGCCTGAAACACTCAAAGGGGCATTGTAGTGACTTGAAAAATGCAAATAGAATTAAACATGACATAGATTATTTGTCTTATAAGTTGATCTTTCCTTTGTATCTTTAAACAGAAATTTTAGGTTTCTAAATAGCTTGATACAGGTAGCTCAGGTAAATGTCCATGTTCTGTGGGGAGGAGAAGGCAGAGTTCCCAGCTGATTACTTGGTAATAAGAGAAAAATAGAAAAAATGAGAAGCTTCATGGCTGTAACTATAGCACATTGTCAGGTATTCTGTAAGGTGCTTTGTTTATTTATTCAGTTTTTGAGGAAATGTTAATGCAGCAATAGTACTTTGGTGAGCTCTGCTTTTACAAATATGCAGTATAGTAGTTCCAGATGTGTCTGAAGCCAGTGTGAAATTGGTGGATTCAAGAGGGCTTACTTGAAAACCTTCGCAGTAAACAGAAAGAACAAGTCAAAGGCACTTGCATTGCATTTGTAAAGATTTATGTCAGTATGTTTGGTGTTCATTATGGTTTCTCTTATCATAGCTCTTCTCGTCTCATTAGAGAACAGGCTGTGATTTTGGCTCCTAGCCAGTATCTGTTGGCAGGACTGATATTGCAGGCATGGTGTGGCCATCACACACATCTTCATGGGTGCAGCACAGGAGGGGTCTCTGACATTTCTGTGCTGGCTGGGATCCCTGTTTCTCTACCAGTATTGTTACCTATTGATAATCACTTGAAAAATTCTTGTTTGGTTTTCTGACACAATACAAAGGAGACATTTAGAAGTTCTTTAGTAGTGTGGAATGATGAATAGTTTCTGGTTTCTATGTGTTTATTAGTACAAAAGGGAAAAGAATCTAAGCAGGATACACACATACAGTCAAACAAACTTATGTGTAGTCCATACAAGACACTGAATTAGGTAACTGCTGCTCTTAAATGACATTGTAAAGAATGAAGCTCAAACAGCAACACTGTAATCTTTGTAAGAGTGCTCTGAGATGCACAGGCTGGAATTGAACAGCTCATAACTAAAATGAGGCAGAATCCACACACAAAAATCAAGCAAAGAAACCTGTATTTCCTAGGCATGATTGAAATGCCAATCAGAGTGCAGCATGTGTGTCTGGAATTTTAAATAATTTTCTGGATGCATTTATTCCATATCCTTGCTGTAAAATATGTACAAATAAATTCTAGGGCTCTCCAAAGGCTTGTATGTGTTTGCCACTGTTCACATATTTCTGAAATGTATTGTCAGTCATTTGACAAAGACTCAATGTGAAATAACTGCCAGTTCACTAGTATTCCAGACTGTCACCTTCATTTTACTTCTTTCCTGGGAGGAAAAGCATTTTTGCAGGGGTTTTTTGTGGAGACAGTAGACTACAAAACACAACTTTCTTGAAGGCCTGTGGATAAGGTTAAGGCCACTGCTGCAGAGACTCAAAGCTAACTCTGAACAGGCAGTGAGACACTTCCTTTTCTGAAATGAAATTAAAAATGGAAAGCTACTTTGACCACGATGCAACACGCCATTGACATTTTCATTTGCTATCAGAACTTCATTTTGTTGCAGCTTACACCATCTTGAAATGTTTCATACAAAGCTCCTTGGTCCTGTAATTGTTATTTGCTTTGAGTCAACGCAGGATTTTCTGTAGATGCTTTGTCCTGTACACAAGTTGCATCAGAAGAATAATCAGAGTGACAGAACTGGTTTGTGTGACAGTTTGGCACAAAAGATAGAGGAACACAGGGCAAGGATGAATTGCATTTGAGATGTGTTTTTCTCCTTCTTAGATTAAAGAAAGGATTTGTTTAATCAATTTTAAAACTGAAAAAGCTATAACAGAGCATAATGTGAATCTGGAAGTATGCTATAGATTATAATAATGAGAATAGAAGAATTCTAGTATGTGACTTTAATGCATATCTGCATATATGTTTTATGGGATATTTCTCCTTTCAATAGCAATTTTGTAAAGTTCTTCTTAAATATTGTGACCTTGGTTCATTATTTCTTGATTTCTGCACTGCATGCTGCTAGAAAAATATAGAAGTTGAATGACAACAGTGGTGGATCTGACTCTGTTTGGATTATGCACAAGTACTTTGAGTACTTTCTCCAAACTTAAGGTTAAACACGACATCGTATTTTAACAGTGACAAACAGAAAATGTACCCACAGAATGGTATTAATATATGAAATGCATGAGTTGCTTTAGAATGTATTTTGCTTGTTCTTCAGACAGTGTTACAGCCTTGCAATGTGTCTAATTTATACTTTTTTTCTTATATAGTATTTTTGATGTGAAAAATAAAAGACCAGTGTAATTATTTTTGCCTCAGAGAGTTGTGGCAGGAAATGTAAGTATAATTTAAATATCCAGTAGATATTTGTTAACTGTGATACTGTTAAGCACAAAATAATCTTGATTAATGTGCATCCATCTAGCCTTTTAAAGAATTGTGTATCAAAGGATAAAGCATTTGCATTTTGAACAAAGTAAGAGGCTGTAGCCATCTCAATATCATTATGATTACACTTCTAATCTTTCCTCTGAGTATATCAGCTTTCCTTGGTGGCTGGCATCAAACTTTTTAAAAAGGGAGTGCTAACACCAACATTCAAGTTTGTAAGAACTTTCATTTGAATTTGTATGGGCTTTATGTGATAGAAGAAATAGGCTGGGGGAAAAAAAGTATATTAGCTCTTTTCATGTTTGAAGCATAAGAGTAGAATAGGGCACAGAAATTAGCAATATCCTTGGATGTATTTTGTGATCAGAACAGAAATCAGGACGGACTTGGAGGGCTCTGTTTGGCAGAGCGTGGTGGCATTACGCAAGAAGGCAGATATCGTGTCTAAATATGGGCAGGGACAAATGGAGCCAAAAAACCAGTCATGGATGCAGATGGCCCTGCTGAAGTTTGTGCACCTGGGCCGTTTGCTTTCCAAACTGACCTCATGACTGGCCACAATGGCTGCCTTCTCTTCCAGAGCCAAAAATGGAAGAGGCTTAAGTGGGTCCATATGGCACACAACAATCAACAGCAAAGATTCATTGCCAACTTGGTATTGCAACTACAGTTTGTATTTCAATGTGCTGTGGAATTGGTTCACTATTCACAGAAGAGCAAGTACTGCCAGGAGCAGCTTAATCTATGAATTTATCTAATTATGTCCTAAAAACACCAGAGAACTGCAGTATGATTTCAGATGTTGTGAGATGAAGCCAAAGTCAATTTAACCTGAACTGTGCAAATTCCAATTTGCATCCAAAATCAAGAATTTGAGCTTCCCTTATATATATGGTGGCATACAATTGAAAAAAGTTTTACTGTACTGCATCCTGTGTGTAGAAACCAGAATATAACATCACTTGACTTTCAGGAGTTAAAAAAAGATGACAAAATATTGCAAATAAGCTACTGAACACGGTTATCTGTGACCTTGAACAACTTTTTGTTCTTTCTCCTTTCCACCTTGGACGTCATAATAGAATTTATTTTAAAGCAACGATACACATCTCAAAAGAGTAAGAGACCTTTGATATAATTGCCATGAAGCTGGAAAATCAAATGATATTACTGTAAAATCCTTGTAATAGCCTAGGCAATAACTTCACTGGGTTGGAGTGCTATAGCTCTGTTTGCTCAGTAGTTGTTCATTATGTAGTTTTATTGGTTATTTTTCCCTTTTATCGTCTGTTGATAGAGGGTACTTAACTATTTATGAGTCTCTCCAAGGGTGAAGCTTGCTGTTTCCTGGCTGGAATTACAAGTGAGAGGAATGTAATGGCACTGGGTAGTGTGACACCTGTGTGTATTTTTTCCATTGTGATATCTAGGAAAATTTATGTGAGCCGTTCTTTCCACCTGAAGACAGGCGTGTAGTTTGGGTAGGACATTGCCTTGTGACTGCCAGTCTTGTTGACTCGTGGAAGATATGAACCAAACACATATTTGCATTTGATAACACAAGTAGACACCTGTCCCTAAGATTATATTAAAATTAAGTCTCTTTAAGATTAAAAAAAAAACAAAACAGGGAGGAATGTCTTTAGCTGGTGTATATCTGAACATATAGGTTCTATTTAGAAGTGCTGTGAGAGGATCTGGAATATTAGTGGAAAATAGAATATTGTATGATATTGAAGGGGTCACTAAAAATAGATTATCTGAAGATAGTCTTCTATCAGGATTTATTTGGCTCAGAGTTGAAACTAAAAGTTGGGAGTAATTAAAAAAGTTCTGATGTTTTAGCTGACTAAGTAGCATTCATTCAGTGATATTTTTGCTAATGCAGAAAGCTATTTCCAACCCGTTTTTCCAGATGATGTCACTACTACTTAGTTTGTGTAGCTCTTTTTTCCCACCTGACAGTGAGTGCCATAAGCTCACATTTAAACTGTCATATTGTCCCAATGATGTTTTATTATTCACCCCTATCATCTTTATACAGAAAATTATTGCTTCCAAAAATCCACAGTTCAAATTCTGAACACATATAGCCTTGCATAGTCAACCTTTTGCAGGGCTTCTGCACAGAACAGGTTTGAAATAATCTTATCACAAAGCCACACAGATGACAAACTTATCAGGAATGGAAAACTTAGACTCACAGGGTTTTTACAGTTCAATAACATTCATCCTGCCATCCAATTCTCTCTGAAATACTTGCATACCTACAGTGCTATCCTAAGTACTCTATAAAATCTTCAGAAATAATAAAAAAAATAAATTTAGTAACCCACAATCTATAGTACACAGAAGAAATCTGTAGAAATCAAAATCAGCACATCCCAAATTGCTTTTTATATACAACCAAGTCATAAGTGGCCATGCCACAAGCAGAGTGTTTATACCTATTTTATTAATGTTCAGACTTTGATTCAATGAGATTTTTGCTAGGAAAACAAAATATATTTTTGGATGGCCACCTAAGTTCCTATAAGGAATTGCTTCCATGCAGGAAGAAACTCCACAGATTATATAAGTCTCAATTTAAGATACTGTTTAGGAACCCAAATGGAAAAAATCATTAAACAGTTAATGATTTTTATCTCTATAAAATTTATATAGTATAAAAATGCGTATTAGTGAGACTTCACCTTGAAAGGAGCTTCCCATAATATTCTCATCTAGCCGTTTACTAGTCACAGTCTTCTTCAAGTCATAATGAGAAATAAATTCCCTGCAGTCTAAGATTTGCCAACTGAATGACTCTAAAATGAGAGTGAAGTAAAATTGTAAAGAAAGTTGACATATTGTACTATGCCCATAGTAAGTAGCCTCTGCCAGCACAAAACCATGAAAATCCTTGAAACTCTCTACGCTTTTCCACTGTCTGCAGCTCCCCAGTGATATTAAACAGTGACTACACTGAGTGATCTAACACAGCTGGTGAGATGCAGAGAGAAGTGCAGAATATCCACCTGCTTGCCAGAAAGATTCCTGACAAACTGGTCACTTCTCTGATGACTTTATAACCTGTTCTTTCCTGCAGCCCCTGTCCAGTTAACACCCCCTGTGCACAAGTACCTTTGATGTTTTTTTCTGTCAGCAGTTTTTTAAGCCAGTAAGTACCAAATTAAACCATAAGAAATTACTCATCTATAAACCTAAAGTACTTTCTTTCCTGTGCCCTCTAGCTCTATGGAAACTGGAAAGACCGTCCTTACTGGCAGAGCAGGAAAGACATGGTGCTGCCATACCCCAAGCAAGGGTCTCTTATCTGACAGGAGGATGTCATGTTGAAAAGTAGATTCGAATTGTGCAAAGGGAAGTGATGCCAAAACCTGAAAGTTTTGTACTCAGGGGTGAATGAAGACAATCTATTTGACAGAGCACAACCAGCACAGAAACCAGAGACAGCAATTCTGTAGTATTGATTCATCAGCTAAAAGAGACCAAAAGTGCAAAGTGTGGGCTGCTACAATTTGTCCTTGTGTTAGATTCCACTGAGGAGAGTGTCACATGTGTCATGTGTCTCCTCTGAAGTACCAAAGTCATTTGGCCTGCACCAGAGGCCCCACCATCAACTGAAACTCACAGAAATATATATTGATCTTCTGAGAACTACCCCTGATTTGAATAAGTGTGGCGAGGTTGTATTATTCCATGGCAGGTAAAGGATTTCTCTCTCTTTTTTATAATTTCAGCCAATGTGGCAATGTTTCTTCAGCCTGCAGTGAAGAAGTGGGAGTTTATCCAGTTGTAAGCAGTGTAGGGAGGATCGGTTTTCCTTATGAAATGGGTGAAATGAGTATTGGTGAAGGAGGTTTATACAGCTCCCACTGCTACCATGAGCATGGGATGATCTCAGGTAGGTACAGCGTGGCTCCTCTAGGATTACCATGACAGAATGCAGTGGTCCTAGAAGCTGTTCTGATTAAATTATATATTTTAACTCTTGCAATACCTCCTTAATATAAAATAGATCTGAAAAGTAGTTTGCTGATTTTATTTATTATTGAAATCTCTTATGTGCAAAATTTGAATGTCACTTGGATATGAAGTTCATATAGCTGTGACTTTCCTTTATAAGATTTTGGTTATTGCAGTCTTGCAGATGACCCTAGATATTGCTTGTGAATTCAACATCTGACTTAGACTTTTTGGCCTTTTAGGAAAGGACATTGGCCTTATTAAAAACAAACACAATTGCCTTATATTGTGTGCTGCTGTTACTGTAAAAACCCTTGAGCAAGGAAGAAAGGAGTATCTTGACAGTACTCTCTGTATTCTGCATTATTTAAAGATCCATAAATATATCTGGCAAAAATAGATATACTGGGTTAAATTAAAAGCTATTGGGCAGCTTTATTCATTCCTGGCCTGTTATTGCCATGATTAAGATGTGAGATTTTCAGAGCTTAGTAGAAAAATAGATCTTTCAAGTTGTTTCTGCATAGTTTTGTACAGCTCCAGTAGCTAATTTGGTTGTATATATGAAGTTTTTCTATCATGTATTGCTGAAACAAGACCAAGCTTATTAAAACTTCAGACTATACTGTGTACACATAGATTCTACCACTGGCCATAAAGAATTAAAAGGAGAAATCCAGTCTATCAGCCACTTGTAATGGAATCATGATGTGAAGAAGGATAGTTGAGAGGAAAGATGAAATTAAGCACTAAGAATATATTTACTCACAGTTGATACTAGAAAAAAGAGATGATTTTTAGAAGCCATTTAGTGCAATTTTCCTGAGATTTTTTGTCTCATCTTAGCATATCAGATATAAGATTATTTTTTGATGTTTTCTTTAGTAATTTCAAAATATCAATTTGCCAGGACTTACTAAGCTTCAAAAATGTTATCTGTTATAGAGTATAGTGGGCTACTATAATGTTACGCAAATTCTCATTGTGGTTAAAAAAATCAATATTAAGTGATTTCTTACTTTTAAATTTGCTCAAATGACAGGTCAGTGTCAATACAGAAGCAGTATTTATTTTGAAGGAAATGTAGAGACATAGTGGAATACTATTTTCAGTATGGCTAAGCAGCACTGGTAGATGGTCACAAAGCCTATCAGTGGCAGATCTGGGCTAAAGCCTTCTGACCACTTCTCACTCATGACAGTGTTCTGGTTAAAGCAGGCCTGAGCCCCCCTTTGTGCCCTCTTAGATTTGGTGCTGGTTTTCCGTTCCCTTTCATTCCCCTGGTGTTTAAATGAGCCTGATGAGCTGCCCTGGCCAATGCCCAGGCACAGGCTTAGTGGGGGCTCTCAGTATCCTGCGCAAATTGAACACTTGGAGGTCTTAGGAGAGCTGTCCCTGAGAATTGTGACCAAAATCAAGTGTGAGATAAGGTGGAAACAAAGGGAGATCTGGCACAATTTTTAGGTGGATCAGGAGTGCTCTGTGGGACTTTCAATGATGAAATGGCAGCTGTGGAAGATTTTAGGGCAGTTTTGTACTCCATCTCCTTAGCAGGATTCGTTGTTTTGGAAATCTCATGGCTGTGTGTTTAGAGATAGATTGCCTATTTATAAACTGGGAAAATTGTAGTACACCTTTTGTTCCACAGCAGTGAGGGTTATGCAGGTGATAATTAAAGAGAAAGATCTGTTGGAGATTGCAAAGGCAAGATTTTACCATAAAAAGCAAGAGGATAACACAGACTGGAGGAGAGAACTGGAATGCAAACAGTCTCACAGCACCTTCTTAAATCTACTGTAGACTCAGTTCAACAACTTGTGCCACTGGTTTATGAGCTGTGTCCATTGTGACTGTGGTGCTACCACAGTGACCTTTCCTTGGCCCATCTGGTTTGCTTTTCAAATGAAGGTTGCTCCTAACAATGTCCCAGTTCAAGCTGACGCTGGAGTGCAATTTAGTCATTGTTCACCAATGATTAATCAAGAAGAGATTTCATAATGAAGTCAGCATTAAAATGTATGGGCATGTGGCAAATCAGATTGAATGGCAATATCTCAGAATATATAGCATCATATTGTTAGGTTTCTTTTGTGGATTTTGCTCTCCTGGGGACCTGAGTATAGACTGTGATATGCTCAAGCCCCGTTTATTTTACATTTTAAATGATTAGTGGAAGATTAAACTTTCATGCTAACTGAAAAATATAATGAAAATGCTAAATTCTGGGCTCCCTATCTAAATATTATTAGCTTTTACATGATGTATTTGGTTCTTTTGTTCTTGCTGACTCACAGTCCATAACCTTTCTTTTATTAATGCATTTTAATTCCCTGTTCAGTATCCCTAGACAGAAAGGCATTTTGATATATTAGGAGGGGAGGAAAAGAAATAGCCTAAAAAGATAAAATAATGGAGAAGAACTATTTTTAGATGCTGCCATTAAATATAAACAGAATTAAGAACAGTCACTAGCTGATAAGGAAGCTGATTATATTACAAGTGGCTGCAATTTTTGAATGGCAGAAGGGAAGTTATTGCTAAAACTAGTTTTTATTGGGTAAAAGTGTTCCTCTGTGTATGTGCTGTCCAGTGAAGGTCCAGGTCAAGCTCACTTACCATGAATTCCCAGATAAATTTATAAATTCCAGCATGGAAGAAACAAACTGTGGATATGTGGATTTTATACACATCCCTGCCTCCTTCCATTCTACCTATTTAGAGGCACTCTCAGGCTGGTCTCATGAAAAATTTTGTAACAGGACTATTGCTCAAGCAAATGGTGCTGCAGAGTTTCCAAAATAATAGAATCCCTGATAAACAACTGCAGCTGGTATTTCTAAGAGACTATCCATTTTTAATCTCTGAAAAGCAAATAGCTTGTGTTCATATCCATCTGATAATTCAGGCAAACGATTCCTACAGATGCCAGGGAAGGGGAAAGTGAAAAGGAGCACTGAAAGAAATGAGAAAAGGTGATGATGCCATGCTGTGTAAAAGAGTGAAATTCAGTACTGCATACACAAATATTCCACACACTTTGGAAAATGTTTGTGAAGGATTATGTATAATGCTTTAGCATTTAACAAGAAGTTCTGAGATCTTGCCTGTCCATTGTCTTGAAGATGCAATTTATTTAATAATCCTCAGAAGTCAGCTATGGATAAAACCAGAAACAATGTAACATGGTCATCTTTCATTTGAAATAATAATTAGAATTCTGATTTGAGAAAATTAAAATAAAATGAAATCAAAGAGTTTGATCACAAAAGGTCTTCTTGTCATGGTCATCTGAATGCCGCTGGAAATTTATGCTGCAGTAGAAGATGCTAAGGAAGAAGTATGAGAGGTCTGATTTGATGGAATACTTGTCTTCACAGCAAAACATTGCTATCTCTTGAAGCAAAGTGAACAGAGGTGATTGCAAATGCAAATCCTGTTATGAACAAATGGATCTGCATTTGGGAGGAAAAGAAAGGAAAGGAAAGTAATTCCTTTCTGTTGTAGACAAGATTGGTACTAATAGACCAATGGGAGCACCTGAACCCTCTTGTTAGTCATCTAGTGAATTAATCTCATCATTGCAATAAAGCCCAAACATTAGCAATTTCCTTTCCTTGTACAATTTCAATGGGTAAGTGTAGATTTGCTTTAAAATGGCAAGAATTTAAACTTCTTTTTTTTCCCCTCAAGAAGGGCTGAGAGATGTAACTGTATCAGGGTTAGGTCCAAGAGACAATATATACTCAACTTGTGGTTCTCCATTAGATTTTTTACATTATAGGCATCTACTGAGTTTCACTAAAATATCCCTAAACTTGCCACTGTAAGACAGCTGAAAAACATTTTATTCATTAAAAAAAAAAAATCCCTATGGTGTATAGATCCCAAATCCAATGCAATCTGAATTTAAGGTAGCAATATATCTTATTCCAAGAAATGTTTTTCATTAAATCCCTCATGAAAGGCTTGGTTGTAGGGCATGAGATCCCCATCTTCTTTAATATGCAGCAAAACCCAGCATGTTTTATTCAACGAGTCAGATCAGTGAGTGTATTCAGACTATAAATTTGTACATTATGTACAGATAAAAAACATACAATGCCAAGAAACTGGCAAAGAAATTTCCAGTTGATTTTTTTTTTCTTTGGGTTTATAAAAATAACTGTGATGCATCAATTATTCCCTATTGCCATGGATACAAGTGATACTTTATTATATAACTGTACAGCTGTGCTCAGTTCTCATATGAAAAACAGACTTTTTCATCTTTCTATTTCATAGTTACTGAACTGAGATAATAACATCTCCTTTTATCTATGAAATCAATTTCTTTACCATTCTCTGAAGTATTATTGATTAGAATTTCATTAAGGCATTTATAATAAAATCTATAGTAAATGCTTCTGTTCTACTACAAGGATGCAACTTGTGAAGGTCATTCTGTTATATATTGCACATGCAACAAAGGTATATAACAGAGGGCTCACAAGGTTTGAAATTCAAGCATTCAAAACTAGATTATTCAAATTCAGGCTGTATTTTTTATATATGTGTTATGATGAAATCTTCAACCAGATGAGTATGTTCTGTATACATGATTTATTTCAGTCTGTTTTAACAAGCAGTAATTCTGATCAAAGAAAATTAGAAGTCTGATATAATTTGACAAAATATATTTCTGATGGGCTTTTCTGTAGACATTATCACTGTATTGTGGAAACCTTCATGCACATGATGAAATATTTCCTCACGGCAGCCCTGGACAGTTGTACCATTTTACAGCTAGGGATGTAAAACTTTAAAATAGCATTATTTCAAGATTGATACTTTTATGGATAGTAAAATTAGAGTCCTCCATGAGCTGATTTTTTTTCCTAATAGGTCCTTGACCTTGTGTGGTATTTGAGCAATCCAGAGCCTTGCTCAGAGTGAGCTGCTGCTGGGATGTGGAGGAAACTGCAGTCAGCATCATCCTCTGGGGAACTGGTCTAGAGCTACCTTGATATTTAGATAGCAACAGCCCTGTCTGGCAGCAGCAGGACAGCAGAGTTCTGAGCTACTCTGTGTCCCTTCAACACTTGCATATTCGTCTCCATGGTCATCAAAGTCCTTGTAACTTGTAATATGTGACTGTTAAAACCTTCACACCTGATCTGTGCCCCCCACCCATGTGCCAGATTTCAGAGATAGAGTTTGTACTGCTTATTATCACTTGGCTGTGTTAGCTCTAAAATCCTTGTGGAACTGACAGCATTAGGCTACTAAAAAAATGATTTTTTTATATGTGCAGATATTTTTGCATTAGTTTCAGAAAAGTAGATAGCAGTAAAAAAAAATTTAAAATGTTATGTGTTATAGATCAAAAAGTGCTTTTTCATTTGCATAGGACAGTGAGTAATAGTGCAAAGTAATAACACCAGTGAGAGTGCAGAGATTCTCACATATGCAAGGGAGAGTTTAGATTTATGTTTGATATGGCAGAATGGAGAAAAAGTTTGGGGAGTGAGACCAAAATGGCAAACAGAACTTATGGAGCTATGGCTGACTGTAGTTTGGGGAAAAGTACTAACACAGGTCAACTTTTATGTAGTTGTTCACAACATCATTAGGTTTAGGTTTAATATTTTTTTCTGTATGTTGCCTTATTATATAATTAGTGTGAAAGGGGAAAGTATAGTTTTTCAGTTACATGGATAGTATCTACCAGTAGAAAAGGCAAAAAGAAAATCAGTCCTAATGGTCACATGCCAAAACATAAATGTTCCAATGTTACAATGAATTTAAGCATTCACAAATCTTGTATATTTTAGAAACATCTGATGAATATCACAACAGCACCAGTTAAGGTGATCTTCTGTATGCAAGTCTGTATTTCCTTATTTTGATGAGGAACAGATCACTGAAAACCATCCAAGTATGCAAATATATGCAGCCATTAATACTTGTAGATAAGCATGCTGTTAAATTGGCTCAGTATGGCTGTAAGCCTGCTCCTTACAAATACTGAGGTATGTAATAGATTTTGTCACTTTGAATAGCTTATTACTGTATATTGACACTTCCTCTTTTTGGATGGCACTGCCACAAATGACATAATGAAAGAAATTAAACTTGTGGTGACCCACTTTAATATCTCTCCTTAGGCTTTCTTGCAAGCACTGGAGATTCTGTGGAAAGGGTGATATCTGTATATGAATCCATGGGTCTACATTCACACAACTCATTTAGTTTTTTAGTTTTGACAAGTTTGGTGGCTGGTTAGGATCTTCCTGAATATCAATTTATATTTCCATAAATCATAATAAATAATTTAAAAATGCTCTATGGCTTTATATTAATGTGTGTGTGTTGTAGCAAAGATCAGTTAGAGACTCTCTTTGCAGAACCTTGTTTCCAGTTACTTCTCCTTCTTCCTGAAGTTGTAGGCAGGAGGTACCTGGAGTGGGTGCTTTGTGCTGATGAGCATTGCTACAGTCCCATTAGTTTTTATGGTGAGTCAGGAGACCTATTTTTTTCATACCACTCTTAGTGAGAGATAGTGCTGCATTGGGAAAATTCTCCTTTCCTTTCTACTTCATATAAATCTGTCTTGCCTATTGTGTACTGAATTAGGACATGGTTTTCATTTTAAATGCCTGGCTTCCTGGCATTTAAACTTTACGGACTTTATGGACTTTATTGTTCCTGAAGTCCTTAAAGATTCACAAATTCCATTCTGTGAAGGTGAGGAGCAATGACACTTGCAGACTGACTCCCCCCATGCACTTCAAGGGACAAAAGTAAAGAACAATTATTTGTTGAAAGAAACATGTTGCTATTAGAAAGGACCACAAACAAAAACAAGGGTGAAGTTGAAATTGTGTTCTAAGGCACATGTACTGGACTGGGGAGTTGGTTTAAGCACAGAAGAGTTTCCTGCAGCTGGAAACCAGCATTATCACAGCAATTAGCCTTGGGCATTATCTTCCCTCTCCTATCTCCTGTTTAGATCATATATCAGCACCAGTAGGTCATGTTGTACTTGTAAGTAATGTACATCAAGCCTATTCCACTGCTCCATTTTTCTATTATAATGCCTGTTTGACACCCTATTTAAAATGCATTTCATTCTACACAAAATAATTATTCAACTATTAATTGTGCACTCATCTTTCCTTCAGTGCTCTTTGTTATCTGATTATGTTGAATACTATTCTGTATATTACTGACTTCCAATTCTGTTACATACTAAACAGAGCCATTAGGAATCCTGTTTATAATGGTGCCATTAAAAATGATGTGCTGTCAAGAGTATCTTATAATGACAGTAGGGAACGTGTGTTTTCAAAGATATTTAATGACTATATGGTTTTAAACTGCAATGGAATATTTTTAATGGGTTCCAATACAATAAATCAATCATGTATTTCTTGGCTTAGTTACATTACAGTCGTGATAGCTCTGTTTTATATAAAACTGCACAGTTCACTCTGGAATATTTTTCCCTCTCCCAGCCTTTGACCGTTGTTTAGGTTTTTATTTTAGATAAGTATTTTTCTGAAAGATTGTTTTCTGGGTGATGTTTGTTCCACTAGATTTGTACCATGATTAAATAGCTACAATATAAAACACTTTTAATGTGTAATTTCAATTCTAAGTGCAAGACAGCACTAGAAAATGTACAAAACTTTGAAAGGAGAACTTTGCCAGTAGTCATTAGGACTTCAGATGATTCCCAGCATACCAGGAGTGCTGTGCTGTCATGGAACACAGAACAAGAGGGAATCTGCACCTTGCTGCATCCAGGAGAGCAACAGTGACTGCAGAAGGCAGTCTGGGGTGGGGAAAGCCTAGATGGGTCTCTAACTGTGGAATTTAAAAGCAGAGAAGAAGAGCAGATATCCCAGACTGCTGTTCCATCCCTGAGATACTCCTGGACGCTTTCTGAGCTGGGTGATTACTTTTGATATTTGCATTGTGAGACAGAGAACAGAACTTATCTTCTTTCCCTTTGTTCTTGCAATCTCTTACAACTGAGTGTGGCCATCATGTTTTAGGGCATGAGATAAAAATGTAATAATTATTTTTATGGGACTGACTAGAGGAGTGCTTAGTTTGCTAAGTCTCACATCAGAGTTATTTTTTGTACTGTCATACATTCTTTGATAGTCTGGTGGCAAACTTTCACCAGTGTTGGGATTCAGCTTGGATTTGGTGTAGCATCATAGGTCCTATGGGTTTGGATTTTTAATTTTTGTATTTTCTTGATAGTCTTCTGACACACAGCCCATTTGTTTGGATTTTGTGTGCAGAGAACTTAAGGCCTAATGAAAATTATCTTGTGATGCATTATCTCTCTGCTGCCTTTACTGCTCCCTCAGGAAAAAAATGCAAGTGATTTTTTTCTTCTTTTTCTATTTCTTTTTTAACAAGTGAGTTGCAGGGTAATCACTTTTCTTTATAGGCATGTACATGAACGTTTTTTGTGAAAATATCTTTGCACTTGGCAACTACAAATTAATTCTCAGAGGGTGTGTACAGGATCAGTGCCTTTCACTAGTGATGAACTAAGGTATAGTTAAACCAAGTTGTGAACAGTAGATCTTGGACCAGGATGCTGATTCCTAATCTTGTTTCAGTCACACTGTATAATTTTCAGTGTCCTGATGAGAAAGAAACAGCTTTTAGAGCCATGAACTCTTTATTAATTTTCCTACAGCCTTTTTTAAAAAGAAAATTGTGCATTTGGTGCGCTTCAGAAGTGAAGCTTTTTTCTGTTTTTTTTACTTTTAACTCTATACATTTTTGAGATTAGGCTGTGATAATATCACAAAGCCTAACTGAAATAATTCTTGAATATTTTTAGTAGGACAATCCACTGAGAAGAGCAAATTGGTTGAAATTTGCTGACAAGAGCAAGATTTGTCCATATGGCCTAAAAAGCAAGATAAAAATTAATAAATGTGTGCATATTTTTTATTTAATTAAATTAAAGCAAACAAATACTACTTGAATTATGTTTTCTTAATTATTATTATTATTTTCACCTTAATTGAAGGATACTGAGTCTCCATTTGAATTGAAGAATAATTTTAGATCATAAACTTCTATTTTTACTTTATAGTAATTTATCATACTGCCAACTAATTTAAAGCTTAAGAGAATTAGGGAGAAAAAAAGGATATTATTCTAAGTCACTGTTTTAATGTTAGTACAAATTCATTAGAAATTAAGAAGGAAGTTCATAAAAGGAGATACATCTCTTTACAGCCCTTCTTTCTGTCCATAGCTTCTGAGGTTTGCTGTATTCACCAGTCTTGTTTTGGGTAGACTTGGGTTCTTTTTCTTGGAGGTTTTTGTATCATTGCTTCTCCCAGAACAATATTTTGTATAATTATTCTCAAACTCTCATTTGGAGTGAAGTTCATCAGAAGTGTATTAATATATAATTCATTTTTGTCTCAACCTGAGTTAGGGATGAATATGTAAATTAATATTCTGGACCAGCTAAGAGGGTAAGAACCTTTTAAATGGGATCAGTGTGTATGAACAGCTGTAGGTGTTTCTCACTTCATTGTCATGAGTCTTTTTCTCTTACAGGATAATACATGGGTTGTTGACTGGAGTATAATCTATTTCATTGCAGAAGTTGTGTTATGATTATACATGTCCCAGAAATGCTCTGTAGTTAATGACAGTCATGCACTTTGACCCATGTGATTTTTTCTGGAATTGTTTTAAAAAAAATCTAATTACAAAACCACATTAAATATCATGCAAAATAATGGATTAGAATCCAAATTAACATTAGGATATTAGACTAAAGCTACTAATGCAGTAACCTTGCAAAACGATTTTAACAGAGCTTTGACTGCCTCTATCATGGATCTTTAAATTTACCTTAAACACATTATTAAGCAAAGTAATAATCCTGAGACATAATTCTGATTAATGATGTGAAGTACTGCACAATGAACTCAGAGTGAAAGTTCATTCTTTTTGTTTTATCATTATGGGAGACACATCAGGTTTGAATATTTATTTACCTACAACTATGACCCAGACTTCAAATGCACAAATTTTCATTGGTGTTTAAAAAAACAAAATAACCCCAAATATTATAGCATCTTCCTATACTTAAAATATTTCATTACATTTCTCAGTTCTTTCCACCACATTGTATTCAGAATAACCCCTTGTTTTATTCCTTGTGCATTTTCAACACTAACAGGAGCCACCCACAGGAAAGGTCAGATTTTCAAAGGAGCTCAACACCTGAAAGCTTCCCTAAATGAGCCTTGAAAAGGATTTTCACACCAATGACAAAAATGTGGCAGACCATTTTTCCGTACAACCTTTCATCCCAGGTACACAAAATTCCCCTTTATGAGTGGAGCATTGCTCATTAGTTTCATGGTAGGAACAATGGACTAATGTTTTTCAGTGTTCTAGGCTAGGATTGGAGATTTATATTCTCTGATAATAATCAATGAAGATTGAAAATTAACCTAGCTTTCTGCAATTGTAACTAAAACCCATCACAGTGCACGATTTGTTTTTCAAAAACCTTGCAGCCTAATGGTTTTCAAAATGTTAGGAAACACTGAGCTGCATAACAATAGCATGGTAACTGGGTGCCTCCTAATGAGATACATAAACAGACAGCAAATGTTGCAGGAAACCCTCTGCTGAAAGCGGAGTTCATAAATTTCAGCCCTGTGGGGATTAAGATGACTCCCTGCAACTCAGACACAATCACCCAGAGACAGATTTATGGCTGAGAACACTTGTTTGATAGTAGATACCGAAGGCTTTGGAAGATAAAGCATGGCTGTGGTTGTCTGTACTGTAGATGTATGTTGGGAACTGAGAACCCACTCCTGTGTGAGCGACTCCTCTAGGGGATGACAGGATAAATCTGTGAGACTTTAGCAGACCCCATCCAAAGCCCACCCCAGATGGCTGGAATTCTGCCTATGCACAAAGCAAGCTTCAGGCTGGGCAACTTAGTGGGCAGAAATATAGGGTGAGGTACTAGAAGATGAAGGAATTATTTTAGTCATGTCCAGATCTGGGCCTGATACACTGAGATTAAATAGGTCACATACATATCCAAGATATGTATCACCAGAGGGCAGTGCTAAACTGGGAACTAAAATTTTATTTTGATGTGTAATTCATGCATATGGGAAAAAGCTGCTTTTGTTCTGCTTCAAGTATTACTATTTAAAAAACATATTTTATTGAAAACTAGTATGTGACTGATTTAGGAGCAATGAGAAACATGATGATTTTAATTGGTGCTAGGAATGGTAAAACATTGCTTGTTGGAGTTCAGAAAAGAGATTTTGCTCTGTAGTGCTCAGACCCTGAAATATATTTCATTAGTTCTTCTTCTTAAGAACATTGCAAGATTCAAGTTATTTGGCATATCCTGTGCTTAAGCTCTTCAGAACCCCTGGTTCTCTCTTTCAGATGATGGGAAAAGGCATTCTCTGTCCTGTGCTGCTCTTCCAGGGAAATCAGTCTTGCCTTAGGAGCTGTGGCCTGTGTCACGTACAGAGACATGGCGCACAAAGAGTTACTGCAATTTGCATAAAAATGCCAGGAAAGTGCAAACGCTGTTTCATTAATATGAATGAATTTCACAGGATATTTACAAATTACACAAAGCCCCCCATTTAAAATATATATATATTTGATGCAAGTCACACATGGTGTGGATGTGAGGCAGTTTCTGATACTGGCATAACATGGGGTGACAATAAGTAAATAATAATGGCTGTCTTCATCTTCATTGAGGCAGCAACTTGGATTGGGCACTGACAGTAACAGATGTAGCTGTGGATATTAGTTGAAATGAACTCCAGTGTAGTATATCACAGTAATAGGCTTTGTCAATATGAAGCATGCTGGAAAAGCAGGGACTTAAATCTGCATGAGGAAGTGGAAAAAGGGTCAGATTGAAAAGGATATGTCTTCTGTGCTGATGTGAGGCTTCTGCCTTTCCAGAGAGTGTGATGCTCTGTACACAGGGAATAATGAGAGTATGAAACATGAGAAGTATTTTATTAATGAAACACTGTTTTCTTATTAGTCTGTGAAAATGAGAAGCATATTATGTCTATGGAAATAGGAATCAAAACTGTGAGCTACTACGCAGTAAAATAATATAAAATGATATTGAGCATTAAGATTTCCTCATAATGGAACATGCAAAAGTAAATCTAGAGAGGCTTATGTATGAAAAATGATTCTTATCTTTCTTTTGCACTTGTGAGTCACCCATATGACAGTGTATTTTATCATGAGCTGAGTGAAATATAAAATCTTTTTCAGGATATTATGCATTAATCATTAATTTTTATGTTATGAAAATCACAGTATCACAGCTAAGTTGGAAAATGAACTACATCAACTTCACTTAAAGCTTAAAGGCATTTATTTTAAAATACTGGAATCTAATTCAAGAATGCAGTGCTCTGGTATCATTGCTATTTGGCTTCACAGAAATGAGCTCATCTTTTCATGAAGAATTACATTCCAACCAATCCCACAGATTGAGACAATATCATGAGTACTGGGCCATTTTTTACACTTTAATCGCTACCATAAAACTGAATATCAAACTGTAATTTTATAACTATTCAGATTGTTTGCTTAAATGATGTGAGGAATGAGAATTTGGAGAGTTGGGTGGTCTATGTTTTATTTTAATAAGAGGTAAAGCTATATTTTTCTGTGGATTAAGTCCAACACAGAGAGAACTGTCAGTGTGAAAACAATAGAATTTATCTCCACTGATGTAGCTTGACATATGAACAAGAGCCTGAATTGTTGCCATGGCAATAAATGTGTAGGACTTATGCATGCATTTTCTGCTATAGGATTTTGATTAATGGCATTGACTAAATAGTCTGAAGTAGAAGAAACACTGCAGCAGGCCTGAGAATAGAGATGGCCTGCAATGGGTTTGCACACCCTACTGTACACTTTTACTGGTAAAATAAACTGGTTGCAGTCAGAGTTGTCAAGTCTCCAGTAAAATATGAATTGAGGATTTAGCACTTAGATTTAGTGTGAGAACTTGAAAAGACAGGCTCTTGCAAAATGAACTGTTAGAACGCTTCTATTTTCATATATGGTATTTCTTCTTTTGGGATGAATGGTTTGAATGAGAAAAATAGTCTTTTTCCAGCTTTAGCGGCTGTGGGCTCAATACTGGTCTTGATACAGGAGACAATAAAGTATCTAACTTTGATTCATTCATTAAGGTATTGAAGCTGTGAGAGAGGAAAGGGTCAGTGTCCTGCTGAGCCAAGGGCTTCATTTGGTGTAGGGAAAAGTGGTTTTCTGGGACTGGGGCAAGATGCAGAACACCTTGTTGGGAGGTGGTTTTATTAAGGGAACAGTCAGAACTTAGCAGAAAGGCCCTTAAATAACACAGGCTTTGAATTCAAATAGATCTGATTGAAAATAATAAACCTACAGCTTTGCCTGAGTTTGTGTGGCTGTGTATACTTGGCTATAGTTCATTTACAATTCTAAATATATTTATTGTGAAAGAAATGTAAAGTCCTAACTAGTGTTTTACAAGCTGTACTTCCACTGATTTTTCAGGGAATTCTGAGCACATATGACAACTAATTGTAGGTATATGAGTAATTTAAGAAGAAGTGAGGGTAACAATACGAAACAGTTCAATTTTTTTTTTTAAATTGCCAAAAATACTTCTCATGTAGAATATGAAGATGCTTCTTCTGATTTTAAATAGATTTTATTCCCGTATCTATTCATTATAAGAGTTATTTGTGTTTAATCAAGGGTTCAGCTTTTCTCCAGCTCATATTTTATTCCTAATCAACCCTGTCAAGGAATCAGACTGCTGAATTTGTGATGTAGCTATCATTTCTATGGTAATAGGATAGTTGATGAGCACAGTGTTATTGGCTCATTGTAGGATGAGGAAAAAGGAAAGACTGGACTGTGTGGGAGGCAGGAACAGGGACACAAGTGACTGTAGTTGGAGAAAACAGAAGCACAGGAAATGATGGCCAATTAAAAGTATTTTCAGGAAAGGATTCCTTTCCTATTTACTTCAATTTGAAGCTTTCTCTTATTTTATAAGCTCACCAATACCTGAAGAATTGTATCAGAAACACAAATTAATAAGTATGTTTCAGTGCTTTTGCCATTATACTTTGTTATGCTGTCTTGATTTGTGTTTGGTAACTGCTCATTGAAAACTTTTAAGGCAAGAAGGTATTAATTGTGTTAGAGTTTTAAAAACCTGATCCTGTTTACCTGATCCTCATGTTCCCAGTCTCTTACTGGCACCATTTACCTCACTTTGGCACATTCATTTCTCCAGCAGGACATGGTAGTGGTGATGGAACACATTCCTTCTGGCCCAGACACTTTCTTGGGCTTCTGAAAGGGGGAAGTGATGGAGCCTCAGGTTGATTTTCATGCATTCCAAACCTGGAAGCAGAGGGGAAAAAAGCTTTAATGTGAGACCACCATATTTGTCCCTGGATCTCTCAAATGAATAATGCTGCTCTTTTTGGCTCCCATGCCATCTGCTACTGAGTAGTACATCACAGGTCTGCCTTCTTTTCCACACCTCTTCCAAAGCAAGGAAGAAGGAAAGGCCTGTAAAAACAACCCAGGGAACTTATTTTAAGGAGAAGAATGTTTAATTTCATTGGCTTGTGCTTTTGGAAGTGGTTTTAGGATGTCTAGTCCATTGCTGTGTAACTCCTCTGCTTCTGGCACCTTTCATGACTTTGAAGTTCTATCTCAGGTCCAGATCTTGCTTCCTCTGCTCAAGGTGTCCTTCGGCAGTGCCGTTCTCAGTGCAGGAAAATCCCTGGAAAAAGAAGGATTCCCACCGAAGTGACTGTGTCTGGTATATTAAATAGCTATGGTGTGAACCAGCCACAGGGAATGCAAAGCCACACAGCTGGTGCTGATGTTCACACTGAAGACCTAACCAGGAAAGGTCCAGAAGACACTGCTTTACTTTCATCTGATCATGAATCAAGTCAGTCTTACGTGAGGAAACTCACTGAAATCCATTTGAACTTAGATAAAAAGCAAAAGTCAAAATAGCTGTTCTGTAGTCATTCATAACTTGTTAGCAGTGGAAGGATTCTTCATGGTGCTTAGCAGTATCTCAGTATAGATAAAGAATCTTGCACAAAAGAGCCTTAAAATCATTTTCTCATTCATCTTCATTGGGCTTTCAAAAGGGAGCTCTAATACAAGCCCACTGTAGGGCAGAGGGGATGTCTGTCGAGGCTGGACATGCCACAGCACATTCATAGGTTTGACAGGTTATCCCCTTAATAAGAAGACTGTCAGAGACCTTCCAGCTCTCAAGCAAGAAGAAAGACCAGGCCAATTATCTTGATTCAGCCACAAAAATAATGGACTTGAATGAAATTCCAAAGCCTGCTAATGGACCCTGGAAGTGAGGAGCTAGTGAAGCACTGTCATTGCACATTGGCCTTTGCACACACTGGCCAGCAATAGGTACTGTGATCAACACTCTGCTTCTCAAATTAATATCCTCTGCATATTGCATAGATTATCTCAATTTTTGTGACCTCTGCTGCCAGATCAGAAGCAGGGGTAGAGATTCAAATGACAATAGGAAAAAAAAGCCCAAACATCAGGAGAGTGAAGTTAAGCAAAGGAATCTCTTCTTCAGAGGCTGTACTGAAGTTGCATTACAAATTTACACAGTTTTAAATCTATCTGAACAATTTTAGAGGTAACCTTGCTAATCTAATGTAGGAGGATGGAGCCAGGCTCTTCTCAGTAATGCTAACCAACAAAAAAAGAAGCAACAGGCACAAACTGTTGCACAGGGAGTTCCACTTGATTATGAGGAAGACTTGACTGTGCAGTGACCAAGCACTGGAACAGATTGTCCAGAGAGGATGTGGAGTCTCCTTCTCTGGAGGTAATCCATAACAGTCCTATTCCATTTGCTCCACACCGCCTAAAATTCTTAGCTGTGAGGTCCATATCTCTCAGAAACCTAAATACAGAATAGGGAGTTAGGCCTTGGATCAAACAAATCACTCACTGGCAAATTCCATATCCTAAATCTTTGGTGAAATTGGATTTAGGTAACCACCTGTATATTAATAGACAAAAAGTTTTAGATTCAACTGTTTGGCAACTGTTTATATAGGTCAATATGAATACAGAGCTTGGTGGGTAGAAACAGAAAAATAATTAAAAAACAATGAAAAGTAAACTGGAGGATATTTTAAAGAAATTTATCCTTTGATGCTTATATTATGTTTGTATAGTCAAGAAAATGAGATGAGAAAACAGAAATGTTTGATATCCACTAGTGCATAGGATTATTTTTTCCTTTTTTTCTTTTTCATCAGTAAAATAGGTTGCTGATAGTCTGTCAATTTTCCTGGGAGAGAGCTTCCTGTGAAAGTATTTCTTTTCTGAAGCCAAGAAAATATATGCTGGAAAATTACCTTGTTTATCTCTACTGATGATGTCTGCCTAGTGAAAATGTTTTTAATTGCCCTTGCCTTCCAGAGAAGCAGTTCTTATCATATCACATTATCATGTAATCTTCCAGAGCCTATAATGTGACATATGGGTTTATTAGTGGGTAACATCTGAAGTGACACAGTTTTAACTAAACATAGATCTAGTCAAGATGTCTGCAACCTTTAGGATCAACAGAGATGATCAGTTTGAGAACTAATGACTCCTATTTTTAAAATGTGCACAGCTATCCTCAGCAGTATTCATACTTCGGTGTGGTCTTTTATCCCACTAAATTAAATAAAATTATAAATTACTATAGTAATCACATATAGTGTAAATTTTATACTGCAATGGGTTTTAATAATAGATTTTTCTATTTAAGGAAGTACCTTTGATCCAAACAAAAGAGTCCGCCTTAAAAAAAGAGAAAAGAAAAAAAAAAGCTGTTTCATTTTATATTGGAAAAATACAATGTGACATCTGGAGAATAAATTGTTCAGTCAGCCAGAAATACGCCTTGTAAAAATTGCTTAGGTTTCTGTAACAAGATTATTTACTGCGACTGTTCACCTATAATACAGCACACTTCTGAAATGGACCTTTTATGAAACACATCAAGCACTGTGGAAATGTATTCAGTGCATTAATCTACAACACTACACACTTTACAACACTTTTAGAACAGATTTTGAAACTCAGATCATCTAATGAGACAGAAAGTTTTGTCTTTATTTTCATTCCAGTCACGTTTTACTCTAAGCCCTCGGGGTATTTAACATAATGCAATAGGTTTTTTTAGAAAATACAGACAAACAAAATGTATTACTTTTTAGAGGACTAGTGATCTCAGACTGCTCTCTGTGCATATTTCCCCTGCCTGTACATAAGGCACATACCATGCCTGTCTTTTGCTCTAGAGTTTTATAAATATTGGAGCACTTCAAAATATGTCAGTTTCTAATCATAGTTTTGTGTAGTTAATAGCAGCATCTTGATTATGATCACACTAAAGCCAAAGAAAGGGCCTGACATGGAGGCTGGCATTGATTTGCTTTGGCTCTAGCTGTCTCAAGTGAAGGAACATGGAAAAATGGAAGCAATAAAAAGGATGGATTTGTGCCTTGTTTTAGGCCCTAGATATGCAAGGAGTTGCACGTGTTCTGTAACAAGGTGATTTCTAGGTCTGAATAAAATCCTAAGTAAAGATTGGATGAAAATTGTTTCAGGAAATATCCAGATGTAGCAATAAAAAAATTAAATTTTAATCGTGATATCTGTGAATAGCTGGTATCTAAATCCCAAGCAAAATGTCAGTAATTTAACACCTCTCTTTTCCCTGTAAGATCAGTTACAGTGAAGTTGCAAGAATGTAGGAATGGAGTTATTTCTTGACATGCAATTCAGAAATTACTGCATTCGAGTTGTGAGAAGATACTGAGACAGCAGCAGAAAACAATGGTCACAAAAGCAGGAATCTTTCAGTTTCTAAGCACAGGAGGCAATCTGTAATTGCTGTCTTGCCTGAAAGTATGAAGAGTATTCTGTTGACTGGTAAAAACATTGCATAAATCACATGTTGGAATGCTTGACTCAGACGTTGGTGCTGTCATACATTGGCAAGTCAGGTTGTCCTAAACCAATGTGTTTGTTTTTTTTCCCAGAACTCCATTATAAAAATGAGAATGAAGATCATAAAATTCCTTAACTGTCAATTGTCATTAAAGATGTAGGTGGTAAAAGAAACCAGCTGAAGAATATGAATGCAGCATAAAAGCAAAAAAGCATATAAAAATCCACTTATTTTTTTAGATTAGATTCCCCTCTGTTCCAGCCACATGGTTTATAGGAGTGTCTCAGCACAGGTAAACTGCAGGTTTACCTTCAGGTTTTGAGGTAAGCATTCAAGCCTGCCCACATTTCCTGCCAGTTCAAGTTGCTTATTATGAATAGAAGCCCAAAATGCCCACCAATTTTATAACATAGGATATTAACTTGGAAATTGCTGCTTGGGTTTGCAATTACTTTCAGTGCTTTATACCAAGATATTACATTTCCTTTGTTGCAAGATAATGGTACCATATGGAGAGGGCTAAAATTCACCAGCCAGAGGAAATGACCATCCTTGAATTCTTAGTTTCTGCCACTGCCTCACAGATTGGTCTGAGAACTTGAGTTTCATCTTGGTAGTCTGATATCTATCTTCATTATGTATTAATGCAGTATTTTGCATGTATAAACTGCTGTATTAGTGGTTTGATCTTAATTATATTAAAATAAACCTTTATTAAGAAAAAGAAGTAATTTATACAAGCATGGAGTAATTGATGTTATCTGCCAGAAGTTGGTACCAGTCATCTTGCTTTCAAAGATATTTCTTCATGCTTCTTCTGTCTTGCCACTTAAATTAAATTCCAAGATTGTGAAGTATTTTTCTTCAGTAGCCTTCTGATGTTGTAATTTTTGAATCTTCAAATGTGCAATTTTTGCAGTGCTCTGTGTTTCCTGCAGATTTCATTCTTCACAGAATGACTCATGTAATTTACTGAAAGCAGTGTCTACTGTATGTTTACTTCTTCAGCCACCAGACTATGCATGCATCAGAAGCCATACTGTTTCCTGTAAAACCCTCTGGTTTCTTTGTTCTTAAAAGTGTCATAATTTATCTCAAATGCTGTTACGATGTTCCTTTCATTTTTCACCTTTATTTTCCTTGATTGCTTTTAAACTGCACTCCATTTTGCAGTTTGGTGCTTTATTTGTCTTCTTTTTTAAGCTTTGATTATGTTTTCATTTAATGTCCTTGATTTTACCATATAAACAATGACTTTGAGTTTATTGTTAGCACAGATGTATATGGAGAACTTAGGCTGACATTCTGCAGGCAATTATGAATGGAAATGAAAGGCATATTATGTACTACACAGTGGTTATCTGAACAGACTAAATAACAAAGTACATGATATAAAGTAAAGCAGTTGTTTTACTCAATACCTGCATTTATTGTCAAGCAGCAAACAGATAACTGAATCAATCAGGGAGAGGAGTGGCACCTCTTCACCTTAGCTTGCCAGATAAAATTTCCCCCAGGACTGTTGTGTTCCTCAACTTCATGTCCCAAATGGTTGGTGCTGTTGCTTGGTGTAACAAGAATTGGGTGAATAAAGTGAGAAACTCCTTGGTATAGGAGCTAAAACAATGAAAATATTATTCCCTGTTATTTAAAGTGTCCCTGATTTAAAATTTGTTCTTTTCATTGATATGGAAATCTGACTTCCTTATAAAACACCTGACAAGAGCTCCACCCTATCTTGGCCCTGATCCTCTATGTCTGTGGTATAAGCATAAGGAAGGATTTATTGAAGGATGAAAAGCCAGCATCAATAAAATAGCAACTATTCCTAAATGGTGGCAGAGAGAGGTAGACAAGGCCTTTGCCTCTCACCAATCCAGATAGTTTTGTGCTGCTTCTCAGGCTCAAGTAAGTCAGATATTTAAACTTATGATCAGCAAACTAAATATGAAATACAGTAGTACTGGGCAGAGAGAAAACAGGAAGGTAAGTAGGGCTCCGGATATTATTGATGGATGATTGAATTAAAACTAAAGCAGATACTGGATATGTGTATATATCACAATAAGCAATAGAACTCAAAGGAAAGTTAAGCTAACTTCTTTTGTTATGAAAAATGACAAGGCTTCTTTTATAAAAATATCACAGAAAAAACTGTTTCCCTCTGCACATTCTACAGATGGAGTGCTGGAATATGAATTTTCTTGTGGATTCATAGTTACAGTGTTAGACAGACTTTAAAACTTCCAGAGATTTTTCTTGTTCAGTTATGATCCTGCACTGAAGTGATAATATTATTCTTTCTGTGCTCAGTAATCCTTGGTCAGCTACTTGGGCTTACAATATCATTAACTTTTTCAAACTAAATCCCAATATTAAAGTAAAAATCTACAGTAAAAGGATGTGAAATAAATAAGCTTCTGCTCTGTAGAATACATATAAAATACATACAGTAAGCTACTACTATCAGAGTAGCTATATATAATAAAGTATACTGTAAATCCCTACATAGCAAAATAAAGACCAGAGAAATGGAAAAATTCAAGTATAATACTTAGAATACAAAAATATGTATATTCTAGTATTAAAATTTTTATTGGTTCATAATAGCCATTCCTTAAGCCTGCACAACTGCTATCCATAGAAATTGCAGAAAAACAACCCTAGTTCTGGAGAAATTTGGTGTTTGGCTGCAGCAGCAGTGTGAGTGTGTAAGTGCTTCAGAGCCACTCTGCTTTCCATGACCCCACCCTGCCCTCTTCGGTAGATCCTTAAATCATTCTGGTTGCAGGTGTCAAGGGAAGAGGCAGGCTGTGCTAATCTCCTGTTCCCTTGCTGTAACACCATATTTAACACAGCCCTTTAGCCCTTTCCTCTTTGTGAAGCACAAGTCTGGTGTTCCTAATTCCCAGAGTGTTTGAAAGGGAAGAGGAGACACTGCTGTGAGGAAACTCTTTGTGTTCCACACCTCAGCTGCCACCTTTCCTTTGCTGCATGGCACAGGAGGGTCATGGAAACCTTGGGATTTCAGCTTTATCCTTCCCTCAGCCACACCTTCCCTTCCCAGCTCATTCTGTGCACCTGTGAGTGAGATCTGACATTTTTGGGAAGGGCTGGGGACAGCAGGACGGTGTGTCCTTACTTGACCAGAGCATTGCTGTGCCCTGGCTGGGTGGCGGATCCATGAAATATCTCATGGAGTCTGTGCCAGCTCAGAAGGTGTGCTGAGGCAAATAATGCTAGAAAAGGCATTAGCTCAGGTTGATAGAAAATGAGGGCTTTGGCTTGGAATAATGCAACTATTTGGACTAGAACAGTTTTGTGAAATGTGCAGTGAAAATCTTTTTTTGCAAGAAATGCACCTGTCCAGTAAGTGGGGAAGTACCTGGCTATCATTAAAAACTAGTATTTGGGACTATCATGTTTAAACTGGTGAAAGAAGGAAAAATGTGGTTTTTAAGGGGAAAATAGCTTTCTCTAAGCAGTAGGGCATTCATTTTTCTAGTAGTTCGTCTACATCATTGTAAAGAGAGTTTCTATTAGATTGAAAAACCTGAAGGATGCAGAGAAAACTATTAGCTGAAAAACTGTCAAATGTGCATATTTTTCCCTGCTGAATTTTTTATCTCCATAAAGACTTTTCCCTGCTATAATTGGGAAAATTTCTTTTTGTAACATGAGTAATGCCTGCATAAGGTTTATTAGCCAGATGAATGCATTAGGTTACTTATTTCTGATAAATGAAAATCAATCCAATAGATGAAAGAAAAAAAATACAACACCAAGAATGAATACTTACTCTTGTTTTATAGTTCCCCCAAAAAAATCTAGTTAGGAATTTTGCCTATGTCTGCATATAAAAAATGCACTAATTTTATAAATAGTATATTTCACATGATAGTTACACAAGTTAATTTTTTTGCCTTCTTACTGCAAGGTACGCTGGCAGAATAAAAGTTGGAATTGAAACTCTCAGTCTGCAAATACGTCCAATTTTCAGTTATTAAAGGTATTTTTACTTAAATTCTACTTCAGAATTTTTTTAATTGTATCCTCCTTTGCATTTCTGGATCTTACACCTGCTTAAGAGGTTGATCTGAAATCACTCACCTCTTCTACTCTGCTTCCCCGCTCTTTGACACAGTTTAATAAGTGTAGTTGTTCTGCTCTAGACATTTTGGTGCATATCATCTACAGAAAAATTTGCAGAATTATTTCATAGTTCAAATAATGTTCCCTTGTTCAGAAACCCACTACTGTAATCATTTATTGATTGACTAGTATGGAAATACTATAGATCTCTGGCACAATGTAAATTAGTTTTTTATATCTGATGCCACATTGCAAAATATTAGCATTCAGATTAAAAACAACTGCACTCTGCCAAGAAAAGATAGATTTAGGGCCAAAGCAATTGGATTTTGAAATACATTTATGCTTATTTTTTAAAGCATTTCAATTTTTGGAAAATGAAATTGAGGGTAAGCTTTTTGCCCTGGTACAGTGTGTGTTAGGGGTTTACCCAAGGGGATAAATTCAAGCCATGAAGTTAATTTAGCTTCAGTACTAGATAAAAATCTCTTGGCTCACACAGGCAATGCTAAAGGTTGAGAACAGCTGCAGATCTCTTAAAATCATGCTTTTTCTGCAAAATCAGTTTTTGTATTTCTATATTCACCATCTATTTATAAATATTTCTATGGCTATGTAGCTTCCTCTTTATAAATGGGTTATTTTAGTACACATTTGATCCACATCAAATTTATTCAATTTATTTCAAGGTCAGGATGAAATTTTAAAAGCAAAATGTCTACAGAGATTTTTTTTTTCTTAGATGTTATTTCAAAAGGTGATCTTTCATAGGAAATGTTTTAAAACACTATCTGTACATAACTCAAAATGTTGAAAATACTTTTTTATTAAGCAGTTTAGGCTTTGCTTTGCTTTGAAAGGAAAGCTGCATTAATTTCTTATTTACTTTTTTCTTTACTAGTTTTTTTGATAAAAAAGGTAAGAGTAGATAAAACCAAAACTATTTCTTCAGTGTGCATTTTTGCAAACAGTCTTAAGTAAAATCATCTTTTGTTTCATAGAATTAAAATAATGTTGTTAAAGGCAGAAAAATAAGTATCGGGAATAAAAAAGTTGCAATCTGTTTAGCCTGGTATTTTTCCTTTACTCAAAATGAACAAAATAGATGTTAGTTGTATAGAAAAGAACTTTCAAACAGAGATAATTGTCCTTGCTGAGTAGAAGTTTGAAACACCTATAGGAAGCTTCTGCCAGCATTTGAAAATTCTGTTGTGTATGAATTATCCAGAAACTGTATTTTAGTCCAAGGATTATAATTTAAAACCACACATGGTATTTGCTATACTGATTTAATTATCACCAGAAGCTTTTCTAGTAACTAAGAAATGCCTATTCCTCAAAAATGTCTTATCTAGACATAATTTGGTGCATGAGCTCATGCTGGTTTTGCTTTTCAGTTCAAAACTCCTTTATACATTCTGGCCCATACCTGAAATATGTTTTGAGCTAACAAAACTTGACTATAAAATTCCATTTACCACCTTGATGTCACATTGCAGGAGGAAATTTGTCTTCTGAAATTTTCCAAGTGTTATTTATGCTGAATACTGGCAGCTTCATGCAAGCTGTGATTGCTGTGAAAATGAAAGAGCAATATCTTCTGATCTGCTGACCCTCATAGATTTTTTTGGGGGTAGGCTTTTATCTTTACTTTTGCTATCCTAAATGGCTTTTTTTTGTTTTGTTTTTGTCAGTTGAGTTAGCTCAGACAGAAGCTGCTAGTTTGGTGCTCTAGTTTACATCCACCCTGATGGTTGATGCCAGTATTACCCTGCAGGATTGAGGAGCGTGTGGTAGCAGCCCACCATGAGTGCTTCCAAGTACTCAGTCCTACAAACAAATATTATTAGTACAGAAATGTTAATAGCTACAGCCTCCCTGGTGTGGCTGGAGAAACAGTGAATGGCTTATTCTTTGCACAAACAACAGATGATCAGCTGCTCACAAATTTAGTCGAACAATTGTGACGACACTTGTGTTCTCCATGCCTCTGGTGTATTTTTGCCCATTCCTGTCCTTGGGCAGGTCAGTGTGAATGACACCAAGGCTCTTCCTCATCAATTTCTATTAGCATGCTATTAGTATTAATAAATTAGTAAATCAGACACAGTGCCAGCTGTAGTGGAGGCTTGAGAACTCCAATTCTAAGACATCATTCCTGAGAGAAAGTGTCACCCAGCCCCAGATATCACAGCATTACACACCACAGGCTGGGTGATAGCAAGGCTTGGCATTGTCACCTGCCTGGCGTCCCTCACATGGGGAGATATCCTGGCACCTGGATGATTTCACAGCTGCATGATTTGCTTCCCATCATGTCACCATAATACATTTCCCCTGCTCGTGTATGTAATTATCCTTCCTGGTATTTGAAGTTGTTTGATGTAAAACATCAACTAGAAACACTCATATTGTGTTATCAACAATCTAGAAAAAATGTTTCTGGCAAATCTTGCTTAATTTTTAAGATTGTTTTTGTTGATAATTTAGAGCCACCAACATGATTCTGTGATCCCTCCCCTTTACACAGACACACAATGCATACACCCACACATTTTTCCCTCTTAGTTGATGGAGGCACTCCAATTTTGACTCTGAAAATCCATTTAGATATAAAGTACAGAGCTCTGTTCTATTAAGAACCATGCTGGTAACAGTGAGTGAATTAAAAATTCATTCAAGCATTCATTTAAAGAGGGTGTTTAATTAGCTGATCTTACATTATTAGTTATCAAAACAGAGTATGAGTATTCATTCATAGCTACAGAATTATTGCATTTTGCCTCCTCTTTGGCAGTTAATTTTGAGATAACAGGTCAATGTAGAGATAAACAAGGGAACATATTTTGTTCTGAACAAGGGAACTTATTTTCTAAGGGATTGGTTTTTAGAAATGCATTGTAAACTTTTATTTTTCTGAAACTGTTTCATGATATTTAGTTCAAAATCACAGATCTGTTTTGTCCTCAGACACCCTAGTTTTACACCCCAGCATTTCACTTGTCTCAGTTTAACTGCCTGGGTAATTCTTAATCTTGCTGTGTTACATACAACAAACACAGTGCCCTTGAGAGTCTGTCCAAGTTCTTGTTTTTCTTCTAATATTTTTGTAGGTTTTTATTTAACTGGTCTTTCAGGTGGCAGATCTTAAGTCCAGAAGTTCAGGTTTGGCCAGAAAGCCCCTTCTCCCTGCATTCTGTGATAATCCCAACAAAAAACTGGCTGGCAGAGTAGATGTCAGCATGGGCATTCCAGTCTGTGAACATGCACCCGAGTCATGACTGCCAACACCTCAAGCTTCAATTTTGCTTTATTTATCAATTCTACCAGGAGACGAATTCACTCCAGCACAAAGGGCACATTTACACTGACATGTTTCCTGAATCACTGGGGAGGTTAAGTGACTCATGGACAATTAGGTCAATATTGTAATGAAAAATACTATTCTTTTTATGCTGAGTGATCCTATAATCATCTACAGAATTTTGAAGCCGGAGAAGCAGACAAAAATAGTAGCAGTAAAAATAAAGTAAGAACTTTCTTTTAGAAAGTTAATTCTAATTCATAATTCCACTTCTACAGTAGATATAGTGAGTTTTAAAATTTTGTGGGAAGGGTTAAGTATTTAAAACATCTAATAGTACAATGAATGATCCCCAAGGAAAAAAAAAAGTAGAAAAGATGTTTTCCAGATCCAGCCCCTTTCTCTTAAATTCCACAAAGAGCACCACTGTTAGAATGGAAAATGAGTATTTACTTTGGAAAATTGCTTGCTTTTTGAATAAGTCATGTTGTTCAGGATAGAATGGAATAACCTACATCATAAATTAATGCTGTTAAAATGAATACTTGATATGAATCCTGGGAAATGTTTTTGCCATCAGTGTTTGGAAAAAGTAGGAGCTGTGCAGGAGCCAAACCAATTTGCATTGCTTGAAAACACATAGGTTTCCCACTACTGATGAATTAACAAACACTTTGGATCAGCTCCATCTTGTAGTGTTGTTAACATTTACCTACAAAGCAATAGTGTGAGAAGGTACAGTATGTGATTTGGGAGTAAATCAATACTGAAGTTCAATGAAGAATTGTAAGTTAGAAGAGCAAAAAAGAAATGAAATTCTGTGGACCTGAACACCTGATGTATATCACTGAGCACAGGCCAAAAAATGTTGTCTGATACACAATTTCTGTATAATTGTGAGGAGATGCTTATTTTTGTTTGGAAAGTTCTATATTCCTGTTAGGCCAAACTGTCAATTACAGCATCTCTCCAGTTTTGGATGTCCTTGCAATTTTTAGCTTTTTTTTCTTCTTCAGATTCCATTCCATTTCATTTATTTCTCATGTTCTTTTCTTGCCATTGCCCCCATGAGTGGCTCACTTCTTCCCACTAACTGAAATGCTCTGATTCAAACACTTTTGTGTTTTGTAATAAATCATTCCAGCAGCTACTCACTGTCTTTCCTATAATAATTAGTGTTTGCAGAAAAAAACAGTCTTTAAAGTTAACCACTGTAATTGTGTATATTGTTCTAGAATTGGCCAAACAGCATTCCTGAGCACCACTACTGCTGAAATGAGAGGTGTCCAGTGACCTTCCTGGGCACTGTGAGAGCATTTAGGAAGGAAATGTAACCGACCTTTGCTTTCTATGTGCAGGATCACATTTTCCCAGTTTTTAAACAAAGCAATCATTGTACTTCCTAGTATGAAAACTACCATATTGGATTGTTCCACGATCAGCATTTAAAAATTATCTGATGACAGTAAAAGTTAGCTAATAAAGATGGAGGAGGTAAAAACAATCTCTGCAAGCTCCTTCCATATGGAATCTCTCCTCAGCTGTGGCTGTAAATCTCAAGCAGGAGTAACTGGGAAGCCCCTTGGTTTGCTCTCCCTGAGTTATCCCCTTCCCTTCAACTCCCTGACCTCAAACTTGTCTTTATTCCCTGGGCAGTGTAAACTCATACTTTCAGCTTTATAGCCATGAAGAGTAATGTTTGAAACACAAGTATATGGCAATTACTGTACTGGAGGAGAGCTCTAGATTTGCTGTCCAGCATTCTGACTAATAGGGGTCATCTGTGAAGTGCTCATTATGTTTGTCTTAATATCTAAAACCCAGAGTTTTAAACCACTTCAAATAATTCTTTGTCAGCATTAAGTAAAATTCTTTGTTTCAACCCCAGTGAATCTCAAGAATTTATCTATGTGAAATCTATTCCTTCTGTGAAGCTTGTTTAATTTATGACCTTAGCAAAACGCCATGGTAAGGAGTCCCAAAATCTAATTATGTGTTGTGTGAGAAAAATTATTTTCCTTTTATCAGTTCCTAATTTGCCCCACTTCAATTTAATAACTAACTCATTTTGTTGTATTATGGAAGAGAAGAAGAAAAGCTCCCAGTTGACCTTCTTTATAGCTTTCATTACTTCTTAATACACTTTTTGTCATGCCTGTCCCTATTTGTCTTCTTTTCAAGAAAATAAACAAAATAAGTTTAAAAGGCAATTTATCCTTATCTAAGAGGTTTTTTTTTTCTTCCATCATACTTGTCTGCTTCTGTGAACTCCATTTCTTCCATATCCCTCATGAGATGCAGAAAATCTCCAGGTGTTTTAATTCACATTATTTCATTCTTTTCCTTATTTAGTAAAACTTTCTTTTCTGTTTATGAGTTGCCATTCCTGCTGCAGGCATGCTTCAGGTCTTCACAATATTGGTTGGATGCCTTTCCTGGATTATATCAGCTTGGAACTCACTAAGATGAACGACTAATTCCCATTGCCTCCCCAATGTACATTAATTTTCATTTATCAATATTGAATTTTTTGCAGTGGCTTTGACCTACATTATTTAGCCATTTGAAAGACACCAATAGCTCTACCAAATAGTAGATTTTCTTATCCTTTAGCAATATTAATGTTTTGTCAAAATAAAAAGACAAACGGATTTGAAGCCTGATGCAATTATGAAAAATTCTCAATTCTTTCATAACTATTTAACTGAGACACAGAATGAATATCTTTTTTGGGATTTGGACACCTGCATTCTGGGACTAAGAAAAAGGGCTCACTCTGGCCTTACAGTGATGAGATCCAAGATGGACTTTCCAGTCCAGTTTGGTTCACTTAGAGGAGACCCCAGGTTTGTAAAGAACCCCCGCTGCCATGATCTCAGGATTTCACTGGAATGGCCAGATTGGACTTTATCTCTGAGCTGTATGTCATGTAAATGAGCCATTGGAAGGTAGTGATTTACTGCATATTCCACCACATTTTTGTATTTCTTACCCCCAGAGCAATGGCTGACAAATTTTATTCAAAAGCCCTGGGAAGCAGAACTGGAAATTTATTTTTGACCTTTGAGTGTGTCCTGATTAAGAGCCCTTTCTGAGTTTGACATCCTCCCATTGTTCCTGTGTTCTGCATTTGAACTGCCAGGAAAGGGGTGCCAGGGTGTCTTCAGCACGATGGTAGAAATTTGCTACAGCTCAGCAAGAAGGCACTGAACAGCTCACAGGTAGTCCAAGAGCCCCTTCCTTGCTCATATTTCATGTGCCACATAGATTGCCTTCTTGACTACTTATATTTCCTAGCTCTAAATGCTGTGCTATTTGTCTGATGTGCATCTTAGTCAGGATTCAGCATAATTCTTATGAATTGATTTAACAATCTTTGTCATGTGGTTATTGAACTTAAGAGGTTTAAATCTATCTGTCACTGAGCTGCACGGTTCCTTATCACTTAGCACTCTTTTTCTTCACCTTCCTCGACTCTCTAGTGTCACTGGTGCATTTTTGGCACTAAATCTGGCCCTGCTGCTCCCTCGACAGCCTCATTAACTTTACCCTGAGGTGTGGATTTTCGTTAGTAGCCTTTTCTGAACCCAATCTCATCAGCAGATCAATTGTGCTCTGAAATGGTGCTTGTTGTGATTATTAAAGCTGGAGTACTTATCTGTTTGCTTTTAGGGACTTGGGTGCAAGTAGAACTTGTTCCTCTTGCTTTACAACCTCCTGACACAAGCAGTTATTTTTAGGTGTGTAACTTGGGTTGTGAGCATCTGATGTATAAGAACTGCTTACAGAGCAGGAGTGCGTCGTTACAGAGTGTGTACCTGCAGTATATGAGTGCTCCCATGAATTCCTCATTTTATTCTTCACTGACACTGTATCTGCTTAGTTTCAAGGGCATTGCAGAGTGGCAGTGGGGGTGGGATGTAGAAGGCAGCTTGCTGCTGACAATTCTGGCATAAACATTCTTTGTAACAGACATAATTTGGATACCAGGCTGAATTTTCAGCGGTAATTAACAGGTTGAGTAACCTCAGCAGTTGTTTATAAAGTACCTGCAGAAGTTGTTCTCTAGAGGGTGGGCATTTTAGTATTGAGCAATTTATACTCTGGCAGATACACTCTGTGAACAGCACTTTACCTGATCCAAATTC